>NC_141538.1:132291428-132609642 GCF_021556685.1 Rattus norvegicus
ATCCAGATGTGGAGGAATAGTGTGGTCAGCAGAATCCTCCCTTTCCGTGGCAGCTAAATGAATTATATTACCTTCAAAATGCAAAGAAGCAAGACCATCTTCCGTGAGCTGCCAGGGTTCTGGGATCAGCTAGACCTACATTCCAGCACTGTTCTCCTTTGTACATATATTTGCTCTGTGACTTTGAGTCAGTGATTAAGTGTCTCTGGACTGTAGCATTCTCCTCCATAGGAAAGAGATAATAGCATGGCCAGACCGTTGTGAGGGTAGGGTGAGAACACCTGGCATGAAGCCAGACATGGTAAGAGAGATTTGAAACCTAGAGATCCTGCTTAGTCCCAGGCCCTCCTCCTAGGCAAACTTCCCTCCTAAGGAAGCCTTCACGTCCCTCTTTGTGAAAGGAAATAAGATCTGTGGCTACAGCACACAGGGAGGCTATGAACTAAAGGACAGAAATGCCACTGGACCTAACCTTAGGTATACAAGCAGTGGAGGAACCTAGGGCACCCAGGGAGGGGGGCCGGGACAGGAGAAGGACAGGGTCGGGGAACAGGACCAGTGTTTGGTTCAGTCTGGTCTCTGCAATCAACAGGGTAAATAGCTTTGGGTGGTTTCTTTGGCCTTTGGGTCAAAAGCACAGGACTGTCTAGGGGCAATCTGTCCACTCGGAGCTTCTCCGAGTACCCAGTGGCTTCTCCTGCCTTACCTCCCAGTCACTCACTGCTTGTGTTTATCACAGCCTAGCTGTTCACCTTCAGCCATCCTGATGCTTCGTGCTTCTCTGAGCTTCGTTCCATGGAGCTTCCCTTGAAATGGCCTCAAGCCCAATGGCCATCCTCTGCCCAGGGCCCAAGTAAGGACACCCTGAAATTAGTCTAAATAGCTTGGGGCGCAGGGGAGGGAAAGCCAAGCCAGAGTGTAGGCTGGCTCAGGCTTCACAGAGATGTGACCCGTTCCCAGCTATCATTCTGAGGGGAGCTCATTTGGTAACTGGATTCAAGGTTAGGGATAAGGTTGAGCTGAGGGATCCAGATGTGACCAGAATTAGTCTGTGGCTGTGGCTAAGGAGCTGTGAACTGGATAAGTCCTTTGTTAGATGCGTCCATTGTTTCCAGCAGACCAGTGAGGTTGCCGCCTTCCACATCAACCCAGCCCCAGGATGGTTCTCCACACGTGTTAATGTCCTTCAGGTTCTTTGTCATGTTTCTATCATTGATGTAATTTTTCACTCTTAGGAGTATACCAAGGCTCAGAAATGAATGGAGTGAATGATTACACGCCTGTAATTTCAGGCTTACAAGGAAACTGCACAAAACCTCCAAATGGTTCTTTTATCTGTCTGGTCAGTATTAAAGTCCCTTAGCTAGAGATTCATCTATTTATGGCAGTGTTTGGAACACTAGAAAAAAAATCTCTGAACCAGGATTAGGAGATGTGAGCTAAACCTCATCTTGCCTTCTCTGACAGTTACATTACCATACCCTAGCCTCACTTTCCCTGTTGTAAAATGAAAATGATAATGCCCACATTTCAAAACTGCTGTCTAGGTACCTGGTCAGATCCTATAACAAACATGTTTTCTTTCTCTGTCCCCACCCACACCCCCAGAGTGAATTTTGGAAGCATCATGCTGTAAACTACCAGCAGGTGGCAGCACACGGCACGTTCATTCTATCACTCCTGGCCTAACGAGAGGATTTTTTGATGTTTCAGCACCAACCTAGGCCTTTCATGCTAGTGGACTAAGGCTGGATGGTTCTTGTCTTGCTTGGTGAAGAGCAACTGAGTACTGGCATGCCTACATCCAGAGCATAGCGCAGTTTCCCAAAGATATTGTTGCTTTTTCTAAAAGCGTGTACCTTAAAGTGTGGTTCACCTGTAGAATTTGGTTGAGTCTCTTTCATTAGGGCCAGCACATTTCTGCCGATGCATTGTCCATTTTTTTCTGGTGCCTGGAGAAAGTTTATCACAGATCTGAGTTTTGATCTCCTTTCCATTCTGAAATATAGTGGGGTACCCTGGAGGGCGGTGGGGAAAGGTGTAAGTCAGAGGCATTTGCAGAAAAGCAGCTTTGGAGTTGGGGGCCATTATGTTAATGGCATTACTCAATTTCTGGAAGCAATCCTGATTAAATATTCATTGGGTTTGATTATACTGAAATTAGGGCTAAAGCATGAAGTCAAATCGAGGGGAATAATGGCAATGTAAATAATGCATGGCCTCTAAATTGAAAACACCAGCTTGTACAGCCGGGTCAGCCCCCACCCTGCCTGCCACTATACCATTTGTTTAGAAGGTGATATGTCTGCTGTGGGCATTTCTTGGCAGCTGAGAGACTGGAGTCAGAAAAAAATCCCAGGATTCCCTGTATCTCTGGGAATGTGGGAGAACTAACACAGACACCTTACAGCAGGGGACTTTCTCTAGGTCAGGAACCTGGAACTGTAGAATCTTGGTGACATGCCACTGTAGAGTTCTGTAGTCTGCAAGTGACATAATCAGGGGCTCTGAGAAGAATGGCCTCTTTCCTTCTGAATCTTTGATGGTGTAATTGTTGAACAAAGATCGAATGGGGTGCGGAAGAGCTGCAGCCAGAGAGAGGCAAGAATAACCAAGTGAGGTTTGTTCAGATTAACAAGCCGTAGAGACAAGACGATCTGCTAATGGCTATGAAGTTGTCGGACAAATGATGTGTGTAAGATGGCATTGTGGGATCCAAACAAAGGTCAGGGAATTTTCTGGAGAAACCAAAAGACATCTTTATTATCATGGTCTCCATTGAGCCCCTAATGCCTGGCACAGAGTGTAAACTGTCAGATGTTGCTTGAATGTGCATGCAACATGATGCTAGGCAAAGGAGAAAGTGAAAGGAAAGACCATTTCAAGTAGATGGGACCACCTCCCATCAGCAGCCCTCAACCCCTACTGTGAAAAGTGCAGGTGAGACAGGAGTTAGCTCCCAGAAGTCAGGCTCGTGTTGGACCAGGAGCTGTTTATATAGAGTATTCTACTCCAGCGACAGGGTGAATAGCAGTACTCATCTCTACAGCTGGGTCATGGGGCAGGCACGGGGCACACAGATTCCTCACTGACTTGGTCTGTGACATGCTAAAAAATGATTACCCCAGTCTCTATCAGTTCTCTGTTGGGTTCATAAAGGCCACCAGGTACGGCATGACAGCACACCTGTAACCCTTCCACGGGACCCCTCAGCTCTCAGTTCTTTCTCAGCTTTCCTTCTTAAAGCTACATCTGCCCTGCACACTATTGTCCATGTCTCTTACTCTTCTTAGACATGAGACAAGGAACTTGAAAGTAACCGACTCAAGGTAGGTCGGGTGATTGGTGATTTTCTAGCATCCTCAGTGAGGCTCATCAAGAACTAAGAAGGGTTCCATCACTCCCCAAATCCCACAACACCAGAACTCCATGGATCATCTCAGTGAGCTTCTCTGGCAGTCGTAGGAGAAAGGCATGGCGACCGACAACTTTTACAATTGAGGAAAAGGACACTTGAAAGGAATTAGTTTGTACACACAGCTGGTTAAAGAACATAAACTACACACATATAGTAAGGGATGGCCTTGTGGGCTACTATCAGAGCCCAGTCCTGCCTCTAGCCCTCTCTGTTTCCTGATTGATGTCATAGTGTACCAGCTCCCATACTCCCACTGCTAAGCTGCCTTTGCTGCCATGACCTCCCCTCTACAGTGAACAGTAAAGTCTCAAACTGTGAGTCAAAATAACCCCCTCCTTTCTGCTACTTTCTGGTATTTTATTACAAAGATGAGAAAAATAATTAATACATGCATCTAACCTCCACCTAGCCCTGGGTCAGATGAGCTGCTAGGAAGATTAAGCAGAAGAATTAGAGAAGCAAAGACCTACAAGCATGTGAAGGAATCGGTGCATTGGTATCTCTGCTGTGTTGTGTTTGGCAGTGTGAACCCTGAGCTACCTGACTTTGGTTGTTCCTTTCATGAGATCTGTGAGCACAGACAAGTTAAGGAGAGCTCACATGTATCATGGATACAGGGATGATATAAGTGAGTGGAGGTAAGACCAACAATCCTGGCTTGCAGAAAATACGTCAAGAGCATCAGCTGTTACTCGGAGTTCAGAGGACTTCCTGACAAGAGCGCTACAATCCTCCCTGTCCTGTTTCCCTGCATGCAAAGCAAAGAGGAATAGAGAAAAGGAATGAGCAAATCCAAGGGGATAATCTCTAACCTGTGTCTGACGCCTACCTGTGCTGGGCACTGTAATAGGCACCAGCACGTTTCACAGCCCAGATAACCCCTTGAGACCTTTGGGTCACTTACATAGTAACTGCAGCTCAAGTCTTGACCTGTCTAGTGCCAATGTCATGGGTAGATCTATCCCTTGGATACATTTCTCCCTGGAGAGAGGGTGATGGTTATGTTGCTAAACAGTGTTTGTTCCCCTTATGGTTCCATGGGTGGGTGGCCAGCCCACGCTGCCTTTCCCAGACTTCTCCTGTCTCCTGTGATGCTTTCCATGTGGGTGACTTGACAGACAACCATGCAAAGCCTTTCCAGCTCCCTCAGCATTACCTGAACGGCCCAGGGGGAGCTGGGATGGCAGACTTCCAAGCTTCGCAGCCGCCCCCATATTGGCTCTGGAGTCTGCCAGAGCCTCTTGAAGCTCATCACTAATTGGACTGGCCTGGGTTTTGCTTTATTCTTTCTGTAATCACCCATCTTTCTGAGACTGCAGCCGTGCTGTAGTACCAGGAATCTGGTGCTGGGTGTCTCAGCTTCGTTTTGCTGTATTCCCAATTCCTTCTTCTCTTTTCTTCTCTTTTCTCTCAGGCTTTCACTAAGAAGGCAATAGCAACTTGACTAGAAAACTCTTTTGTTTTCGATATATCATTAAGCTCCTCACTCTTGGCTATTTCATACACACACACACACACACACACACACACACACACACACACACACACATATATATATATATATATATATATATATATATGTTTAATCTTACCTCCAATGCACTCTTATTCCCTCCCCACCCTGTCAATGCTGCCTACCCCCAGTTGCTTTTCCACATTCATGTCTTTTTGACTTTGTTTTATGACCCACCAGGGTCATCTTTGTGGCCATGATCTTGGAACTACACTGGAGTCTGATAGGCTCACCCGTGATTATACAACTGAAGGCAATGACCACCTCACCTCTAGAATCGTAACAGCTGGTAATTTAACAAGGACTGGGGCCTCCTGAGCTTTTTTTTTTTTTTTCTTTTTTTTTTCGGGGCTGGGGATCGAACCCAGGACCTTGCGCTTCCTAGGCAAGCGCTCTACCACTGAGCCAAATCCCCAACCCCCCTCCTGAGCTTTTTGCTATCCATGATTAACTGTTGACATACTCAGTCTTGTAAAGACTCAGAAAGGTGGATGGAGCTGTTGTAAGGTCATGATTATCATGGCTGTGTCATGCTCTGGACATAGTATTTCACACACTTCTCCCTATGTTCCAGTTCCTATATTCTTTCTGGTCCCCTCTCTGGGGTATTCCCTAAGCCTTACGGGGGTAGAATAAATGTCATGTTTAAGGCTAAGTACTCAACAATCGCTTATTCTTACCATCTTGGACAGTTACGAGTCTCTGAATTCAGAGCAAAGAGTAGTTCCTCGGATTAAGAATGAGAGTAGCACTTCTCTGTAGGTAAAACCATAAATATTTACAAGTCCATTTTGCACCAAGGCAATTTAGATAAAATAAAACAACAGCAGCAGCATCAACAACAAAATCAGTAATAAGTTCTCTATGGCATCTCACCTCTACATTTTTGAGCATACTGTCAGCACCAGGATGAATTCTGTCCTGCGAAAGGGGCTCAAATAAAAGCAGAAAGCAGTTTGTTGCTCTCACAACAGTCAGGCCGTTATAATTACACCAATGGAGTCATTTTGCTTGACAGGTTAGCATGTAAGCTAGTCACCAGGGAGGAAACTTCTAGCACAGTTTCAGCTTGGTTTCTCTGTACCTTTCAACCAATGCGTAAGCTATCTCAGCAATAGAGTCTGGAAATATAGTTCTGGTGGGCAACTAGGAGGAATGACAAGAGCCTGCCTTTATTGTACTGGGGGCTTTGGGATCTGCCTATCAAGTCACCAAGTAGTGGTACCCCACAACTGGCTCTAGGAGTCTCATTTAATAAACAAGATATTCTAGGAGAAGTATATCTGGCTATAAAGAACATCTCATTTCTAACTCTCGAAAAACAATTTTTAATAGGTTTAAAGAGTAGTAGATTCCCATGCACTTATTTGTTTTTAATACACTTTTTGTTTTGGTTAATTCTCCCTCCCCACTCATTCACATATGTAGTTCAAGGCATGTAACCCACCGCATAAATGGACTCAAGAATAGAACTCTCAGAATCATATCATTAGATGTAGAAATGGCCTTTGGCGGAGTCCAACATTTCTTCACGCTTAAAGTTCTATAGACTAAGGGAGATAGAGGGAGCAAATCCCGTGAGGACAGGGAGGATCTGAGAGATGAAGGCACTGACTCAGGGTCACACAACAGCTAATCAGGTGATTTACATTTCAGCCACAAGGAATCATTGCCCCAGGTATAATCTCCATTCCAGTGAGATTTTATTGACAGGATGGTTTCTCCCCTTTTTCAAGAAGCTAGGTTATCCCCTTGATACCTATGAAAAGTCAAGATCTGAGATAGGACTGAGCCCACTGTGGGTTCTATGTGGTAGGCCCAGCATTTGTCAGCAGCAAACTTCTCTGGCCCAAGCCTCAGTCTCTGGACCCTTTTAATGTTGAAGCCAATGTCATTGTGGTTAACACCTCCAGCCTTCCTCCTTCTCAGCACCTTCTATACGCTCTTCTCCTCTCTTATGCTTTCCACATTTGCTCCGTTGGCCTCTATGTCTGTCTCCCCCAGGGTCCCTTACCTCAACCGTCCTTTCTGTGACCTTCCTGCACTGTCCCCTGTCCTGAATGGTCTTCTGCCCCGCACTGTCTCCTGCCCTCCTGCACTGGTCCCTCTTCCCCCTGTGATTTCACTTTCCACACATGACAGATAAGCCAACTGGGAGTACTCCATGTATAAATACACCTATAGCCTGCTAGCTACAGATGGATAGAAAACTACCCATCCTTCTGGAAGGCTCTCCTGGGCGACCTAGGGCTAGTGCTCTCAGGATGGCCTTAAAGTTAAAGCCAGGAAATGAACAATGAACCAGGCTGCTGGATTGAGCATACTCATTGTGTCGATAGATGGGTGTTAGAAAGAGCAAGAAGGTGATTTGGCTATGGTGAAGCAAATCGCCATGCCTACTAGAGGGCTTGCTTGTAAGACCCCACCCTATATCAGAGCTCCACAGGCACTGTGTCTTGGTAGAGAAAGCTAGACCTGCCTATCTTTTACTCCCTTCCTCCTTCGTCTTCCCTCTTCTTTCTTTCCTGCCCAACTATCCTTCTATTCACTGGGACGATTTGTTCAGCATGTGCTACATGCAAGACACAGTGTTGCATGTCCGAGATACTGTACGAGAAGATGGTGATCCTGAGGTATGTGACCTATTCAGTTGACTCTTACGTGCTCTGCTAGATACTGGTCCAAATATAGTTGAATAAGATAATGAACACAGAGGGTGAATCTAGAGAGGGAGGCAGAGTGTGATCGTACTTCAGTAAAGAAGTTAACCCTGTCTAGGTGTGCAAAAGTCTGGTGAGAGGAAGGGAACCATATGTATAATGATGGGGAGACAGCTAGCTAAGACTTTAAGGATGAAGAGAAATGATCTGGATTACTACAAGCTGTATGACCACTCCTTTCTGAGCCTCAGTTTTGTCTTCTATGGAATGGAGATGGCAAGATCTACCTCACAAAGATTTTTGAGAAGATGCAGTGAAGCAAGTTTGGTCAATCTCATTGTACCTCAAGTTCCTCATCTCTCAAATGGAGACATAATAGCACACCAGGATCAGAAATTATAAGATGACCTGTTGAATGTCAGGGCATGTGGAATCCAAAGGCCATTGCATCACAAACTTAGCCCTGACAATTACCTTCATGACCTAGCAGACAAGACAGGCTGTCAAGAGATACCAATTCTCATTTCATGGAAGGAAGACTCATTTGTGTATTATTTTGCTGTCAGGTTCTTATTTCCCTGCTGCACTTCCCCTTCCTGTGAGTTCCCTGATTACCAAATCGTGACCTTGGTACCTGAGAGGTCATCTCAGTGGCTAAGCCTGTCCATCCCTCCAATTATCTCTCTTATTTTTAGATCTTATTTCAAAAATTAGAGACAGGAGTAGACTCAGAGAGGTAAAATGACTTTCCAAAGGCTGCACAGCCAGTAATGCAGGGAAGTGGTAGGGTAACCAGGCCCCACACTGTCTATGGCATGCAGCTGGTAAACATGACTGGGTTTGGAGTCAGCACTGCTGGAATGCCATAGACCAAAGACTCTGATACCTCTTTCTTCTTTTTTCTTTAAGGAAGGGACAACCGTGATCCAGAGCATGGGTTGCAGTTACACATGACATGGCAGAAGCATCTTTTTAAAGCTTTCAAGACTCTAGCGTTTACAGCAGAAACCAGAGCCAAAGACATCTCTCTTTTGTCTATATCATTTGGCTCCTTTCTTCACTCCTCTTTCTTCCACTCCATTCTCTTCCCTTTTCCTCTCCTCTGCTCTCTTTCTCTTTGTTTTTGGGGTGATTGGGTGGTGGAAAAATATTTCCAATACTTACAAAGCAGTGATGTCATGTAAAAACAAAACAGCTCTAATATTTCTTGCAAAATGGAAGCAACAACAGTAATGCCTCTGCCCCTCACTTACCGTCTGTGTGCTTTGCCTGCTGCAGTAGCATGTGCCTCCACCATCCCCCTGGTCCCTAGACCTTTTCCCAAGGGGCAGTGAGTCCTCACTGCTGGGGCTTTTCACCACAGCAGGTACCTATGCACAGACTTCCAGGAGGAGGCAGTCTGGGTGGATTATGCTCGGGACGTAGATATCCTGCAGTCTGGATGAAATAATTTTATTTTTAGCTCCTCTCTTTTCTTTCCTTTCGGTTGATTCATTTCCCAAGTACCTTTTTGGATTGGCCCTGTTGAAAGAGAAGTCTCTGTGCCTGGATTCACTCAGGCACTCAGGACTAGCCTTCAGGCCATCATCTTCAGCTACTCCTTGAATTTTGCCTTTTATGGCATTAGGCAGAAGTGGTGCTGGCGTCAAGGTTCTTGTCTCCTCCCTCTCCAGCACCATTGACACCCAAACAAGCAGGCTCCTAATTGGCTGTGTATTATTAGTCACTTTTAGTATGAATTACAATTGAAATAAACCTTTGTCTAAAAGCCAAGGCTGGGCAGGTTTCAGCTATGTCTCAAGTCAGACCAAAGACAGGTGAGTGGTTGGTGCTGACAATGGGATGGTGTTCAGATCTTCTTCTCTCCTTGTTTGGCAAACTTGTTCTTGACCAGTGTCCAATCACACTAAGAACTACAGTGACCTGATCAGACCAGGCTAGACACAACTCAGGAATCTTAACTATGGTCACATAGGAGAGACAGCTCTTTGACAGGAGAAGGAAAATTCTCCAATCATATCCTAACCCTTTTAAGGTGTGGAATCCAGACCTTTAGAACTACCTACCCATTGGCTGCAGGCTTCTCAATGGCCAGAGAAAGGAGTTTTGCTACTTTCTTGGGTGAATTTTGGGAGTTGTTGTTAGGATGCCAGTGACTGCCTCCTGTTTATATTTTCAAAATCTAAAGGTTGCCTTGAAAGCAGAGGGACCAGTTAGGGCATCTTCCCCATCCATTCTCTCCACCCAGCAAAGTAGAAAGTGGCTACATTCTGTGTACTTTTTAACAAACCAACTGTGGGCTGATACATGATTACACAGCTAATGCTCTATGGCTTCTCACTAAGTTACAGTGTCATCTCTGAACAGAGTTCAAATCTTGACAACTGGGTGTGAGTTTGTTAGTGGAGAGAGGGGACAGAGGAAGGCCCCCAAGCACAGCATGCCCATCTCTCTACCAAGACCCCCTGTTAGGGTCAGCCAGCCTTGCACCCAACATCTTCTGGGTAGAAGTTGTTGAATAGACATCTTCAGAGCACTCTTTTTAGTATACTTTGTACTATACAAATGTTCTCTCTTACTCTGATTCTGAGGCACAAGGACAGCATGGGGAAGCCAGAGGCCAAATGTCATTTAGAATGAGGCTGTATGGATTAGACATTGGGGAGCTAGAGACTGCTGCCCTCTAGAAAAGGGTCTTTTCATGAAGGCCTCAGTGTTAGCATCGAGATGAGATTCTGACATGACAGAAGCCTAGCTTCTTTCCAAAGCTGGAACGAACCTACTGGCACCTGCCCTCCCACTGGCAGCTGGTGGGGAAATTCACTGAAATGAACAAATTCACAGAATGAATGCAAAGCACTGGTATCATCCTCCATCACACCTGCCACTCTCCTTGTTTCACAGACAGGAAGCTGAAGTTGAGTGTTGTAGCTAAGTTTAGACAGAAGGGGCATCCCTAGAGCCTAGACCCAGCCTGTGCCTAAGCCCATTGTTTGCAGTGTTCTGTACTTCTCAGCTTTCCAGCAGCCTTTAAGGACAACAGCCAGCTTTGCCTGGATGCTGGGGTCGTTCTCATCTGCTCCCGCTCCATGCCTTCTCTAATCTTCTCATCTGTTACCTCGCTGCTTGCAGGCAGTGTTTTAAATGAGAGACAAAAAGGTTGTGGTTCACATTTCCTAGGCGATAAAACTGAGGTTCGATGTGGGCACAGAGCTGGCTGAATTTGCAAAGCTATGCAGTAAGAAGATAACACAAACCAGACATTTAGTACAATATCAGACATGCTGTTAGTCTAGCAGCTCCCTGGAGGAGCTCATGAGACACACCGCCGTCTTCTTTTATGAATTTGAAAATTACATAAGAGCTGGAGAAAGAGCCCAGTACCAGGGCCTTCACCTCTGCTTCTCCGGATTAGTTTGTTCAGGTACAACAATAATAAAAACACTTTGTCCGAGGGACTGAAAGAGCAGAAACCTATGGTCTCCTAACGCTAGAGGCTGGCAACCCCAGGTCAAGAGTATTGTTAGGCTGTTTTCTCTGAAACCTACCTTCAGACAGAAGACAGCCTGCTTACCAGACTTCGCATTATGTTTCTTCCACATACCTGCACCTCAATTGTCTCTTCCTGAAGGATACTTGGGTTAGACCCATCCTAGTGACCTTGTTTCACCTGACCTACCTGAAAGGCTCCAGTCAAGTGATGTATTAGTCATTTTTCTGTTACTGTCATCATTATGGGGTATCTGAAGAGAAACCCCCCCAAGATACCTGAATGCCATCTTTATTCACTGCCTGCAGACTCTGTCCCAAACAGATTTGCAGGAGGTACCCTCTTCTTTTGACCTCCACTTGGTTCCTTTTTAAGGGCCAAAACCCCCTGCAATTGTGTCATATAGAAAGCCAGCTCTGAACATTTGCAGCAACCCAGTATTTACAGAAGATGAGAGAGAGTGGTTAAATGGTCAGGCGGTTAACATTTACTTTAGCTCAGAATCACATTGTATGGTAACTTAGGCCTGGTCCAGAGAAATGGCTGGTCCAGAGACCAGTTTTACCCAAGACAGTTTAAGCACTTGAAGTGTACTTAGGAATATGTTCATGAGATGGCATAACTATAGTTTCGTCAGCCACTACATGCTAAATACCATGACCACAAGCAACTCAGGGAGGAAAGGGTTTACTTCAGCTAATGGCTCGTAGTGGATCATCCAGAAAAATGAAGGCAGCAATTTGGAGGCACAAACTTATGCAGAGGCAGTGGAGGAATGCTGCTTATTGGCTTGCTCCTCAGGGCTTGCTCAATCTGTGTTCATAGAGCTCTCAGGGACACCAGTCCAGGTGAATGAAAAAAAGAAATAAAAAGAAAAGTCATGACCACTCCTGGGTATGGTGAAGGAGAGAGTTTATTACAGATAAAAGGGAGAGCATAGTCAGAGGCGCCGGGAAGGGTCCAGAGTACACATGAGCCTGTGCTAGACCATATGAGAAGAGGAGGAATGGGAGAAGGGAGAGGGGAGAAGCAGGAGAGTAAAGGGTAGATGAAAAGGACCGGGTAACAAAAAGGACTGGCTATATAGGGAGGGGCAACTGCAGTGAAAATGTGCCCAGCTCCAGGCCTGGGTAAGTTTAGGGTGGAGGCTGTATTATACCAGCCATGCCCTGTAACAGGTAGGGACTGAGGAATGCTGGGAGAACCTGGGGGCCAGGTCTGCTTTGGTATGATAAAGGGGCACCTCAACCATTTGTGCTGACTGTGACTTAACACCAGGGATGGTAGTGCCTATAGTGAACTGGGGCCTCCCACATCAATCATCAATCAAGGAAATGCAGTATGAGCTTACCCACAGGCCAGTCTGATGGGGATATTTTCTCAATTGAGGATCCCTCTTCCCAAATGACGCTAGGTTGTGTCAAGTCAACATAAGACTAGCCAGCACAGGTAACATACGTGATGGCCCATCTCTCACCCTGTCTCCTGACCAGCCATCTATCCCTCCTTCTGAGGCTATCTTCTTTTGGCAGCCTCTTGAAGGCTGTAGGAGGGAGGGAGTTCGAGGGAAGCTCCTCGAATACCACTCTGCACTAGGCTCACTCTGGGTTGACCCTAGTCTTCTGAGATCATGAAGAGGCTGGGAAAGAGCCATGAGGAGAGATGCAAGTCTGAAAGAGTAGCTTGCAACATCAAGGGCTCCAGGAGTTGCCCCCATACTGGCTTTTCTTGATGGAGCTTACCCAGGGGCATCGATGTCCTGGCACCCAGTGTTTATGGAGGGTCCTGGAGCCCAGAAGCATTTGATACAGAGAGGTGACAGAGCCTACTCCTGTGATGTTCCCCCCTTGTAGGCCAGAACACCTTGGGACTGATGTCACTGTCTGTGAGCCAATACTTAACAACAGCAAGAGGGGTTTCTGGGTATTCTTCAGTAACGGTTGTGAGGACAGTACCCTGCACACATTCCCAAGGAACATTCAGACCCACTCAATGCCAGGCTCTGTCTGTCAGAGAATACACTCATCTCACTTCCCCCAGGGTAGCATGTCCCAGTGGGATTCCTGGCCCCACTACACAGAAATGGAAATGGCTGAGTAGCGAAGTAGCTTGTTGCAGCCACACCTTATTCCAGATGCTCCAGCAAGGAAAGCATTGTTAGTATCCTAAGCCAGAAGTTGCCATATCCTTATCATAAGACACATCTGGGGCACCAGTTTCAAAATTACAGAGGTCTAAGGTACAAAGGCTTGAGAGTCTGACTCCATGGGTCTAGAGTGGAGCCCAAGAATCTGCCATGTCAATGGGCATGCCAGGAGGTTGTGTACAGGTGTGGGAGTCGCTGGTTGATGACCTCAGGTCTTACTGTCCCGTACAGAATGAAGGCCAGCTAGGCATCTGTCCAGCAAGCATTCTTGTGTCTCCCCTCCCCCAGTTGGTTACTGTTCTTCCCTGAATAAGGTTCCTGTCATTCACAAGTCCCCTCATCAGTGATTTGGAGCTTGGCTATCCAAACTCCAGCACAGCCTGGCTAGTTCCTGCCCTGAATGCCTTTCCTGCTTTGCCTTGCCACAAGGTGACTGTCATTCTTTCAGCCTGCATTGAAAATTCCATTTTTTCTAAGTTCCTGGGGGCTATGCTGGCACCTCAGGGACAGAGTGAGTGGGTGATGGTGTTGAGAGTTTGTGTGTGTGTGTGTGTGTGTGTGTGTGTGTGTGTGTGTGTGTGTGTGTGTTCTTTAATGCAAGGTTCAGCTTCTGACACTTATTTTTTTCTAATCAGCCTGGATTGTTCTTATCTGTGGACCTACACAGTTTTGCCCAGAAAAGAAAAATAAACAACCCAGTTCCGTCCCGAGCCCTGCTCAGTTTGCAAGGTAGCACCATCTTTCCGATCTCTCTGCAGCCCCTGGCCTTGCACTACACATTAATTAGAAATCCAGAGCTTGCAACAGGGGAAGTGACTTTGTGTTTCAATTTAATTTGTTCTCATTTTTTGACAGGGTCAAAGTTCCTCTTCCCAGTCTGAGTCTGAAAGCAAATTAGAGCTGTGTCATTTTTATATTGATGTGCCCAGGCTAAGACCTTCAGAAAACATTTTCTTCTGGGAATTGATCTGGTTGATGCTGCTTTCTCAAAATTCCATCTAGTAAAGGTGGGCTGCAGCGTTGGAGTCATTACAATGTGCTCATGTGCCAAGGACTGTGCTAGGTGTCAGGGATTGATAGGAAGGGGTAGACCTCGGTTCCTGTACTTGAGGAGGTTACAAAGGCATAGGAGAGGCGCAGTCCACAGAGCAATACAATGGCAAGTCAGGATACACAGACTTTCTAGCTGGAAAGAACAGGGCGGGTATATTGGAGAAAAAAGCTAATGCCCAGGGCTTTGTTTGCAACTATAGGAAGTAGCTCAGACCTGATCTACACAACACATAGTGTACTCACTACTTTCATATGCTCATGACATCTCTGCAAAGAGCAGAGAGCGTGGTATTGAATCTTGGGAATCAGCTCCTGCCTCATCTTAACTCTCTGATTGTTCTCTGTGATGAGGGGTGACTGAGCCTCCAGAGGGTGGTTGTAAGAATTGAAGGGTCTTGCTCACACTGATGAATGCAAAGACCTGTGGGTAGGAAGGAGAGACAAAAAGCAACAGAACAGGTCCACAGCTTCAGACAGCCAATGAGATTGCCTCCATCTTGGCCTGGTTATACTAAGCCATCCCTACCAACCTATACCTCTCTAGCCACCTTCACCCTAACACCCCAAAGATCTCAGATAATGCCAAGCATAATATTTGCCCCACAGTTAGTGGTGTAAGATCTAGGATTTTATTTTAGGCTTGACTGTCTCCAAGACCGTGGGTCTTCACCTCAATTGGTGGCCACAGGACTACTGTCTGAGCACAGATCCTCTGAGTATCTACGTCCTCTCTGTTCAGGAGCCTTCTCTGAGATACCTGATACTTGATGCTGGGCCAAGGATCTCCTTCCTTCCTTCCTTCCTTCCTTCCTTCCTTCCTTCCTTCCTTCCTTCCTCCCTTCCTCCCTTCCTCCCATCCTTCCTTCCTTCCTTCCTTCCTCCCTTCCTTCCTCCAATCCTCCCTTCCTTCCTCCCTTCCTCCCATCCTCCCTTCCTCCCATCTTTCCTTCCTCCCATCCTTCCTTCCTCCCATCCTCCCTTCCTCCCATCCTTCCTTCCTCCCATCCTTCCTTCCTCCCATCCTTCCTTCCTTCCTTCCTCCCATCCTTCCTTCCTCCCATCCTTCCTTCCTCCCATCCTTCCTCCCATCCTTCCTTCCTCCCATCCTTCCTTCCTTCCTTCCTCCCTTCCTCCCATCCTTCCTTCCTCCCATCCTTCCTTCCTTCCTCCCTTCCTCCCATCCTTCCTTCCTTCCTTCCTTCCTCCCATCCTTCCTCCCATCCTTCCTTCCTTCCTTCCTCCCATCCTTCTTTCCTCCCATCCTTCCTCCCATCCTTCCTCCCATCCTTCCTTCCTTCCTTCCTTCCTTCCTTCCTTCCTTCCTCCCATCCTTCCTCCCATCCTTCCTTCCTCCCATCCTTCCTTCCTCCCATCCTTCTTTCCTCCCATCCTTCCTCCCATCCTTCCTCCCATCCTTCCTTCCTTCCTTCCTCCCTTCCTCCCATCCTTCCTTCCTCCCATCCTTCCTCCCTTCCTCCCTTCCTCCCATCCTTCCTTCCTTCCTTCCTTCCTCCCATCCTTCCTCCCATCCTTCCTTCCTCCCATCCTTCCTCCCATCCTTCCTTCCTTCCTTCCTCCCTTCCTCCCATCCTTCCTTCCTTCCTTCCTTCCTCCCTTCCTCCCATCCTTCCTTCCTCCCATCCTTCCTTCCTCCCATCCTTCCTTCCTTCCTCCCTTCTTCCCATCCTTCCTTCCTTCCTTCCTTCTTTCCTTCCTGCACTCTTACTGCCTACACACATACATCTCCCCAACTAGACTGGGAAGTCTGGAGGTTAATGGCAGAGCTTCTACAGAAGCCAGGGAATCACCCTATGCTCAAGTAGCTGTCAAGTAGAAAGTTTCCCTGTAACAGTAACAGGTAGAGACTGTATTAAGTGGGTTAATGAGCCTTAGTGCTGGCTATTTTAAAATATTAATGATTTCTAGAATTGAAAATGCAAATGGCTGCCTGGAACTCCTACACTTGCCTTAAAGAGAAGGACTTTGAAAGGACACTTCAGAGGAATGTGTGGGTGGAGAATGTGGGCTTGCTAAAGATGATTAAGCAAGTGGACATTCATGCCTTGTGGCTGCCACATTAGCTCCATTCAGAAGGAAGTCTCCATCGCTTACCTGTAAGAGGCAGACACACTCTGGGCAATCTCAGTCTTCCTGGGCCTGCTCACCCAGCAGCAGGTTAAAGTCAAGGTTACAGCCTTGAGGCCTGAGGACATTCTTACCTGCTCTAGGCTGTCCAGCTTGGTATCTGTCATCAACCCCAAACTGTCTTTACTTAACTCTGGGTCTACGGACTTTTCTCAGCCCTCGCATCTAAAGAACAAACCTGTTTTCAGTGGTCACAATGCCACCTGGTGTCTGGTTGGCAAGTTGCCAGAGATCAGGACCGACTGTCACTGTCATCTTGCTACCTGAAGTGCTCAGAGCCAGTACCTGGCAGATACCACTAGAGGAGATGGAGTGGAAGAGATGTGTGTTTGTTTGTGTGTGTGTGTGTGTGTGTGTGTGTGTGTGTGTGTGTGTGTGTGTGTTTTTCCTGATTGGTAAAGTTCTTCTCCTCTCAATCCCTAGAGCTATGAGATGTGTCCTGCTGGGGCAATTTTACCCTTGTGTAACTCCCAGCCTGCTTTATCACTGTCAGATGTGTGACAGGCTCAAGTAAGCACTGAAGAGGGAGGCAAGTGAGTGTCATCAGGAGACACAGGGCAGGAGCGAAGGGGACAAAGGATGAATTAAAGTAGTTCCCATAGGGTTGGGGATTTAGCTCAGTGGTAGAGCGCTTGCCTAGGAAACGCAAGGCCCTGGGTTCGGTCCCCAGCTCCGAAAAAAAAGAACCAAAAAAAAAAGAGAAACAATAAAGTAGTTCCCATGATTGTGGCCAACCAGTGTGGTCACCTGACAAGCAACAAGTCCCTCGGTGCTGGATATGTGGAGCAGACCTGGCTCTTCTGGTACTACCAGGCTGCCCTATTCTAATACAGACAGAACCAGTCCCTCAGAATTCCTGACATAGCACCCTTGATGCCACCTGATAACCTGCTTCATTTTTGTGTGTTCAAGGGATCAGCTAGGAACCGTGTCCTAGGGGACCAGTCTCTCCTGGTAGCTTCACTGTTCCGACTCTGTATCACTGTGCTTACACACTCTCACTCAAAAGGTCAGCTTTAATACTTCTTTCTAGTACTGAGAGTTCTAGAACCAATGGCTCCAACAAACGGGAGGGCTCTTCTAATAGCTAGGAGTGATTATGTGTCTGTATTGTGGCTATTACCAGCCTCCCTTGGCTCTTTGCTATGACTGGGTATGACATTCCAAAGACACAGGTCTGAGGAAGGGAGAAGGGAAGGAAAAGAATGCAGGATTTGGGTCAGGCTTCCTTGTTCCCACCCTGGCACAGCTGTTTGCCAGCTGTGTGGCCTGGGGTCCATTACCAAGTCTAACCTGATGGCAGGATAGAATGGGAACTTCATTCCTCTGAACTGCAGGGTGGAGCCTTCTTCTCCACCTTGTCACCAGTGCCTGAAACACAGCAGAAGCTGAGCTACAATGCCCCCTGCCCCCAGGCTGGTTCCTCAGCCTAGCATGCATGTGATTTGTTCTCATAGCAAATATATTAATCCTCTTCTTTTGAACAATACCTTTCTCCATCTCCCCATGCACGTGGCTTATATTCAATAGGTCTGCTCTATTTGTGAGTGCCCTGGAAAAGCAGCAGCCCATTATCCTAAGTATGTTTTTTCCTGTTTCTAGGAAGGGACAACAGTGGGAAATTGTCTACTTGATGTATGCATGTTTTTTTTTTTTTTTTTTTTTTGTCTTCTTGTCCTCATGTTCTTCCCTGTTCTGACCAATCTGGCCATTTCTGAGGCCTTCCTGAGTCAGGCTGTAATGATTAGAGGGAACTGAGGGACAATCTTGTTTTATGTTTTTATTAAAGATGATGAAACCAGGCCCACTACCTGGCCTCAGGTAGCAGTTGATGTGGTTCTTTATGGTGACTAAACACTGGAAGAATCATGTTTTTTTGAGTCCCTCTCCCCAGTCATAGTACATATAAATGATAACCTTATGGGTATCAATATTTACATATGTTTATAGGTCTCTCTCTCTCGTGTGTGTGTGTGTGTGTGTGTGTGTGTGTGTGTGTGTGTGTGTGTGTGTGCATACATGTGCGCACACTGTTCAGGTATTGTTCCTGTTTGGACAAGCATGAATTACAAGTGTCAGAGTTCAGTGTTGCGTGTGTTCCTCTATCACTCTCAGCCTTACTGTTTGAGGCAGTATCTCACTGAACCTGAAGCTCACCTGGCTTTTCAGTGAGTCCCTGGAATCACTCAGCCTCTGCCTCCTGGGCAGGGATTACAGGCACTTGCTGCGATGTTGGCTCTCACACAGGTGCTGGGAATGGAGACTCAAATCCTTATACTTGTGCAGCAAGTTCTTTACCAAATCTATCCATTTCCCTAGCCTCCTACACAGCAATACTTTTACAGAGTTTCCTAGATGATATCAGGATCGAAGATTAGAATGTAGGAAGTGCTTCTTGTCAATACACCACCCTCACACATCCAGAAAAAAATGTCCTTTAGCTGGCCACAGGAGAGTTTTGAATGGAAGGATGGGCTATCTTGGGGCAAGTCACAAGCTAGGTACTACCCTTGCAGCCCTGGGTCATCTGAGAGCATACTATCAATGGGGTATTTTATTCAGCAGACCATGTAGAAGATGTACTTGTGTGACAGACATTGTGCTAAGAGCTTTGCAAACACCTACTCATTGGCTCCTTGGAGCATCACTCTAAGTCTCTACTGTGACTCCTTTTCCATATGAGAAAAGTGAGGCACATATGGGAAGTGGTGAGCCCCTGTTTGTTCTCAGCTAACATTTGTGGTACTTGATAGCACCTTGGTGGCCTTTGGAACTCTAAATGGAAGTATCAACAGAAGACAAAAGGTGAGGTGCAAGTCCTCTGAAATAGCGTTATTGAAGACTGCCTTCCTGAAGCACACATGCTTAAGTACCTTTCCTTGCCTAACGTTTGGTCAAACTGCATTCATCAGTTTCCATAAGCTGCAAAGCCTCATGTACCGTATATACTCCAGGTGCTTTTACACACCCAAGCTTTTTGTAGTTTCACCTAGAATTTACACAAAGAGTCCATGGTTATTTTAGGATCTTCATATCGGAAGCACATAGTACCACTTCATAAAAATACCTCTGGAAAACAGTGGCAGTAAGTTAAGTTTTTGAATTTTATTCTATTCCAGGAAAACTGTATGGAATCCAAGTTGTGATGCCATTAAGACTATAGGACACATAATATGGGTTATTTCTTAGGCTGGCTGTAGACATATCTATTATGTAAATGTGGAAGTGAATGTAAGTGATTGTTTTTTGGTTTTTGTTTTTATTTCTACCCCACACCTATTTCCCTTTCCTCACACAGACCTGGGATAATCAACAAAGTTCAGTGGGCTGCATGACATGTGATTGACAGCCTGTCTGTAGGACAGATACTCTTCTTTTATCCAAGTCTTAGCTAAGCCCATGTTTGATAGTAGAGCTCTAGAAGCATGCTGTGGTTTTGGCTGTGTTCTGCAGAATTTGATCTATGAACCCAGTAAGAACACCAAGACCCGGAAGTCAGAGAACCAGATGAAAGTGTTCAAGATCCAGTGACAGCTTGGTTGCCTTCTAAAAGTCATCAGTTGCCCGAATGGTGAAGATACCACATACTTGACCACCTGACTTGGAGGAATTGGACTGGATCTGACTCCAAAGCCTCCTCCCCAAGGACTAGTTTTAATAATACTGGAAGTTGCTCTGCAAGCTGCCAATGAGAGGAGCACTAATAGTCCTACTTAGTTTTGACACCAATGAGCTATAACAATGATTAGCACGGCAAGATACCCCTAATGGTGCAGTAATGATACTAATATCTTGGCAGTAACCAATAGCTGTCTAACTGGACATAGGGTCCACTCAGCATTAGGGGGAACATGGCTTTGTAATATAAACACAGACAAAGACCCATAGCCCCAGACCTCAGAGGAGAACCCACTGCTGTCATTTTCCTAAACCAGTATAATCCCTAACTGCATTTTAAATGCTGTCCTTAAGCTGTCACTCCTTGTCAAAGAAGCTTCTTTGTTGCAGAGCATGGCAACCATCCCATAAAATAACAACCATCAAAATGCAGGGGACAACTAAGTGGGGTCGCACAGCTCCAGCTGACACACCCACAACACGACTCCTATCTCTTGGGCTCAGGGGACATTGGAATAGGAGGCAGAAAGACTGTAAGAACCACAGGACTTGAAAGTCTGCAGCAAGATAGTGTTTTCTAGAAATGACAGGGAAGCCACACCTGTGAAATATCAATAATATGGCAGTTTACATAAGACCCCAATAATGACAAACCAGTTGCTATGTTAATGGGGAGAATCTCGCAGGGCCCTATCCATAGATGAAGATCTTTAGACAATTAAAAACTGTCAAGAGAGGGAAATGAGTGCTCTAAATGATCATGCAATCTCAAGTGGTCAACCCTTAACAATATACATGTAATTAACTAAATGGACTGAGTAGCTTGTATTTATATACATGTGAGTCAATAGTAAGTGAATTTGATAGAGAGGAGCCTTGGAGAAGTTGGAGGGAGGGAACGGAGTGGGAAATAATATGACCATTTTAGTTAAACGTTAGAAGCAACAGCAAGTTCCCAATTTTTTTAAAAAATTATTTATTCATTTTGTGTTTATGAGTACACGGTGGCTGCCTTCAGAGACACTAGAAGAGGGCATTGGATCCCATTATAGATGGTTGTGAGCCACCATGCGGTTGCTGGGAATTGAACTCAGGACCTCTGAAAGAGCAGTCAGTGCTCTTAACCACTGAGCCATCTCTCCAGTCCCACAAGTTCCCAATTTAATGTAAAAGTCACTTTGCTAAGAGACCTTAGTCAAGTCCCTCGCCTCTTGGAATCTTGCTGTCAATTGAACTTCACTCAGCTCTACTCATCACCTGTGATATTGTAGGATATCATGCAGCATCCTTAACACCGGGGATCCTTATAGGAGTAGAAACAGTCTTCCTGGAACCCAAAGTTTTTACCACAAGGAGAGTTGGCATTGAGTGTAGCTGATTGCTTATTAATCAACCCCCACTGTGGTGCTTTAGGGATGTGATTTAGGTTTGCCACATGCCAGGTGGTTTCTTGTGCAGAGTTCATATCACACTGACATGGCCCTTTTGTTTCAGCCACACTGAAGCAGCTGCTCTAGCATAGCTATTTTGATATAGGGACATTTTGACACAGCTGAGAAAACAAACCATTACATTGTGGGCTTAAAAAAATCATTACCAAATAATATGCCAAGGAGACATTTCAGGCCAGTTCTTCTTGTCCTAGCAAGACCTCCCCCATCTCTCTTTCTGGCACAGGGGCTCAAGAGGGAGAGCAGGAAGGAGGGACCAGAACTCCTCTAGGGCAGGCTGCAGGTCAGGGCTGGGAGTGCAGGAGGCTAGGACAGTGAGGGATTGGCAAGATGAAGGACTGACATCAGCCACGCAGTGGGCGTGAGGGTCTATTTCACACAGTACCTGGTAATTTTCAAAAACAAATTCTACATAAATGTAGTCATTTCAAAACTCTCACATCAAAACAACTGTGTCAAAATGCCCTTCTCTGTCTCAGACAAAGGAAATGAATGCCAGGAAAAGATGAGGGAGAAGACAGCTTCTGCCCCATAAACCCAGAGTCACCAAAGGAGAAAGGGGAGCAAATGACTATTCTCCTGCCAGAAATTGCTGTAACAGAGACCAATGAGGAGTGAAGGGAGACTGAGGCTCAGTGACTGTTGGCATGGGGACAACATTGGGAATGTTTGGGAGCTCAAGATATGCCTGCTGACAGCCAAGGTTCATAGAGGGCTTACCACGGGACAAGCACTATTGTTTTTTTTTGGGGGGGCGGTGATGTTTTAGCCTATTTAGGATTCACAACACACAATAGTATGCATATTGCTATTACTCTCAGTTTACTGGAAGAGAGACTGAGGTGGCCAGAAGGTGCTCTCTTATAGTTCCCATATAGTTGAGGAATGATTGGGCCACATTGGATATCAGACATGGCTACACTAAAGGTTTGCTTACCAACCATATATTTGTCTCTTTAGAGTTAACTGAGAGCCTAGGACTGGGGAAGAACTCAAGTTACACCACTCATAAGACTTTCTAGGGTTTGGCTCCACCTCTTACCCATCTACATATCCTCTGGTGATTTGCTCTCTCCAATCACTGAGGTCCCATTCCTTAGTCCTGTCCCTCCCCAGCTCATTCCATTCAACCACCTCTGGCTATAATCTGCTGACTCCTCTACATGTACATATGACAGCTGCTGTTTTATACATGCATTCACAACAGCTAAGAAGGCAAAACCCCTGTTGTAATACAGCTAATGTTCTTAAGAGAACCACAAAGAACAGATGAAAGAAAGAAATAGGAGTGGGAGGTGACCAGGAGACCATTGCATAGGGAAAGAGAGAAGCCTGGTTAGCCCCTATTTATTAAAAGCAAGCACCTACCCAACCTCCAGGAATGCCTGGCCAGCCAAAACACGGCCATAGGAATGGACAAACTGCTACAGTACACGGGGAAGGGACCAGGCAGTGTCAGGGGCAGGGGGAACTGAAACAACTCCCAGTGAGCCAAACGGTGCTCTTGACCTGGAACGTCAGGGGCACAGGCGCTGGACTTTTAGCAATTTTCCCACTTCTATCTGATCTGGACCTTGGCCTTTTGGGCCACTGCGATTTTCTGTCTGTAGTCCGCTCATTCACCTCCTGCGCTATGTAAAGCATCGGCTGATTCATTTTCTCAGAGCCCAGAACAATTCACTTTCCCTGGCTCCTCTGAAGATGTTGTGTTGAGAGAAAAAAATTATACTCTTTAATAGAAATACTTTTCCTTCATTAAATGAAATCTCCAAAGCCCAGTAGCATTTTCTGTGCTTATATAAAGATGCCAGTGGGGATTTGAGATCGAAAGTAGTATTTTTACACAAGTCAATGAAGATCGCAATAGGACAGAAAGAACACTCCTCAAATCTAAATTCCTCCAGCATCAGGCAGGCAAATCTGCTCCAGCAGGGATCGTGTTACTTCTTGCCCTTCTCTAAACTTCTCCTCAAGCACTGGAACGCTCACATATATTGCTTCTCTGCTTGGGGAAATTATATTAATAGTGTCTTTCCAAGGCCGTAAACCATTAAACTTGAATTTCCACTTGCACTTCCATTTTTGTAACTTTTTATAAAAGTTCAAGTATTTGTAGGAGCTCGAGTGAGAAGCAGATGCATGCGTATGCCTGCGCACATGAGGTCCAGCGTGATGTCTCTTTCAATGCAGCATAGCCGAATGAACTTTTCTCTGTCAAGGTTTCAGAAAATGATAGTTGGGAAGAGTCAAACCTGATTCCAACGCTGAGCTAGGGAGATAGCTTGGTGGGTAGAATGCATTTTCTATGAGTGCGAAGATTTGCCTTCGATCTTCAGAGCCCATGTAAAGGCTGAATGGGTGTGGCAGTACCCTTTAAGTGCAGCACCACTGGAGGTAGAGAAAAGAGATTCCCTGAGCAAGCTGGCTAGGTAGGCAAGCTTCTGGTTCAGTGAGAGACCCTGCCTCAATAAATATAGTAAAGTGCAGTGGAGGAACACACACACACACACACGAGAGAGAGAGAGAGAGAGAGAGAGAGAGAGAGAGAGAGAGAGAGAGACCCACACAGGCAGATGCATATGCATACATACATGTAAACACAGGTAAATGAATGCCACACACATACACAGAGGGAAGAACCCCTAAAGCTAACTCTTGCTACCTGAGTTTTCCTGGCCAATGTGCTTAGCCTCGAAGTACAGTTCCCAGGAGACCACAGAGGGTATGATGTGCTTGGCAACACAGCAGCACTGCTCCAAACCTGCTGTTCCCTTTCTCCTCTCACCTGACTGTCAGCTGTCATCACAGTCACTTGGGTTCATCATTAACACAGAACATCTCCAGCTGTGAAATCAACCTCTTAAGAAGACATGTGAGAAGGTGCACGATGACCATGTCTACCCCTTCTCAGCTGACCCTTCAGTCACGTGACTTACTTGGTGGACGGAATCAGCTGAATTAAGGCACAAAGAGGGGTCTGTTGGACCTGCATAGTGAGCTGGGGATAGACCTTTCTAAACACTTCCATGCTGCCAGACCCTGGGAGGGAGGAAAAAAATACCCAACAACTTAAGACTGGGTAAGACACTTTTATCCTTAGAGCATCAGAAGGACTGAATATATGTTCTTTGACCAAAGGTTGCTTTGATCATGAGATGACCTTAGTTTGGTGAGGGAGGACCTCCTCCTGACTTTTCATTTAAGGGATGGGGGCTGTCACCTCTCCTGTGGAGCTGATGGTAGCAGTGCCCAGCAGCTAGCTGATGCTTTGGGATGGCCTCACTCCTAAAATCACAAAAGAACCCATTCCCTCCTGTACCACAGAGCACCTAAGTAGTGGTCCCATCCTCCCACACTGCTGAGAAAGCAAGAGAGGGCTTTTACTGTGACTAACAGGCAGGCTGAACTCTCGCCTTTCACTGTGGAAAAATCCATTATCGAGAAGTCATTTGTCAAAGCCAACTGTTTAGCTGCTTTAATTTACATATTTATCAAGTTTGATTAGAACGCATTGTCTTCCACTTTCACCCTCACTCTCACATCCCCTGGCCCTCTTTTCCCTGGGAAACTGTTTTCTTTGCCCTTGTTGCTAAAGGGTGCACAGTGTGATTCAATTTGCATTTACAAATAAACTTGCAACTGATTCTGGCCAGGAATTCCCTCAGGCCTGGGGTGGTGGCCCCCCAAAGCTGAGCACTGGGTGCTGACAAGTTGCTCAACCGAAAGACAGGGCCAATTCTACAACTATCTAAAGCACTGTTTATCGAGTTCCTACTGTGTACCAGACGCTGATCATACACACAGTGAAGAAAACAGGCAAAGTCCTGGCTGTCTTGTCATGGATTGCCTACTGACTCCAGTCTTCACACTTGTAAGATGGGGCAGCTGCATCAAGTGGTCTGGTTGCCAGGCATCAGATTTGAACACTTAGTAGGCATAGACCTGATGGACCATTTTACTTCATTCTTACATGGTCCTTATAAAGTCAAGACCCATGGTATCCTCAGGTTTCAGGTGAGGAAATAAAAGACCCCATCGTTCAAGATCATATAAGAGCACACACTCTGATCGAATTGAGTTTTCCTGCTCTCTAGTTCAAGTTCATAACCCCAAAGCTAGGCTTGAACACCCTTACCTGGTAGTTGAGATCCATGATAGGAAAAGTATCAAATGACATGTGATCAGCATGAGCTAAATTTAACAGTAAAAGAAGGACCATGGCCCTCTGCTTTCTTTCTTTGGGGCTCAGGTCTGCCTGATCTGCCCAGCCAGCCACCTTGTGTAAAAGACTGTCATGACCCTTGTTTTGTGTGTTATGCAGGTCCTCAATCCCCAGAATACCCAGAGTGGTTGACAGCTCATAGCTGAGACTCTCCTTGGAACAAGCGCTCAACCTCCACCAAGGTTCTGCCCCTGCCACATAGAACATGTGTGATTATTTGGAACTGGTTAGCCAATTGGTGTGCTCTTCCTTGGGGAAGACTCCTCTTGAATAATGTATCCTTATAAGGGGTTGGTTCTCAACCAGGTCCAAGTTTGCCTCCAAGGAGACATGGGGCATTCAGTGATAATATTTGAAGATATTTTTTTCGTCACTGGTTGAGGGGGAGGAGAGGTATGGATGGATGCTGCTAATAGCCCAGCTCAGGGCACCATAGCAGAATTATATAATTATATTATTAAAGGTGGCTATGTTGCTGAGGATCCCCATCCTGTGCTTGTCACTCAATGAATAGCACCTGTTATTATGGGCAACATCACTTAAAAATGTACATGAAGCCACTTATTTGAGGCTTTTCTGTCTTGTGACCTAGATGTCACTCCCATTTTACACTTGGGAGAACTAAGGTTCATAAGAGGGAGGGAATTTGTCCAAAGACTGAGAGCTCAGGGAAGCTCGGCGCTCCACTTGACCCAGGAATGATGTCTCGTCCACTCTCCCTCATTCAGTTCTCCTTTCCTGCAGAATCAGCTTCTGGGCAGCACAGCTGGAGCGCCCCCGAGTGTCTTGGATCAATTGGAGTCACATGGTTACCTAAATGTATTTACTGCCTTGCCACTTCCTCCTGGAAACTGGATGCATGCCCCACCGCCCCCCACACACACCTACATTTTCTCATAGAAACAATTCTGCACCATGATCATGTTCTTACTGTGACTCTCTGCTTCTGTTCTATTTCCTTTGTCACCAACAATGATATTTTCACATTACCTTTAGCCTGACACGTATTGTGCTGATAAAATCAGATAAAATACAATATTAGCTGTTAACACCAAGGAAGACAGAGCCAAGTCCCCGGTGAGCTTGAGTTTCCCCTTTTCCTTTCTCAGAGCAGGTGCATCCAAATTGAGTCTTGAAGGCTGAGTAGGAGGAACCCAGACAGACTCGACAGAGGCTTGGCATTCAAGGCAGGAAAGAAGCATGTGCCCAGAGTGGATGTGTGAGAGAGCATGCCATGAGTGGAAGACTGCCAGGTCTAACTGAGGTCAGAGCCTGTGGGACAAGATGGATGGGAATGTGGCCCTTATGTACCAGAGATGAGAGTCAGGCCAATGAAGCTGGACTTGGGCTGAAGACAAACAGAAAGTTGATTAAGTCTTAAGCAGGGGAAGTGGCAGGTTTCTGTGGGCATTATAGAAGGCCCACATTGAAGTCAGACTGCAGGAAGGACTGGAAAAGCTTATGGTAGCATGACATAAAACAACGAGCATTTATTCTCTCTTGGTTTCTGTGGGTCAACAATATGGGAACATTTTAGTGGGTCATTCTGACTGGGGGTCTCTCCTGAGATTGCAGGGAGGTTTTAGTCAAAGCTACAGTCACCTGAGATTAAAATATCCTTCCAAACGTACTCAGACATAAGTTCCTCTTGGCTATTCTCACCATGTGATCCTCTCTATGGTCTACTTGAGTGTGTTTGTGACACCACATCTGGTTTCCCGAGAAGTGAGTGGTTTAAGAGCAAGCAAGCATACCCAAGACCATGGTCTCTTTTACAACCCAATACCAAAAGTATTGTATTATTTCTTTACAGTATTCCATTTATTTATTCACTTTATAGCCTGATTGCAGCCCCATCCCTTCTCTCCTCCAAGGCTCACCTTTGCACCCCCTTCCCCTTCTCCTCAGAGAAGGGGAGATCCCATTTATACCTACCCACCATAGTACAGCAAGTCACACCAGGACTTTCCCACTGAGATCAGACAAGGCAGTCCAGCAATGGGAAAGGGATCGAAAGGCCTACAATGAAGAGACAGTCCCCTGTTCCAGTTATAGGGGACCCACATGAAGATCAAGCTGCACATCTGCTACATATGTGTAAGGGACCTAGGTCCAGCCCATGCATACTCTTTGGTTGGTGGTTCAATCTCCGTGAGCACCATAGTCCCAAGTTAGTTTATTCTGTAAGTCTTATAGTGTCCTTGACCATCTGACTCCCTCATTCCTTCCCCTAATTCTTCTACAAGACTTCTCAAACTCTACCAGTGATTTGTCTGTGGGTTTCTGCATCTGTCTCTATCAGCTGCTCGATGAAGTCTCTCAGAAGATAGTTATGCAATAATAGCAAAATAGCATTAATAGTGTCAGGGGTTGGCTCTCCCATGGAATGGGTCTCAAGTTGGGTCAGTCATTGGTCGGCCATTCCCTCTGCGCCATCTTTATCCCTCTACTTCTTGTAGACAGGACAAATTTTGGTTCAGAGGTTTTTAAGTGAGCTGATATCTCCATCCCTCCACTGAAAATCCTGCTTGACCACATGAGATAGCCTCTTCAGGCTCCATATTCCATGTTCCTCCTCACCACCAACATGTGTGAATTCCACTTGGTAGATGAAAGGCAGCATGATAGACTGCACTTTTCCTCATATCTGCCATCAGGTCCTGGGCTTGCAGGAAGTGCAGAACACCACTCAGGGGAGGGGTAGGAAAATGAAGCCTAAGTCAGGTACCTTAGCCCGGGTGAGAAAAGTCTCAGGCTGGGGCGAAAGCTGGGGTTCCCTAACTCCTGGGTATCCAGTCACCACTAGAAAACACATACAGTCAGGAACAAAGGAGGCCCAACAGGCCTGGGAGGATGAACCTGGAACCAAAGGTTTCCAAACACCCAGATATCCAGACACTGCTGGAAATCGTGGGGAATCAGGAATGGAGGGGGCTAGGTAACAAAGGCTTCACCCAACAGCAGTTCTTGATATGAGAGACAACCCTTGGTTCCACACTATTTATTGATTGTTCATCGAGGAGAATAGGTGCATACCACTTCCTCAGGGTGGACCAGAGATTAAAAACCTTTTGCAGAAAGGAATGTCCTTGAAGGGAATCTTATTGGTTTAAACTCTCAGGTCCCATCTAGATACCTCATTAGCATGGAGAACTCTGTTTTGTGACTAGAACCACTAGTCACATTCTGTATGTGGGGAGTTGTGGTCACCTGTTCCAGGCCAGGAATTTTGCCAGGGGTAGGTAAAATGCCTACAGTCATCATGTATGAGGTATCAGGGTTTCTGAAACTACTCAATTTTACCAAGTTTCCTGATGCAGTGCTTCACAAAGTCTTAGCTAGGGTCACCCCAATAGTTCAGCTGGTGTTCCATTTTTAGATGCAACTGTCTCAACCTAATGCAAACTGAAGCTAAAAGCCACATCTGCAAGTGAAGATTAACAAAGAATTGATGGGGGCTGGAGAGATGGCTCAGAGGTTAAGAGCACTGTCTGCTCTTCCAGAGGTCCTGAGTTCAATTCCCAGCAACCACATGGTGGCTCACAACCACCTATAATTAGGTCTGGTGCCCTCTTCTGGCCTGCAGTTGCATACATGCAGGCAGAAAGCTGTATGATGTATACATAATAAATACATAAATTTTTTTTAAAAAAAGTCACCTTTTAAACAAAGAATTGATGGGGTCTGGGCATGGTGGCACACATCTATAATCCAGCACTTGGGAGGCCAAGGCAAAAGAACAGGAATTTTGAGACCACTGGACTATATAGAGAGTTCTAAGCCAGCTTTGGTCTATACCACAACACTCTCTTGAAAAATCAGAAGCCAAGGCAAAATAGCAACAAATCAATGGTCATGATAATGAAATCAACTCAAGAACCCTATCTGATCTTCAAGAGTCAACTCAATGTAGTAGTTAAGAACATAATGAGGGATTCATAAATATCTCAGGTCTAATACTGGCTCCCATAGCTGCAAGTTTAGTCAAGACAATGTTTCTAGATCTTGATTTCCTAGCTTATAAGAAAGGAATGAGATAATAAAATAGTAGGAAGATGCTTCATTGGATGACTGTGATAATCAAATGTGATCAGACATGTAAACTATTTGATACAGAATAGACATTAATTACATATTCCCTAACTGCTATCAGAATGGAATTGTTAATGTCCTTTATAGGGTAGCATGGAGATTAAGAAAAATTTTTTCCTGAGTCAGGATTATGGCTCTGCCACTTAGTCATTAGCTATAAAGACAAGGCTAGGCCACTAAATCTTTTGGGCGTTGTTTTTCTGTAAAATGAAATAAATAATAGCTAGTACCTGGTCACCAGATGGGTGTTCAATTTTATGAATAAGGGTTTGGGGGCGTAATATGGGCTATAATGACAAGCCCCACCCCTCTCTCTCTGTCTGTCTCTATCTCTCTGTCTCTCTCTGTGTCTCTCTCTGTGTCTCTCTGTGTCTCTCTCTGTCTCTCTCTGTGTCTCTCTGTGTCTCTCTCTGTGTCTCTCTGTGTCTCTCTCTGTGTCTCTCTCTGTGTCTCTCTGTGTCTCTCTCTGTGTCTCTCTCTGTGTCTCTCTGTGTCTCTCTCTGTGTCTCTCTCTGTGTCTCTCTCTGTGTCTCTCTCTGTGTCTCTCTCTGTGTCTCTCTGTGTCTCTCTCTGTGTCTCTCTCTGTGTCTCTCTGTGTCTCTCTCTGTGTCTCTCTCTGTGTCTCTCTCTGTCTCTCTCTGTGTCTCTCTCTGTGTCTCTCTCTGTGTCTCTCTCTGTGTCTCTCTCTGTCTCTCTCTGTGTCTCTCTGTGTCTCTCTGTGTCTCTCTCTGTGTCTCTCTGTGTCTCTCTCTGTGTCTCTCTCTGTGTCTCTCTGTGTCTCTCTGTGTCTCTCTGTGTCTCTCTGTGTCTCTCTCTGTGTCTCTCTCTGTCTCTCTCTGTGTCTCTCTCTGTGTCTCTCTCTGTGTCTCTCTCTGTGTCTCTCTGTGTCTCTCTCTGTGTCTCTCTGTGTCTCTCTCTGTCTCTCTCTGTCTCTCTCTGTGTCTCTCTCTGTGTCTCTCTCTGTGTCTCTCTCTGTCTCTCTCTGTGTCTCTCTCTGTGTCTCTCTGTGTCTCTCTGTGTCTCTCTCTGTGTCTCTCTGTGTCTCTCTCTGTGTCTCTCTCTGTGTCTCTCTGTGTCTCTCTCTGTGTCTCTCTGTGTCTCTCTCTGTGTCTCTCTCTGTGTCTCTCTGTGTCTCTCTGTGTCTCTCTCTGTGTCTCTCTCTGTGTCTCTCTCTGTGTCTCTCTCTGTCTCTCTCTGTGTCTCTCTCTGTCTCCCTTTCTCTCTCTGCACGGGTGTGTGTGCTCATGTGTCCTCACATGTGCACATGCATGCTTATGTGCACAGGCACACATGAGTTAGGGATGTTGTACAAAACACTGTGTTCTCGTGTCCTTGAACGCGACGGCCTCCTTGAGTTCTGTTCGTACCATCCCTTGTGGATTGTCCTTGTTCTCGTTGTTTGCATCCGGTTCCATCTTGGCTTTGTTCAAGACACATCCTTCTTCATCCTCGCTGCCTCAACCAAGAATATGTTTAATTGTCTTTGCATACAGGAGTCTGGGGATTTGGTGACAGGAGGGATGAGGACAGCCCCATGTCACACCACCTCAGAGTTGCTACATTACCTCAAATTGATTTTGCAAATGAAAGCTAAAAGCTAAGCAAAGGCGACCCATCCATTTTGCTTAAAGATGATTATAATGCTCTTTTATGGCCTCCTAAATGACAAAGCAATTTGTTACCTGCCTGCATCAACATTTGCTTATATTAGTGCCAGAGAGCCTTGATTTTTATTAGCCCCACGTTATCATTTTATGAAGTCACAGGGGCTCAGTAAAATTAGTGTGCAAATAGAATGCCTGTTTTGTCTTTCCCTGTGGTCAGCAGAAATGTAGAATGCAATTGAGTTGATACTGGGTCAGGGGAGGCATCTATAAAGTTAGCCTTCACTGAGGGCCTCAGTGATGTTATTCATCACTTCTGCACTGTTGGGATAGATGGGGGTCAGTATTAGGTAACAAATTTTAAAAGTGTTTGGGGTGGGGAATTAAAATTTTTTTAAGTGAAAAAGCAATATAAATACTAAGACAGTAGTTCAATTTCCATCAGCAATAAAAAATGAAACCAAAGTCTCTTGTGTGCATTGCAGATGGAAATGCAGCAGATGCAGGACTGTTAGTGTTAGTGGATCCAGAAGGCAGACGGGGTAGAGAAAGGACTCAGAGATAAGGCTTAACTGCTAGCAGTCTGACCTTGAACATGACCGTTCCTTCTGTGGGCTGCAGACCTCTCACCTGTGAAATGGCATGAACACACCTATTCTCACAAGAGCACCATAAACACTTACATAAAATAACAGGTGTCTACTTTATATTTATAAATATCTATACAGCTATTTTCATTTATTAATTTAGAAATCAGGTCCTGGGTACCCATTCCAAACAGACTTCTGGGAAAGATATTAGATATTTACCAGTAGACATTATTTTCTCCCTGTAGTAGCTTATATTCTGTTCAGGAATATAAAAGCGTTTAACTCTTCTTTGAGAATATAAATGCATTTTCTCTCCTCAAAGATGCCCAGCAAGGATGATAAGTTCTCATGCACAATGGTCCAATATGTTTCTGCTGGCATCCAGAGAATTGAAAACCCCATGTGCTTGCTGGTGACCCCAATGGACCAAACAAACTACAAGTCTTTAGGACAAAATTTTTATTCATTTAATTTTTTTACTTTTGTTTTTTGTGTTGTTTTGTTTTGAGATTGTCCTGGTACTCACTGCATAGATCAGGCTGAATTCACAGAAATCCATGCTTCTGTCTTCTGAGTGCTGTGATTAACAGTGTACACCACCACACCCAGCTTTAGGACAATAGGGTTTTTTGTTTGTTTATTTTTACATTATTTTTACATGTATGCATGTTTTACCTGCTGTATGTGCAACCTATGCATGCATGCAGGACCTCAAGGGGCTGTAGGATCCTGTAGAACTGGAGTTTCAACTGGTTATGTGCCAATATATGAATGCTAGGAACCAAGCCAAGAACCTGCTCTTAACTAATGAGTCATCTCTTAGCCTGCAAGAGTCAATAGTTTTACTTCTCACATCTGATGTTAGGGTATCTCTTGTGATGATGAACTACATTAAAAACGACCCATTGCTAGCATTTTAAGAGAATGCCTGTAATTATGTATGTGCCCTCTCCCCATCCTCTGATACCGATAGGGCTCCTTTAATCCAACTTGTCTGTCTCTTCCTAAATTTTATTCTTGTTGTTCTGCTGTGCGCTAATCAACCCTTCTACCAATGGCTGAATGTCCCTTCCCCATTAGGAGGATTGTCTTGGTTATTGTTTGCCTATCTGTGTGTTTATACGATATATATATATATATATATATATATATATATATATATCTTTTATAATGGTTGAACTTTATTATACAGGCTAAATTTTTATAGCAGCAGATAGATACTGTAGTCTGATTCAGTCCCTCTATTTCTACATAGTATATACATTGCAGAGTGTCTCAATTTTGTTGTCTTCATTCATAAGAGTTGGGCTCCACATATGAAGCAGTTAAGTTTCTTTTCTTCAGTTTTGTTCTTTTCCAACAGTTTCTACAGCCGTCTTCAGAACTGTCTAGAGTAATGTAGTACTACCACTAAGCCTTTTTGAGTTCTCACTCTTCCTGCATAATCAAAAGGAACTTATTCTTTGGAATCAGAAGCTCAAACATCTCCTTACTGCTTCATGCACGCTAGGGGGCAAAGCGGAGAGAGTTTGGGTCTGGGGCTCTAACACTCAAAAACACATCCTAAAAAGACCTAACTTGCCTCCCCTAGGCCTTAAGGCTTAAGGCTCTCCCATCCTCTAGTGGCAGTATAGGCCTGGGGCTAAGTCTTCAACACATTCTAGATCCAACTTCACCCGATCTAAGCGCGAAGTTTGGGATCTAACAAAGACTCAAGAGGACTCAATAGGTTTCTAGAATTCTTTTCTCTATTGGAATTCTCTGAGCCTCTCCACAACAGCTACCTGCTAACCTTGAATGTCAGTGAGGCTTCCATGGTATGCTCAGGATATCATACCCCGGTCTTCATTGTGTGAGGAATCATCAGAAAAAAGACAGGGCAACCACATGGAATGCCTTATTTGTCTCTTTTCCTCATGGGTACTCTGGTACTGTCACTAGTTTCTTATCTGACATCTAGGAGTGGTTGATCTGTATACTTTATTTAGTTTTAAGAGCTTTTTGTTATTTTTCCAATGCTAGAAGTCAAACATAGGGCCTTACATGTACTAGGCCAGAGTTCTACTATTAAACCACATGCAAAGATCTAATTTTCTAGGTGTTCAGTGTAAAAGGAATCTGGGCCCAGTTACTTCTTTACCACCAAAGCAAAATCCTGAGGTCTAATCTCATCTGCTATCACATATTAATAACTATATGACCTTGAACAAATTACATAACTTCTCAGAACCTCAATCTCAGCCTCTGTAACAGGAACCTGCACAAGCTACTCATTGCTCTAAAGATTATAAATATGTATGAAATAGATCTGGCACAAAGGGGGTTAATAAAATGGCAGGTGCTAGTATTATTATTATTATTATAAATAGCTACCTTTTGATTCTATTATTTACTTGATGTTTGCTTAGTACTATGCAGTGTGTAGCCTTGTTTCATTTTCACAACCACATTAAGCAAATATCATTCTTCTCATTTATAGTTAAGAACACTGAAACTCAGAAAGATATACAACTGCCTAGAGGCAAAGTCCATGGCCTTTGGATTCAGCATCACTGATGACTTTCCCAGATGATTGTAAATATTACATATTAATGCAATATTCTAAGTTACACAAAGAAAAAGGAGTGTAGTCTTTTAATATTAAATAGATGGAGAGATAATTAGTCAACAATGGCTGGTCGTTACTGTTTCTAACCCAATGATTAAAACAAAGATAAAAAACAAAGAATCCATTCAACCTATTCCTCGACTGCCTGCTTCCCACAGACCCATGTCTAGTCTCCACTTGCTTTTCATGGTGACCTTCCACTTATTTCTTACAGAGAATCTCCGAGAAGGGTCAGAAAAGAAGGTGATATTCATCACAGGGCGAGTCCACCCAGGTGAAACACCATCTTCATTTGTGTGCCAAGGTAAGCTTGGGGCCTCATGCGTGTCCTGTACTGCACCGTCCTTCAGGACAGTGAAGTTGCAGGCAAAGTCTTTCTCTAACATCGCAGCTCACCTCGGGTCTTAGACTGACATCCACTCAGTTTTGATTTGACAAATGCTTATTAGTAAGTGTACCCATGAAAGAACAGATGAATAGATGGTTGGATAAGTGATCAAGAGGGACTGAGGGAAATTCTCTCATTGTTCTATATGAAGAATGACAATGGGGTCACCTACCCTCTCTAGCTTTATTTGTTCTGAGCAATTGAAGCAAGTCTGGCCCAAGCTGGATGTGTATTGGGGTAAAAGAAGGGCTATGAAGTGGTGATATTGCCAGTTCACTCACTTAATTCAGTCATTCACTTAGTGATTCATTTAACAAAATCTTACAAAATACCTACTATCGTCTCAGAACCCAACGGTAAGATAATTTCACTGCTTTGGTGTATTATGTTGTAATTGCATTTACATTTATTGCCAAATATAGAAGGTAATTAATCAGGTATCATCACAAACATAGATATAATTAACAAATAAGATATAAGTAACACAGTGAGCGTCAGGTACCCAGCAGTTTAAGAAGCAGACAATCACCCACTCCTTTGCAGTTGCAGACATTATTACCCACTCCTTTTCAATTCAGTTACCCATCCTCCTTCCCTTCCGAAGATAATCATGACCTTGATTTTTGTGTTTTGTCATTTTCATCCTTACGATGAACTGTATTCATAAGCGTCTTTTAATGATGTATGTCTTAGTTCTTCCTGTTCTTGACCTTTGCACAAATGCCATCCTTCTATATCCACCCAGGCTTTCTTTCTGCTTGATGTCCACGTGGGTGGGAAATGCCTCACTGTATTAAATCCCATATCTGCCTGCAACTCAATTTATTTAACTATTCTCCTGATGGTGAATAAAAAGTTGTTTGCAATATATATTTCTGGAAAACAATGCTATTTCAAATATTCTTCCACTGTGATGTGTATGTGGACAAATATCTTATTCACATCACCAGCGTGCACATATAACTTCTTACCTGGGGGAAAGAGCACAGTCATACAATTGCTGGATCATAGGCTATGTGCATCCTCAGTGTACTGGGTTCCCTCAAATTATTCCTAGGAGTACCCAACTTTATGATGCTACCAACCTCACTAACTCACATTCTTGCCAATCTTGTGTTCTTTTCCTCAAAGAACTGGGGATGGAACCCATGGCATTACATATGCTAGGCAAACCCTCTACTACCTAGCTTCAGCCCTAAACGTTTAAAAGAAAGTTTGTGACAGGACCTCTTTAAGTTGCCAGGACTGGCTTGAACTTACTACCTAGGCCAGTAAGGCCTCAAACTTGGAATCGTTTAGTTTCAGCCTCCACAGTAGCTGTGCCCCCACACCCAGCTTCATTTGTACCTATTAGGTAGAAATAGTATGATATTGTACATGTACTAAATACTTTTCTAAATACTTCATATATTTTAGTTGTAGTTTATTTTAACTATGTTAATGTTCTAAGTCATAGAAATTAACATTAGCTATGTTTGACACAAAAAAACTGAAATTCAGGGAAATAATTTCTCTCATTTCAATCTCAAGACGAGCAGTGTCTAGAGGGGGTTTGAGAAAGTTTCTGAAGGTTATACAGGTCAAGGGCAATGGGATGTGGTGCAAGTGTACAGAGACTTGGACTCAGACAACCTGGAGGTCAAGTATTGGCCAGACTTCCTTGCAGTACTGGGTCAGTTCCCGCAAATGTAAGACAAAGCTAACGGAACTATCCGGACCGTATTAAGAAGCTGGCAGGAGATGAATGTAAACACAGCACCCAGTCTTATGCCTCGCACATAGCAGGAACTTGACACGTGCCACCTCCCTGCTCCCATGGGAACCCGAAAAGATGAAGTAGCAATCTACTTTGCAAACTCTCAAGCAGTGTGCGTATAAATGTGGGTTTCATTTTCCTGATCGCATCCTTCCCATATTGCTTGGGTGCGATTGCCTCCCTCTCTTTTCAGCTGACAAGACGGAGTCTCAGAGAGAGGATGTGACTGGCTAAGAGTCCAGCAGCTTGTCAAGTGTCAGGACCGGGCCCCAGTCACTACAGCTCACTCCTTCACGTTCTCGCATTTGGCCCCCAGTGCTGTCCTTGTAATAACCTTTCCCAGTCTCGCCTGGGTCTGCCTACCCCTTTACTCCAAACCATCTGTCAGTTACTAAACTTGGCGGCAGATATGTTTCCCCAGCTGATGAGAGGTAACTGCTTTGCCCTTGCTTGCAAAACGGCAGTGAGTCTTGCCATCAAGATCTTCAGCTCGGGAAAAATCAAACCCCCAGTGCCTATCATGTCTGAGTGGTACAGAAGGCCACCATCCCATTTTATAAAAAAGAACCTTAGGAGCTTCCCCGTTTCCTGAACAGGAATCTCGAATGTACTGCACGGTGCACTAATGCTGACCTCACTATTTTCTCAAGATAAGCTCCAGCCTCCCTGGTATGGTGTCCACAGCCCACCAGGGTCTGGCTCTTGCTAGACTCTCTGGTCTCATCCTGATAACAATGCAACCCCACACAGATTGATTGCAAAGGGCAGTTTTTAATCACCTAGTTCTTGCCCCACTGCTCCCCTGCCTTGGAAGTCACATCTTCAACACTTTGCAAACACTTTCTGTCTTTTCAGTTTATTTCAATTGTCCCACCATGGATCTCCATAATGCACTCCCTCTTACCCTCTGCTTTCTGCTCACATTGGAGGTCTGAAAATTAGCATCATCAATAAAAGACCTTTACTACTCTGATTCATTATGTCATCTACACACATGTCTTTCCCATTTAAGCATGATCTATTTAAGGTTTAGGACTGGTTCTCCAATGGACACTTTCCACATCTGTAAAACCAGATTATCCGGTTCATTATCTAGGCTGTTGTGAGAAACAAAAGCTATGTTGGCTCTGGTTTGCTAAAACTGAATTCATAGGGACAGCTCAAGGTCACACAACCAGCGAGTAGCAAAGAAGGGGTTTGATCTTGTATCTGGCCATATCCCCTGCCTGTACCTGCTCCCCTGTTCCATTTGAGGCTGAGAAATGCTAGAAGGTCGAGTTTAGTACCTTGAAGAACACAGAATTCTGACCACCCCACAGTTGGTGTATACTTTTCAGTCAAGGATTCAGAGGCTCTGAGAGCTAAGGTGGCTTACTTGAAGTAATACCACCACTCATTCATGACAATGGAATCCACCTCCATGTTTAACTTCCCATCTTTCCCTACCTCAGCATCTGTCTCTTGAGACATATAGCAATTCATCTTTTCTTGGGGCAGAACAAGGCAGGCACCATTACTCCCGCTTTTCTGCCTACATTGGGTTTGTATTCCATGGGGGCAGCCTGAGTCAAGCCCCATAAGGCAGAGCTGAAGATTTATTTTCCCTAGTCAGTCAGAGGCTTACTCCCTTTCCCCAGTCAACCTGGTTCTCAGGAAAGGCAGGACTGATGTCTGGAGGGATAGTGGCTGAGATTCTCTTTTCATCTCCATTCACTGGCTCAGTGACCTTGAGCAGGAAACAGACCCAAGAAGCCTGGTTGTCTCCATCTGGCTGGGACCACAGTTCTCACTGGCGAGCTGCTACTGCACCTGCTTCTGGGAATATAGTGGAGTTCTGTCGTCACAGGTATCTGGAATGGATTGTGTTAAAGACGACAAGAGTTTAGACTTTCTGAAGACTGTATGGTTGAAGAAAGCTGACTATGGGTCACTCTTCCATCACTCCTCCCCAACCCCCACTTCATCTGTGGTTCCTGTGAGGCCAGGCTCTCCTCCTTCTGTACTTAGAACAATTTGAGAGAACAAGGGCACTCCCATGCTGCCCCGTGGCAGGGTGTGTGAAGCATTAGTAGGTCTCTTAGCAGACAGATTGGATCTCAGCACCAACACGCATTACACTGTGACCTTGAGAATGCCACAGAACCTCCCTGAGCTTCAACTTCTTTATCTCAAAGGGAAACAATAGGAATTCTGCCTCCTGGGGTTGATATAAAGACTAGAGGAGCTAACAGCCACACCCATCTAGAACAGCCTCTGGAACATAGAGATAAGAAAATGTCAGCATTAAGGAGGTTCTAGGAATAATTAATGGACCACTTTGTAGGTCCCAGGCTCTCTGTGTAGCATTGAGGGGCTTTTCTACCCCTCACTATGAACCTGCCTTCAGTGGCTCCAGAGCTCTGTGTCCTGCTCTTCCTTGCTGTTCTGGGGAATCCACAACTGAATCCTCTTCACCTGGAGCCTCTACTGCAAGTTGGAAACTTGACCAGAATCAGACTTAGATCTTAGTCTCTGACCCCTGGTCAAGGCAGTGCAGTCTCTCTCTCTCTCTCTCTCTCTCTCTCTCTCTCTCTCTCTCTCTCTCTCTCTCTCTCTCTGAAACTCCCCAAGGCTGTTGGCATTTTCTCAATTCAAAAAGAAATCTCCTATAAGGAGCTCTCTGTCCTCTTCAGACCCTCCTGTTGAATTGAAGAGTCCACCAAAATGGTTCTGCCAGCAAGCCATGCCTCACTGTGGAGGTTTGAATTAAACAGACCCGGGTTTGAGTCCTAATATTTCTGTCTGCTCATTTGGGTGCTTTCATCAAGACTTTGGCTCTCTGAACCTCTGTATCTTTACCCCAAAATTGGGGATAATATCCTGTTTGAAATTCCCTACAGTGTGGACAGTTACTATCCCTGTATCCAGAGAAGTGAATGGACACACTGAACATCACCTAGCAAGTTAGTGGTGGAATGGTCTCCTTCCCTGCCTGGATCTTGCTGCTTCCTGCCAAAATTCACTCCAAGGGCTAGCTAGTGTGTGTGTGTGTGTGTGTGTGTGTGTGTGTGTGTGTGTGTGTAAATAAAGAACTGGTCCTCTAAGGAAATCACTTTGTCAGAATTAGAAGTAACCTCAGGATTACTTTGTAAGGGAAAAAAGAGAAGAGAAGAGGGCATGTATACACACACACACACACACACACACACATACACACACACACACACACACACACACACACACGGAGGCATGTGTGCATCTATGTGACTGGGTACCCAAGAACACACACAAGCTCTCACACCACCATTTCACAGCCATCAACACCAGCAGCCATCAGGACTCAGCACAACCTAAAATGTCCCACTATTTGTTCTTCTCTGGCTCTGCTTTTATTCCCACATCTGTTCCTCCTTATTCTTCCTCTTCTCTGTCTCTGGCACAATTAGCCTTACATCACAAGAGAAATGGAGCTTTTCACTTTACATCTGTGATGTAGGCAGAGCCTAGCATGAAGGCAGAAGAAATAAATTCCGTGAACCCCATGATTCCATAATTTGAGGACAATGAGCTTGGCTGATGGCAGTATGGGTTTAGCACAGCCAGGGAAGGTCTGGAGTGGCCTCTGTTGTGCATGTGGTACCCTGGGCCCAGCAGATGCCTTTCCTGCCTTGCGAGTCTGGATTCTCCTCACTCCAGGATGCTGTTTCTGAACAGAGAACAGAAACAATAAACCTCACACAGAACTCTCTGGAGGGAAACAATGCCACAGATGTAAATAATTCTCTAAAACACATGCGAGCAGTCATCTGGTTCTTTCTATCTTGTCATAACAGAAAAAGCACCACTTTAAAGCCATCAGAACTAGGTCTAGATCTCAACTAGACCCCTATGGGTGAAGTCACACTCTGACTTTGTTTCCCTGTTTGTAAAATTGAGCCAATCAGTTAAAATACTGAGTGTACAGTTGTTATTGAAGGTCTGACTACAGTCATCTCACATTCTTCTATTAAGCACCATTGCTGTGCCAGACACCAGTGCCCTAAGAATAGGACAGAACAAGTACATCAGTCCTTCCCTAGAGCATTCATCATGGAGGGAAGGCAGACACAGCACAGGCAGGCCTTGGTCCCTCAATGTCGCAGACTCAGGAAAGATACTTTTCCTTATTGTTCTAGACCCAGTTTCTATTTTGAGGCCACATTCTTTTAGACCTGTGGCTTCATCTCAGTCATTCCCTGCAGGGTTGATGATTTGAGCAGAGTGCAGATGTGTTTGACAGCAGCATCACCTCCCATTCACTGGCCGCAGCCTCATGATTCTCTAGGCTTTAGTTTCTCCAGAGCCCATGTTGGTCAGCAGTATGTCAGATCATGACTCCTCACTGCCAGGTGCCTTATATCTTTTAGTTCCCCTCTACATGTCTACCCCTCCTGGCTGCCAGATTCTCACCCACTCTTATTCTTTCCCTCTGGTACACTGTAGCTAGAGGTGCTCTCCAAAGTCAAGAATTGACCTGTGTTTTCCCAGCTTAAACCTTACAGTGATTCTCTAGTGATATCATATATCTCATACCCATATCTATATCTATATCTATAATATCTATCTACTTATCTCTATCTGTCTGTGCATATATATTTGGATTACTGGGTTCCTTGCTTGCTTTTCCTATTTGTCTCTCACATTTCTCATCCCTTCCTGCCACCTATATGTAAAACATTGAAAACCATAACTAAAACAACACAGTTACATGTTTACTCTATGCCAGACACAAAATTTCATCAACTCATAATCTTGGTAGTAACCCATAATAATTATTAATCTCTCATTTTTAACTGCTGGGGAAACTGAGGAGTGGGGAAAATGAGGCCACACAGCAAATGAATGGCTCCTGAGAGGACTCAAACCTGAAGAGTCCAGATTTTAGAGACTCTGCATTTTTAACACCGATGTTAAAGCCCTGATGAAGAACTACATGGTGTAAAGAGGTCATCTTTTTTCTTGCCACCGAGCCTTGGTGTAAATTGTCTTTACCTTTCTGGAGCCTTTCATCTTGCTCGCCCATCTTGCTGGCCTTTTCTCCAAGACCCCTTCTCACATACTTCCTTCAACCTTGGTGGAGTCAAGAGCTTTGCGTAGGTTCTTATTACTCTAGGAAGCTCTCATTTGGGCCTTCGTTGGCTAGTAAGAGTGGACCTCCATCTTATCGTGCTTGACTCCACTGCATGAACATTGTCTTCATCTTAGGATGCTCAGTTTGCAAAGGGAGTGGCTGTCATTCAACTAATCTCAGGTTTTTTTAAGGGATGATCTATCAACAAGCATTTCTCCCTCCTCCTTAAAGAACATTTAGTTTTATTATTTAAAATTCTAGGTACTTGTGTGTGTCTGTGTGGGTAGTACATTTGAGTGAAGGTGCAACAGAAACCAGACCGATCAAATGTCCCTACCTTTAAATTTCAGGCAGGGTATCAGCCGTCTGATGTGAGTTCTGCGAATCAAACTTAGGTCTTCTGTAAGAGCAATATGTGCCCTTAACTGCTGAGCCATCTCTCTAGGCCCCATCCCTAGGGATTTCTTAAGCACTTCCTGTGGGCCCAGTCCCAAGCCACACAATCTGGGATAAATAAAGACAATGAAAATAAGGTTTGACTGAATATTAACTGACCTGCAAAAGCCCATCCTGTCTAGCTGGAGATTGGCATCAGGCAAGAATCTCTGCACCTAACTTTAATTTTAGATCTTCAGCCACTTCCCATCTCTTCCCCACCTTCCTATTGTCCTGTTTTCCCCAGTCTGGATATCTGTTTGAAGGAAAGACATGGCAAAGCCATGGCTATGACTGGTGCCATAGAGACTATTGGTCTCTCACAGCAAGCAGAAGGCAATCACTCCTCCCTTGACACATTAGGATGCATCCTTCCATTGAAATGAGAAGACTATTTAGAGCAATCTCTCAACACTTACAGTCAGTAACCAGCTAAGATTCAAATATAAATCCCTAGGTCTTCTCTGCTCCCTGGATCCCTCTGCTCCTTCTGTCCTTATAGTGCTTTTGACTATGCCAGGCATGGCATTGCTTTTCCATTTTTCCTTTCTCCCATGTTCCTTCTCACTATGTTTCACTTCCTGCTACTCTACCTTTATGAGGTGGCCCTCTACCCAGTACCTCTTTAGCCCTTCTTTGTCTCATCAAACCTCTGGGCAACTTAGCTTGGTCCTCTTCTAGAAACCATCCTACCAAGCCATAAATGGAGGAAGGGAAGGATGGAAGGAGAGAGGGAGGAAGGAAGAGAGAGAGAGAGAGAGAGAGAGAGAGAGAGAGAGAGGGAGAGGGAGAGGGAGAGGGAGAGAAACAGAGAGACAGAGAGAATCTGATGATTCTGCTCTTATAATAAGACAAGTTGTAGTCTGGGGAAGTGGATCAGTCAGTACATTGCTTGCCTTGCAAGCAGAAGGACATGCACTTGATTCCTAGCAAATGTGGAGTTGGTGGGTTGAGGGGATAGAAAGAAAGATGGGTGGGAAGGGTTCTTGTTCTGTTGATTCTAACTTAGAGCTAAGAGATAAGTCTAAAATTTACCTTCTCATTGCCCCAAGTCCACCTTGAAAAGTGAGCTCTTTTGGATGGCCCTACTCTGTCTGGCTTTGTTTTCTCTCATTCCTTTATTAGGTGCCTAATTGGCAGCCCAATTAATCTGCTCATCTGTGAAGGAGGTGAGCACCTCCATTTCCAGAAGCCGTTCTCTAAGGCAGCATAGCCCAGCCCTTGTGCACCGGCTGGCTCCTTGATGGAGGGCTGCCCTGGGAGCCAGGGTCAATTAGCGGACAGATTAAGCAATTATTAGCTCCTAACAAGGGCGCCTGGCATCATTACCCTGCCTGTTTATTGGCAAACTGCAACTCTAATATGAGGACCAACAAATAAATTAGGGCATCTGGTCCACTGCCGCATCGGTCGAGAAGTAAATGATGTCCAACTGGCCCTCGGCTGCCCATGGATTCTCAGGCTGGCATAATGAAAAGCCTGAGATGTCCCTTGCTGGTCACAGCAGCTTTGGAATGATCTCTGAAGTGATTTATCATTCCAAGAGCTAAATGTCTGCTGCTGGGCACATGAGTTGTTCTTAGTTACCCTGCTGTCTTCCCCATGCCTGTTTGTCAAGACCTACAAGGGCTCAGTTTAGGGACTCGCTCTCATCCATCAGGAGACATTCCCCCTCTACATTTGGGAGACTCCTGTCATGTTATAGCATTACACCAATTTCATGAAATGTCAGAGCAGTAGTTTGACTGTATGTTCAAGTCTCCAGTGAAATGGACACATGGAATAGAGAGCACGGGGCAGGGCTGAGAGCTCTTACATTTCAACCTCTTTCCTTTAGATGGATGCAGTTCACCACCATAGGGATACTAGGGAGGCTACTTCAGAACCCAACTATGTTGTTATGTGATAAGAGCGTCCTCCTGAGTTTGTTGCTGTTATCTAGGGTCCTCCAAGACCCAGCTCAAATGATTGGAAATCCTCTGCTCGCTCTGCATGAAGTGTTTTTCCCTCTTGTCCCTAGGACTCAATGTTATATGTTTTGAACCATCTTTCTTTAGAACCAAAGATACATTTGGACAATCCATTGGTAAACACCTAGACATACCAATATATCCATAATCACATGTAGACAGCTGACAGAGGCCAAAAGTCACGGGCTATCTTGTCTTTTTGTTTCTTTTACTTTTTCTTTTTTCTTTCTTTTGGACTAAGAAAAAAATGTACCCATCCTCCCTGAAATAATTTGAGGCTAACTCAAGTATGTCTTTCTCCCTAGGGATCATTGACTTCCTCGTAAGTCAGCATCCAATTGCCCGTGTCCTGCGAGAACATTTGGTCTTCAAGATTGCACCAATGCTTAACCCTGATGGAGTCTACCTGGGCAACTACAGGTGAGGGGCTGGGGATGTGTGGGAGCAGGAAGTCACAGGATGGAGGTATGAAAGCAAGAAGAAACCAGGTAACAAACTTTTAAGAAAGAATGGTTCCTCTAACCATTAGAGGAAATGTAAAAATTAGCAGAAATTTCACTCCACCTCCTGAGTGAAGCTAATGTCCTTGGCTATTTATAGACAACCACCCAAAGTCACTTGCTTGAGTTTTCTGAACAGGCTGCTGGACTAAGAACTGAGAGAAGTAATATTAATTTTAGCACCTACTTCTTCCATGACCTTGAAGGACTCACTCTCTTTCTCTCTGATCCCCAATTTTCCTTGTGTAAGAGACACCATTTCTGAGCATGGTGGTTGTATCAGAAGGGATGGTAGGGAGGAATGTGCTTTGCAGAATCCCAGAGAGTGGTTATAATGCTCCCTGATATGTTTCTGTATTTCTCTCTGGAGATCATTAATGAAGGAGAACAGTGACCTGGATCATATGGGCAGCACTTCTCCCTGGATGGACATAGACCACCCAACCATCCTCCCACTTGTGTGCCATATCTTGAATGTTCTTTCTCCAATCATAGAACCTTCATTTACCATCTAAACTTCCACTGCCCAGGGGATCGTTTGCCAAAATAACAATGAGTTCGCAGAGAGACAGTTTTATTACCCTTACTTCACAGCTGAAGCAACTGATTTGTCCAAAGCCACATAGCCAGAAATAATTGACAGTCTAACTTCACTGCCCAAATGATACAACTTTAGATTCCAGGAGGTCCACAAACGTCAAGACAAAGATCAACTTCCCCAGCCTTGCATGTAAGACTCTGTGTGACCTAAAAACTGACTTTAGTCTGCCCCACTCTCTTTCCTCTCAGACATAGTCCTTTGACTTGTCAAAGAAAAGCCTGTCGCCACGCTGGATAAGCATGGTGGCTCCTGCTACTTTTCCTTCATGAGGGTTTTCTTTATAGAACCATCTCCTCCCTTACTTACCAGCTAACTCTCTCAACAACTCAACCTATGTCTACCTTCTAGAAACCATTCCCTCAACCCCAAAAAAGGAAGTAGCAATTCCCTTCTGGGTCCTCACAGGCCTACCTGTTGGAAAAGGAACAAGGAACCAATCAGTCATGAGAATTCATTGCTACAGCTTTGGAGGGTGTTCACAAATGTCACTGGACTTCAGGTCACCAGAACAGAAGACAACCTCTGTGTGCTCACTAGCTAGTAGTAGGCATTAGCAAATAATAAATGTTGAAGAAATGTTTGATGAATGTAAGTGAATGAAAGAGATGGCTTTATTGATGAAGGAAGGAAACAGATGGGACTTTCCTAACGCCCTTGACTGCATTGGAATATATGATCTCCCCACAACCAGGTAGGCCCATTTTATACAGGGCTGCTTTACTACTCCAAAAACCATGGAAATTAGGTCCAGAGGGGCTCTCTGGCACCCTCGTGTCTGAGAGAGACCCATGGGATGCATGGAGCCTTCATTAAAGTCAATTTTGCTCCTCTTAATTGGCTGGAGTGATGGCTCATTAGCATCTGCAGGTTTTATGGCTTGTTGCAGGCCCAGGAGTAATCCCATTCTACCTTCCCCAGACAGAATGTGTGGTTAGTGATAATACTGGTGGAAAGACCATTTGATTTATGTTAACAATTCTGTTTAATTACAAGAGCTGCAGTGGTCAAAGAGAGGTCAACTCTGCCACTCTACATGGCTATTTATGCCATCATCTGCTGTCCAGGGAATGATTATCCAGAAATAGGTCCATGACCTTGGTCAACACAGCTCTTTTCTCTGTGCTTCACATTGTCAAGGAGTAGGAGCGAGGGTTAGATAGCTTCCTATACATCTCCAAGGTCCAGATTTTGTGACTGAGGGCAGGAAGCTCTAAGTCTAGAAATGCTTTCATGGTAAAGTTTCAACTCCCAACATTCTCCTGGTGAGAAAATATGATTCTTTCTCATTATGAGAGTTGCTAAAGTCTCTAACCACAGCATTAATCCTGCTATTAAAACAGATCTGAGTACCAAAAGGAGCCTATCAATCATGAGAATCCATTTCTACAGCTTTGGAGTGTAGAAAAGACAATAATAAAGACTCGGAATTCATGGTTTCACAGTGCCCTAGAGCTCCCTGAGCCAGTTCCTCCCACACCCTCTCTCTCTCTCTACAGCAGTATTTCTTGAGTTTGGTGTGGCTTTCTAAGGTGTGTTGCAGGAAAGAGAATCAAACAAATGTAGGAAATGTTCAACCAAGTGAAATTAAACTCAGCTTTTACAATCAGACTTTGCAGGATGTTGCATATGTTCCAAAAGAGAATTACAGACCTCGGTATTTCTAAATGATAAGTGCAGAGCTCTGTGCACTCTACCACCCGTGTTAGGCTTAGGAAACATGTTGGTGCATGCCATCCCGAGAAGTCTGCTTGCCAACTCAATGGTTGGTCAAGCCCTCACATTTAATCTTCACAGTCGAGCTGAATTAAGGCTTTTCTGCTTGCGCATATAAAAAGTCCACTCAAACTAGCTTAATAGAGCAGGGATGGCTGTGAATGAGGGAGGGAGGGAGTCAGGCTTGCTGGCCCTTAGAACTCTGGAGCAATAAGCAAAGCCAGATTTCACAGGATAATAGTGAGACCACGAGACATGGGCCAGAACACAGGCAGCCATGTCTGCTTCCCTCTTGTGCTCCTTTGACTTGCATTCTCTCACCCTCTTCCTCTGGATGTGCAGTGCCCCCAGAGAAGCAAGGAATCTGTCTCAGATCTCTGCCCAGCAATGGACAGACATAGTTGAAGGGCTGTCCTCCCTGCTGTCTATCCTGTGGCAGCCAGGGCTGGACCTGGCTGACTCTGAGGCTCTAACAAGACAGGCCTGCTCTGAGGCACCTCCTGGAGTTGGAAAGGCAGATCACAGGCCACTTCCCTGCAGTGTGGGGGGGACATAGGGTCTTCAGAGTTGTGAAGGGAGTGAGTGATCACATGGCCTTTGCTGTGAACCACTAGCTGTGTGCTCCAGGACCTTGATTAACTGACATGGTCTCAACACCCTCCTCTCCCCCTCCCTCCCTTTCTCCTCCTTCCTCCCTCTCCCGCACCCCTTTCTCTCTCTGTCATCATTTGTTTGTAGAAAAATTGAAGAGTTAAGTGGCCTTTGAGAGATAATACACTGAAGGTGTAGTACTTGGCACATTGTAAGTTCTAAATAAAAATCTATTCCCTCCCTCCCAACTCCTCACTTTCTTTTCTCCATGTTAACGAAGCATGTGATCCAAAATAGGGGAAAACAGTTTTCCCAGTTCTATTACCTTAGCCTATATATTTAATAGCACAATACCTACACTAGGATACTAATAGTCAAGTAGAGAAGGTTAATATAACCTGGGAGTGCACTTTCGTTTATAAACTCGTTGCCTAGCACTCACAGATCCCTGAGTTCAATGCTCATCAGCATATGAAACCAGACATCATGCCACATCCCTCTAATTCTAGCACTCAGGAGGTAGAGTCAGGAAGGTCAGAAATTCAAGGTCATTCTTGGCTACACACTGAGTTTGAGGGCAGCTTGGGCTACGGGAGGAGAGAGAGAAAGAGGGCAGGGGAGAGAGAGAGAGAGAGGAGAGAATATGCACACATACTCTACCCCAGAACATAATAGCAGCAGATGGTTGCTCTACTATTCTGGGAATATTCATTATGTTAAAGAGCAGCAGCGTCTACTAGCTAGATTGCTGTGTGTGGTTCTCAGCTATGACTATGCTAAGAGTATTTGTGGCCTATATTAAAGTTTATATCACAATATGCAGCAACCACAGTATATTCCACAGCAGCTCTTTCAATTGTTATACCAGATGATATGACAATACATAACCTTTATTGTGTATAATAAAGACATAGGGCAAGCATGCACTCTACCTTGCTCACAACACTCCAACTCCATGTCCCTGTTCCCCCTGCAGATGTTAAATTCCCAGCTAATATACAGGAAGGCCTTCTCAGTCCCTGCAATAGATCAAGGGCTCCCCACCGCACCCTTTCATAGTACCTCGGATTGTCCTGACCTGATTTGTAATCATGTATATATGTGACATTTTCTAATGCTGTCTCCACTTCCACACTGTAACCCTATTGTCAGGACTTTGTCTGTTTTGTTCCCCGTCGAGTCTGCCACAGGAGCTGACACAGAATGGGCTCTTTATCTCTATTTTCTGAATGAACAAATAAACTGAGTGGAGGCATGTAATGATTGTGCTGCAGCACAAAACTAACATCCCCAGAAGAGAGGAACTATGGCCAGAAGCTGTCAGCCTCCAACCACAACGGTTTCATCGCACAGCATTATGACATGAATGCTCTTCTGACTTACCAGGATGAGCTGCTGTTAGGACCTAACACATCCTGAATTCTCAGATACCACTTTGCTCAGCTCATAGAGCCCAGTACTTTTAAAGGCATTTAAACGCCCCATTTGATCACTACAACAGTTTGAGAAAGGAAAGTCAGTTTTTATTATATCCCCTTCAGAAAATGGGAGACTATGCCTAAGAGGATGGAGGGCTGCAGGCAAGGCTCCAGGCTTCCATCCAGGGTCTCTGGCCACTACCTCTTTACCAGCCTTAGGTGGAAACAGAGAACACAAGGAGTTTTCTTTCTTTGGTCTTCAGGGCTTACTGTCCTTGGACAACACAGATTTCACCCCAAGTCTCAGTTTTCCCCAGCCTTCTTGGTGGAACTAAATGTAGTAAAAGGCAGCTCTCATTACCTAGTAGATGCTTTGGGGAAAGGCTCTACTGGGAGAAGCATGTCTACCCCATAGATGGACGTACAGAATAGCAATGTCAAATGAAACAAACCACTCACAAGAAGACAAATACTGGATGGATCTACTTACATGAGGTAGTTCATGTGGTCACTCAAAGCACAGAGACAGAAAGCACCATGATGGTTGCCTGGAGCTTTGGGAAGGGGAGAAGAAGTCACCTTGTATGGATTAACAGGTCTAGAGTTTCAGCAGCAGTGGGTGATAGGGCTGATAGCAAAGCATCATGGGTGCTTAATGCCATTGAGCTCCACACTTACCATGGTTAATCTGAGAAATTTTGTTATTTTGTACTCTACCACATTGAAAACAAACAGCATGACTATTGATTTTGAAATATAGATGTTTTCAAAGCGTTCAAAGAGTAGCTGGCAACTCATGTCTTAAGCGATAGATATTGTAATGCCCAGCATCATAGAACCAAGGAGCTGAGAGGAGCTGTCAGACCATTGAGGTTGGGACACCTTGGCAGATCTGCTTAGAATCAGTAAGCAGTTATCAATGAGTTGCAGAAAACAAGGTTTTTCCATGCAGACTGAGGGGGCCTGCCACCTCCTCCATTCTCATTGCTTCCTCTACAGTGAAGGCAGCCCTACTCGCCCCTGCACCCTGCTGTATTTTCTGAACATTGGTAACAATGCCTTTCCGCTGAAAAACAGACCTTCCATCTCCATATGACAATATGAAATTCTGTGTTGGGTTTGCATTTCTTAATTAGGTGTTTGTCATTGTGTATTCCATAGAGCCACGTATAAGTAAACAGTCATAGACCTCGGAATAAATTTATTGGTTTTATTTATGTTTCTGGGCATAAAAATCTATAATTACCAGGTACAGCCTCAGAATAACTGGTATTTAATGACAATTACTTTTTGTTACCATAGAAATGAGTCCAAAGTAGTTACCCATAATTTCTCATTTCCCAAACCTCACACATGCTGAATTGCAATATTACCATAGTAATTGCCTATTAGTCATCATAAAATACGCAGTTACCCAAAAGATAGCAGTTACCCAAAAGGATGCTGTGAAATTTCTCATCTTCTGAAGACTTCAGTGTGTCTTAGGATTGTGGAGGTGGGGGGTGGAACAGACCTCTCTGGGTGGTACAGAAATGATTCTGCTTTATGACCCAGACCTACTGCAGACCCTGATATAGAGCTAGATGCTATAGGAGTTGCAAAGGCTTGGGGTCAGTATGTCTCTCTTGGCCCTGGAAACCCTACTGTAGCAAAGATGCTTCAGTACATTATGTCCAATCTCAGCTAGGATTATTGAGAACTTTCTGGGTGTTAGTGCCCTATGCTGGTTCTTGAGAAATCAGAAGGGAGGGAGTTGGTATGACAACCCCATTTTAAACAGAGGAAAACAATGGGGTACAGAGTTAATAAAGAATCTATCCTAGGTTCCCTGGCATAAAAGGTTACCCACATTAGTATACCCAGGAGACCATACCTTCATCTTACCTTGTGCTATACTGTCTCTTAAACCTGAGAGAGCCTCCCTTCTTTCTGATTAGGGGTGACAAGGGAGGAATTTTAAAGAATTGGGGGCCTGGGGCTGGAGAGATGGCTCAGCACTTAAGAGTGTTCACTGCTCTTGCAGAGGACCTTGATTTGGTTCCTAGCACCCACATAGTGACTTACAATCAGTAACTCCAGTTCTAAGGGATTTGACACTTAAGTTCTCTTTTTTTTTGGTTCTTTTTTTCGGAGCTGGGGACCGAACCCAGGGCCTTGCGCTTCCTAGGTAAGCGCTCTACCACTGAGCTAAATCCCCAGCCCCGACACTTAAGTTCTTTATGACCTCCATAGGCTCCTACATGCTTATGGTACAAGTAATAAAGTCATATATGCTTACATACACACAGGTAAAAAACAATTCTAAGTATGGGAGAATCTTAAGAATTCAACAGACACAAAAGGGTACTAGGGATAACAGCAAAACAGCATTAAATATAGTGAGATTAAAATGTCAGGGGAAGTATTTCTAACAGAGTCTAACAGACAGACAGACAGACAGACAGATACATACACAGACACTGTAACTGCTCTGCTTCCTTCATCTCGGAATCTAGAGAAGGAATTAAGGACATTTAAAGCTGTCCAAGATAGATTGGAACATAAAATCAACTGTATAGATTATAAAATAATGTTCATGTTGTCAATATCAAAACTTCACTTTTCCACTGGTCTGGAAATGGAGAACAATGCTCCGTAGCAGGTCCATTGAGAGAGCTTCCAGCTCCTCTTCCCCTGTCTCCCCTACCTTTCCTGTCTTACAGCATCATGGACCAATATGTGGTGCAGTGCCTTGCCCAGGGCAGGGGTCCCTCAGCAGCATCTTTGAGGGCTGCTGGCATATCGCCCTAACTGAGAATCTCAGGCACAGTGTCTCCCCGCATTCTAAGTTATCAGCTGTACTGGTGCTCCCTCTGCTTGTTAGAGAGGACTTCATACTCAAGCTACCTGTCTCTGGCTTTTGAAGGCTCACACTGGTCCAGATTAGTTTCTACACAGCAGTCATCCAATTGTTTGAAGATTGTGTATCTTTGCTTTTTCTCCTTTCTCACCGTTGCCAGTTCCAGCTCTGTAAGGTGACATGCTCAGAACCTTTCAACTTGTTGTATGTAATCTCATACCCTGTCCTCCCTGTTGTTCTCCAGACTCCAGATGTTTGTCATTGTTTTTGAGTCATAATGTCTAGAACTGAATGATGGTGATAATGGTGATAATGATGGTAGCTAACATGTACTCCTTCTTCCAGTCCTGCCACTATTCCAAGAATTTTGCCATTATTATTTCATTTAACCCTTAGCACAGCTGAGCCCTGATTTTCTATTGACAGACAAGGAAATCAGGGTATAATATCTACCTCCCTCTAGCACACTGATCTAATTTGTGGAATAGGGCCGGGAAGGGTCTATCACAACCTCATTCTGGGGCCCACAGTCCTGACAGAACCCATATGCACTTGACTATCCTGCACTGGATTTTCCTTCACCTAAATCTGTACCTAAGTCCACCCCCTTTCATTTATTTGTTTGAATCACAACTCCCCCATCTTTTCAAAGAGCCCTTTGAAAGGCCTGTGGTAGAGACAGGGTAGGAGTTATAAGACATAGAGAAAGTAAATAGCCCATTGAAGGTCATAAGAGTGACATACTTGAGATGCAACCAGAGCAAAGGCCAAGGCCAGACAGATCCTTATCTCCCAGAGACTCTCGAGCTTTATGTAACCTGAGTGATGATTTTATGGAGACTGAAAGGACACTTGGGCCCTTAGTATAATTGAGTGTCTAACCCACAAGTGTACACCGCCAAAACCAATTATTCAAATGAGCTTACCAGCCAAGTTCCTCAGAAAAGGCCAGATGGCTAGATGTCTGTGGAGGCAGCTCCCCTCTCTGTCCTGCAAGCAGCCAGATCACATTTTGAAGTTGGAGTTGATAGCAAGTTGGTTTTAATAATTGATTCTACAGCAAAGGCCAGTCTCTGGAGTGGCAGCAACCAAGAATCAGTAGTGGTGAATCTAGAGGAACCAAACAATGGGCTGAAATCAAGAATGTTGTCATTCCTGGTCTTAGTCTCTAACCACTGCTCAGTTAGCACAAGATCTCAGTGTAAAATCATTCTGTGGTGCACACTGATCATCAGAAAGTACATCAGATGTTTATGTTGAACTAGTATCACCAAGCATCCTTCCATGTTCTTCCCTCCTACATCGTCTCTTCTTTCCAAAAGCATTCAGCTGCCCATTCTTGCTGAGATCTGGCTCTTGCTGATATTCTGCATCTGCTGAAGAAGCCTTCCCAATGCATTTGTTCTTTGCTTCTGTTTTTCCTCTGCCTCCCTACCTCCATTGCATCTACTTTGCTCCCTCCCTCTCTCCCTCTCTCCCTCCCTCTCTTCCTCCCTCTCTCCTTTCCTTCCTTCCTTTTCACATACTTGCTATCAAGCACTAGGAGTGTGAGGTAGGCTTGGCCCATTCTGGGCTGAGAAGGCACATTCTCATATTTTAATTCTCGTGAGAATGTAGAATGGGGGCAGTCAGGGGGATGTCCTGAAGGACATGTGTGGGAAGAGTCTTGAATGATGAGTAAACATTGGCCAGAGAAAGGGAGCAGTGATGTACTCTGAAGGAATATCAGTGAACAGTGTTGATAGTCATGTGGTTAAATCAACAGAGCTGTCAGATGCCATTGTCAGTGTCTGGTGTGTCTCGTGCCACCGAAGTTAAAGAGATGATAGGTACAGGCTTCTGGCTTCATTCTCATCTTACTGCTTAATTTATAAGGAATGGAGGAACCAGAAAGGCAGAATTTGAAAGACATGGTCTGCATCTGTGGACCAAAATAGCTTCTATTTGGTTTATCCCAGAATTCAACATCCCATGAGCCACAAGAAGAGAAGAAAGTGAGCACCTTCCAGAAAGCACACCATGTGACAAAGAGCAGACCAATGTGGAACTTTCCTGCAGGGCTCCATGTTCATACCCAAAGACTTCCAAAAAACAACATGCTGAGGACTGAGGGTAGAGCTTGGTGGTAGACCACTTACCTACCATGCCCAGGTTCAGTCTCCAGAACCACAGAAAACAAAGCAAACTCAAGACATAATGGCAAACTCAAAACAAAATGCCAAACACTCCTGAGGAGGCTAGGCACAACAGGCTCAGTTTGTTGAGTTGGCCAATCAGACAAGTTCATCCCTCCCCACAGGAAGGAGTGGCAGTTGGTGTAAAGGATGAACCTTCCCTTTGATGTAGAGAATGAAAGTCACCGCTGAAATTGAGAGAAGTGTGTGTTTGGGTGAAGGTATATCCAAAACTGCCCTAAAACAAGGAGGGAGATCCCTATCTCCCATTTCACTGCAGAGAGGTGCTGACACACACAGAGGAGTTAAGTCTCCTGCATGTGGTCCCCAAAGATTACTAGAAATCAAGGAATAAAATCCAGGCACTTACTTTGAGTCCTAACTCTGATATCTGTTGGTGGGGCCTTAAGTGAATAAAGACCCTTAGAGAATGAAGAGTGGGGCTGTACACGTTTTTAAGGCTGTGGCCTCTTTGTATTGTTCATGTACCACCCAAAAGGCACCAGCAGACAGTAGAGGTTCAGGAGCTGTTCGAGCTTATCAAGTTTTGAGACTCAGTGGGAATTTTATTAGTCATCATTTCAAGGGTCCCTATTTCTGCAATTAGCTTGTAAGCCTTACCCAGGCCTACCCTGCATGGTATACAGATGGTGGCACAGGATAAGAAGTAAGGACCAGACTATATAGGACCTTAAACATCAGACCCTTGAAAACTGCTAATAGGTGTGTAACACATACGTCAAACTAGATGTTGTCCTCAACATCTTTCAGGGACTGTACCATTTGATCCTTACAGCAACCCTCCGAGGAGGGAAAATCCTCACTTTCCTGTTCAGGGAAAGTCTACCAAAGATAATAGACAAGTTAATATTTTCTTAGGCAACACAGCTGCTATGTCCATATTTGGATTCCAGATCCTTAGACCAGGTAGGTGAGGACTTGGCAGCTCATATATGGGAACGACATGAAGGACATCTTCCCCATTATATTTCTTTTGTCCCATTTCACCAATGCAATTGCAATAGCCAATTCCTAGTTTCAATTCAACTCCTAGCCAATCCAAGGCCAATGAACTCCTTAAGAAAATGTCACCCCTCAGGATTAAAAAAGAAGAAGAGTAAACCATTTTCAATGGTTTTACGGAGAGAAAACTATCCCCTTGATTCTGAAATAAACTTTCAAACCTACTATCACATAGCCTATGACCTTGCCAGATCCCGTCTTTACTCTTGATTTCAGGTTCCTTGTTTGTGAGTATATGGATAAGAATTGATATCATTTTGAGTTCTTATAGGTGGTGAGTAACTCTAATGATGTGTTAGGTTCCTGGTATGCTCTGCTTCCAAGCAGGAGACAGGAGATGGGGAGAAGAGAGCCCTGGAAGTCATGCTCTGTGCCTGAAAAGAAGAAGTATGTTCTTGCATAAGTTTTGCCTTGGGAGATGCAAACAGAGCCCATTCCATGAATAAGGAATGGAAGACTGATCAATGTAATGATTCCATCAAGGTGGAACTTGGTCATTCAAAACAAGAACCACCAAGAAGTCTCACCTTTTTATGGATAATGACTTCCTCATGACTGTGAAGATAGAATCCTGCATCTGGGGAACCTTCTACAGTCTGTACTCTGATGCCTTCTGAGACCATGAGATCATATGTAGTGGGAGCAGAACTACATACAGCTGGCAGGGTGGTTCAGGAGGTAGTGGCTGAAATCTCAGCTAAGGGTCTAATGACTTCTTTCTATGAGGAGACACCAATAGATCCAATTTTGAGGGTCTCTTGCAAGCAGTCACAACCACTCTGATGATGACAGTGAAGCTTTTGTGCTTGGAGGATATTGCATTTTGCAGTGCCTGAAAGCAAAACTCTTCCTTATCTACTAGAAATACGTGGGAGGAGGAAAAGCCCATGAAAGCCTTGAGTTGGAGAAGATCCCTTTTTTTTTGGATATTATCTGAGCAGCTCCTTATTCCAGATTACTTTGATAAAAAAGTCACTGTTGAAGAATGAAGGTCTTTCCTCAACTTGAGAGGCAAGAAACAAGAGTTCTGGTTTTGCTACTAAGCAGTGGAGGGTGAGGACTCATATGGATATGATGTTTGTACACTGCACAAAGTTTGTTGTCAGGGAGACTGAGACTTTACTCCCAGTTCAAAGTTTTAGTAAAGTGTCATGACTTTTGTATGATGCTCACCTAAAAGAGACTTCAGTTTGTACCTTGTCAGGCTGGAAGGGATGCCTTTTAACAATTCATATACAGATACCTTCACACTAATTTCTTTTTTTAAAGATTTATTTACGTATGTGAGCACACTGTAGCTGTCTTCAGACACACCAGAAGAAAGCATCAGATCCCATTACAGATGGTTGTGAGTCACCATCTGGTTGCTGAGAATTGAACTCTTGACCTCTGGAAGAGCAGCCAGTGCTCTTAACCCCTGAGCCATCTTTCCAGCCCCATACTAATTTCTTATTTGGAATTTAGTTTCCCCATTTACAAACAAGATGGCAGGGTGTAAGACAAGAAGACATGAAGTCGAAATGGGGAGATAAGTGTGGAATTGGGGAAGTTAAGAAGAGAAGCAGGACAAATGTGATCAAAATGCAGAATATGAAATTCTCAGAGAATTAACAAAGATGCATTTAAAAACAGATTGTTGAACTCACCATCATCCTTTCACCTGGAAGACAGTCTATTAGGATCTCCTCTGACTCCCAAGACTACTTCAAAAGAGTCAAATAAAGGCTGAGAACTTAAAATTGGAGCTGGTGGACTGGGTTCAAATCCTGCTGTTGCTATCTGTCCTTGTAGAACAGTGGATGAACTCCTTAGCCATCTTTGCATCTACTTATGGGCTAATCTGAGCCTCAGCGGTGTGGGGACTCTGTCAGAGCAGTGCCTCAGTGGGATTAAGTACGTTGTATCTCCTTCTAGCTTTTTGAAGGTGTTCTAACAAACATGAATTTGTGCAAAATCACAATGCTACTTAGTGGAAAATCTAGGACTTAAACCTACATCTTTCTGATTTTGAAAGCCATATCCATCTCCAAAGGGTTCTGAAGTCTTCATTATTGTCTTCGTTAGGGTTTCTGTTGCTGTGATGAAACTCCATGAACAAAAAGCAAGTTGAGGAGGAAAGGGTTTATTTAGCTTACACTTCCCCAGCACTCACTGTTTATTCATCATTGAAGGAATTCAAACAGGGCATGATCCTGGAGATAGGAGCTGATACAGAGTCCACAGAGAGGTGCTCCTTACTGACTTGCTCCCCATGGTTTCCCCTGTCTGATTTCTTATAGAATCCAGGACCACCAACCCAGGGATGGCATCATAACAACTGGATGGGTCCTCCCCATCAATTACTAATCAAGAAAATCTAGGCAGGCTTGCCTACGGCTCAGTTTTATGGAGACATTTTCTTAATTGAGGTTCCCTCCTCTCAGCTGACTTTATCACGTGTCAAGTTGACATGAACTTATCCAGCACAACCATCCTGATCACAGTGCTAATATGTGAAGAGATGGGAAGGAAATGGTGTAATAACTTGGTGTGATGATGAGTGGATGTGTTATGGTTCTTCTTATTTGGCATAAAGGGCACTGCATTTATCTGTGGCCCAGCAGAGCACAGCCCACTTGCTAAGCACTTTTCAGGGGCTGTTGATGACAGATTGTTTGGCATTCTGACACTGGCTAATCAATAGAGCTAGAAGCTGCCTTAGGCCGAGGGCAATTGAATCCCAACCTTTTGTGGCATTAAATAAAGCAATATTTATTTTGCTTTTGGTGCAAATATACTTAATCCAATACAACTCACTGGTAATGCTGAAAAACTGCTGTGTTTGGGGGACAATTGCATGCATATCCCATACATCTTTGCTTGTCAATGTCAATGCTCCCAGGAGTATGCAGCCTCATGGTGTTCAGAAGACTGATTGGAGCCACTATGCTGCCTTTTTCTCTATTTTTTTAAAAAGAAATGCTAAGGAAATCACAAAGAGGGAAATTGAAATCATTGCTTGTTCTGGCTGTCATCATTGCAACGAGGAGGTGCGGGGCCCGTCCCAAGATTTATTTGCTACTTGTGTGACATTCTTTGGAACCAGTGTGTTTCTGCTGTTGAACAAAGAAGGAAGTGAGAAGGACAAGAAGAGAGGAATGGGCAGCATATTGTTCCTTTCACAGATAGCATAGTCTCACACAGATAGACAGTGGGACCCCAAAGCCGGACTGTAGGCCATATGGCATCAACAAGATCTGGTTTGAATCCAACTCTATATCTTAGTCAGTAAGTGACCTTCTCAAGGTCAAACCCTTTCTGGATTTTCTTTCCTTGCTTATAAACAAGGATAAGTAATACCTACCTCCCTTGACTGCTGTGGATGTGTTCACTATTTAACAGATACATGGATTCAAACTATGGTCAATTTATCACTTCATAGGGAGGATCTGGTCTGAGAAATGTATTGTTGGTTAATTTTGCCAGGGTGCAAGCATTTTAGAGTGTGCTTATGCAAACAAAGGCAGCAGTGGAGTCCACAACTGACTGACACACCATGATATTACTCATGACTCCATGTAATAATTTGTCTAGGCCTGTTTGTAGACCCGCAGAGCATTTATTCATGCACTCATGAATCTTTTCATTCATTCAATACATATATACAAACTCCATGACACTTAGAGTAGATTAAATTGGATTGGGAATGATGTCATTCCAAGGACTTGGACATCATCCCTGCCCTCATTCAGCCAGCTTGCAGTTTGAAAGAAGAAAGAAAAAGATACTTAACAGCAAGAAATGATGCAGTATGTAGTCACCTGACCTTTATATATTTCAATTTCTAGGACTGTTCTAATGTCAGCTGTTTTATCCCACTGGTACCATGAATAGCCCCTATGTCAGAACATAGGTCTTAATTCTGAACTCATGATGAAAATTAATGTTGAAAATGGACAGACTTTAAGAGCACCAAAAATACCAGATTTTCACCCCATGACTATAAACTGGCAACACACACACACACACACACACACACACACACACACACACACACACACACTCACTCACACATAAACAAATAAATGTAAAATTTTAAAAGCAGTAATGGCTATTCCTGGTTGTCAACTTTTCTATATCTGGAATGAACTGCAATCCAGAATTAGCAGGCTCACCTGTGATCCAGATTTCGAGGCTTTGAGATACAACTTTCTGGCCTGGATCTTGGCATGGAGATCTTGAGGCACAGTGGCAATGAATCCCAGGAGATTAGGGCAAGGGGATCTCTTAGTTCAAGGTCATCCTGGGACAAAACAAGTCCTAGATCCAGTTGTGGTGGTGCTCACCTTTAATCTGGTCCACACTTTCTGCTGGAGACCTACATAAGGACATTGGAAGAAGGAAGATTCACTTTCCTTCACCTCTTTCTTTTACTTGCCAGCATGTCTGCTGGAATCTAACTAGCCTTGTGGAACTGAGGAACTACTAGATCCTTGGACTTCCCATTCACAGCTGACCATTGTTGGGGAGTTGGACGACAGACTGTATGTCATCCTAACAAATTCCCTAGTTATAGAGACTATCCATAAGTTCTGCGACTCAAGAGAACCCCGACTAATGCAGAAGTTTACATTGAAACAAGGAAAAGAAACAGATAATGCCAACTTGTTTTTTACAGTAGAAATCTTTGTAATTTGAATAAACTTTACTGGAAATAATTGCTTCCTTCAAGGTCCCTGACTCTGGGACTAAAGCTCAGTTATTCACACTTTAGAATCATGTTATAAAATATACTTCCATGAGTGGAGTATAACTTGCTTGATTTACAATGAACACAGAACTCCGGAAGAGGATGTGACTTTCCCAAGATGACAGAGACAACAGAGGTGTGTCTTGTACCCTGTCCCCAGTCAGGTCTTATGCAGTTTTATCCAATGTTTTGCTCTGGGAACATGCAACTCTTAGGACACTGATTGCCACTCACAAATTCTTCGAAAGTCAGCTCAAAAAGTGCCCATGCAGGTTTAGCTCCCATATGAGGACCACTGAGGGCCACAGAGATCACATGCTCTGGCATCTAAGGAATTCTAGGGTCCTTGAGGACTGAGGTTGTCTTTGAGTCAGTAGGCCAGTCAAGAAGAGGATGTGTTAAGATCTCCCAACTCTAGTGCTCCTTTTCCAGGTTTTCTTTTTAAAGATTTGTTGGTTTTTAGGTGTATGCGTATGTGAACGTATCTGTGTGCATTCATACCACGTGTGTAGGTGTTCATGGAGGTCAGAAAGGGTGGCAGATCCTCTGGAGCTATCTCTTCAGCTTCTTTATTCTGTTTTGAATCTAACTCTTTAAAAAAAACAATCAAAGAGACACTCTGGAATCAGCATTAGTAAAAAAGAGGACCACATGGCTCAGGACCAGAATTCTAGTGCAAGCTCTATATTGGTATGTGGCTTCTGTGAAATAGCTGGTCTTCTGTGGCCTTTAATATTCTTACTTGGAAAATAGAGCCCGTCTACATTGGCTGAATTCATAAGGGGTATACCATACAAGATTGGAAATGTCCATTTAATAATTATTTATTCAGTGTTTACCACAACACAGGCTCCTGGTCAGGCACAAAAATGTAGGCAATTGATGCTCCAATACAATAGAGACAACACTGACTGTGTCTTGTAATGTCATCCTGCTAGAGATGTAATGTTGCTACAGGGGCAAAGAAAAAGCAGCTACCTCATGTTTGTAAGGAGTGTAGATTTCTCCCATGTCTCCTTAAGGAGATAACATTCAAGTTCAGATCATTTAAGTAATGCTACAATTATCACTATGGCCACTGTTGCCATTGGCAGTCATTTATTCTAGTTTACTCAGTACTGGGGGTTTTACTGGGGCATTTGTATACATTAGTTCATGTACATAATCCAGAAGGTCAGAGTTATTATCCTCATTATACCTATGAAAAGACAGAAGCTCAAATGGGTATTTAAAAAGAGATTTTGTAAAGGTCATAGCTGATAAGGCAGAGAGCCAAAACTTAAACCCAGTTATAAGTCCCAAAGCCCCCAGTCTCCACCATATAGCTTCTCTGTTCTGTGTAGTTCCTGGGCCAGGGCTGAGCCGGATGTAAGAAGCCACTGGGAGAATATTCAAATAGAACTGTCTAAAATGGGCTAGACAGTGGGGTTGAGGGTTCTAGGTCATAGGGATTTCCTAGAGCAAACTGGTGACCTGGGTGTGACACTATGAGAACAGAGAACAGGCACACAACTAAACAGCACTGAAGATCAATGGGTTACAGTTAAGTACTCTTACTAACGGCATGTTCCTTTCCAAATTGTTGAATTTTCAGTAAGGCTGAGAGAGCTTGGTGTGCACAGCATTTGGGTCATGCATCTGCTTGGTGACTAGAATTTGGGGAATAGATAATACAGGATCTTCCTAGAATTTCTAGTTAATTAGCCCAAAGGGCCAGATGGTTAGGAATATATTCAGCTCAAGTAGTAAGGACTGTCTCTAACTCCCTAAGAAGAAAAAGGTACATACAGGGAAAGACTTATGGCACCAAGCAGAAGCAGGAGTTCAGCTTGAAACCCCAGGAAGAAGACCAACTAACATGGACCCCTAGGAAATCTCAGAGACCAAGCCACGAACCAAAGAATATACACAGGTTGGAATGAGGTCTCAGGCACATAAGTAGCAGATATTCAGCTCGGTCTCCATGCAGGTCCCCCAACAACTGGAGCAGAGGGACTCTCTAAAGCTATAGCCTAACTGTGGCATCCATTTCCTAACAGGGCTGCCTTGTCTGACATCAGTGGGAGAGGATACACCTAATCTAGCAGAGACTTGATTCTCCAGGGTGGGGAGATACTCAGGGCAGACCTCTACCCTCTCATAGGAGAAGGAGAGGGAGTTTTGGGGGAGGGATTTTGTGAGGGAGGGAACTGGGGGGGGAAGAACATTTGGGTATTAATTAATTAATTAAAAAAGAGTTAACAGAACAGCTCTGAAGGATAATGTCTTTGTCTATTTCCTGTTGCTATAATAGCACAGTTGACTTACTAAAAATCCACAGTTGTTTGACTCACAGCTCTGGGGATGAAAAGTCTGGGGAGACAAGAGCAATGCTGGCTTGGGTTGCTTTTCTTTATAAAATGCTCCGATACTGTGATGTCATCTAATCATAATTACCTCCCAAAGGACCAACCTTCAAATACCGTGAAGATGAACTTTCCAACACTTTTAATTTGGGGCGAGGGATGTTAAAGCATTAGCGTACAGGATGAAGATGCCCTTATCCTGCATATGGCGTTCTCCAATACCTTGTATCTCCTAGCCACTAAAGTGGCTATTGCCTACATCTGGGCTCCTCTTGCTACAGCTGCTGCTGCTACTGCTGCTGCTGCTGCTGCTGTTACTGCTATTACTACTATTACTACTACTGCTGCTGCTGCTGCTGCTGCTACTACTACTACTGCTACCTCCCTGGTTTCAGGTCACAAACAAGAAGGAATAGAAAGGCTAGAAAGATGTCTCAGTCCTTAAGATCACTGGCTGCTCTTTCATAAGATACGAATTTAATTCTCAGCACCCACACAGTGGCTTGCAAATGTTTATAACTCTAGATTTAGGGAATCTGACACTCTCTTTTGGCCTTCATGGGCACCAGGTGTGCAAGTGGTGTACAGACAGACACGCAGGCAAAACACCCACATACATAAAACAACAATACATTTTTAAAGGGGGCACAGATTTCTCTGGCTTCTATAGTGGGAGACACAAGGCAGCCATCCTCTTGCTAACATGTAATAACAGTGAGCAAGTTAACCCAACATCATCCCTTACCTAATGACAGGACTAAATGGTAGGCATTTCCTCAAAAAAAACTAATGCCTACTACATTAAAGAGGGAGCAGAGTATGGTTTTGAACTCATCTTGCCTCTTACATTGTAGAAAAATATCAAACATCTCCTCTGACCATAGGTACCCACTCCAACCTCCTATGGGCTGCAAAGACAGTAATCCCACTCATAATAACATATTATATAATAACAAAATACAATAAAAACAACAGCACACATTTGAAGTACCATTCCATACTAGAACATATGTGAGTCATATGTTTTTCCCCACATAATCTTCACAACATTGCCCTAAGTTACAAATGGATATAAATAAGCACATCTTTTTTTTCTCCTGATAGTTACTAAATTCTTGGGAGCACAGGCATCTGATATCAACCATTGTATCAACCACACTACCAGGTAGCTTCTTTGTCCAGAAGGTTCTCAATACAACTATGTAAAATTACTGCATTTAACTCAATTCATTCTTGTTCACTAAGCCTATTTTCCTCCCTCAGTTTGCTTAGGCACAGAGAGCTTACCCTAAACTGGTTACTCTCTAAGTGAACATGGATTTTATTTAAAGCTTCAAAGTCTTGGGTTTGAATTCAGCTCTACCAGCTGTTCATCAAGGTGCCAAATCTTTTGTCTGTCTTTGTTCTCAAGAATAGTAATACTTCAGATTAAGATATTAAGAATTGCATGAATGAGTGGAGAGATCAAGACTCTGAGTAGATACTCTTTTTGAGAAAACAATAACATCAAAGGTGAATAAAAAGAGAAAAGAATGGCAAAAGACATTTCAAGTAAATAGAACTAGGAAGGGATCAGGAGTATTGATATATGCCAATATCTAACAAAGTAGACCTCAAAATTAGAAGAAATAAAGAAGACGCCTTTGTAATGGTTAACATAAAAATTGATCAAGACAATACAACAATTCTAAATATATGTCAAATATTGAGTCATTTCCATTTCATAAAACAAACAGTATGGTCAGAAAGTTGCAGACTGAATACAATAACAGTGAGTGATTGCAGTAGCCTGCTCTTTGGCAGAGGTAGAAATCAATGGAGAAATGTCTGAATACCCATTCTGCTCAGCAGCTCAAGTAGCCTTCCCTAAACCAGATCACATTTTAGGACACAAGCAAATGGTAATGGAAACACAAACACTGGAAGAATTCTATTCTATGGCAGTGGGATTAATTTAGAAATAAGTGGCAGCGAAGCCATGGAATAGCTCACCTCACTATTTTTAGGAGTTAAAGATTCCTAGAATTGAATGGAAGTTAAAACACAATACATAACAATATATGGAATACATAAAAACCTCTAAGAAGAAGGTTTATAATTATTAGTGCACACATTGAAAACTAATCAGAAAAATCTCAACTAGCTTTGATGATGCTCCTCACAGTCTTAGAGAAAGAACGAGTCAAACACCAAATCAGTAGATGGAGAGAAATAAACGCCACGGCAGAAGTTAATGAGATGGAAATAAAGAGAATATTACAACGAATCATCCAAACAAAGGGCTGATTCTCTTTAAAAGGTAAACAAGATTGACAAAGATAGCTAAAAGACAGAGAAGATGCTATATAAGTGTGAGGTGTAAAAAAACAAACAAAGCCTCAGTGGTCATCCGGTCCTCACCAGTAAAGCCCGTATTCCAATAACTTGGAAAATCTAATAAATAAATACATTTCTGGGCACTTATGAACTCCCAAAATTAAATCAAAACAATCTAAACAGCCAAATTATGTCCGTGATCAAGGAAATTAAAATAATGAGAATCTCCCTCACTAAAAATGCCTGAGTCCAAGTCGGTTCACTGCTGTATTCTATTTTTTAAAAAATAATCTCATAAAATACAACCTGATTATGCTCACTGTAATCAGAACAGCTGTAACTACCCAAGCCAGATCATGCCTGTTGACATCTTCTGACAGAAAGGTGACTTTGGTTTTCTACTTTCCATATTAAGCACTATATGTCATTCTTAAGAGTGATTTTAACAGCTAATCAATAGACAATACCAGACCTCCCTCAGAGGATTGCTGTTAGGGTTAATTTACATAAAACATTAGTACTTAGTAAAGTACTTAGCTCTCAGGATGGGAATGGGTGATGAAGATGTTTAACAGCTTTAGGATTGTCTTGCTTGGTAACATCAAAACTTGGTTCATCTAAATACAGCAACAGGAAACAATATATAAGTAAATGCTTCAATGTTCTTCCCATTTCACACTTCCTCCTATGGATTCCCTATCAGTATCCCCTTATCACGTGCTATGAATCAATCAAAGCAAACCATCCTCAATTCCCTCAAATCCTGAGTGGTTTCACATTCCCTTTTTGGCTTATGCGTTTCCTTATGCCCTCAACACTGGGAAAAAGTCCACTCCTTCAACAAACCATCTCACATGGCTTCTTCTTACTGAAACCTTTCTCCACATTTCTCTTCAAGTGTGAGCATAAGAAGTATTAGTTATACTCCCTTCGTGCTTACTTTAAAAGATGGGATGAAAACATTATTGTTTGTCTCCCCATCTCTTTCCCAAACATCTTAAAAGGCAGGAAGATTTGATAAACAGAGTGAGGATACAATTGCACTGCTTATGGGAAATGGAGAGGGAACACAGCTGTTAAACTTGTACTAAAGGGGCAGAATACCAGGGAAGGAAAAGGATGGATATTGTAATACAGAGACAGGTGATACCAATTTGGATAACTTCCATGTGAACGTGGATGAAGATCTACAAAGATCAAAATTTCTAAGCAATGGGCAGCCACAGGTGAATCTTCAGAGGAAGACAAAATAGTCGGCTCTGAGAGAGAAACTCAGTCTAGGGTCAACATGGTAGACTGGACAATGACACAGCAATCATTTGAAGTGTGAACAAGCATAAATGCTTTTAGAAATTGCTCTATAGCCTATTCTATACTGGAGAATGTTATGCTATGTGGAGGCAGAGAGAGTACCCGGAGAAGGTGCTCCTACTCAAGTCCAGGGAGGGCTTTAAACAAACATGGAGGAATAAGAGAAGGGAGAGGTAGAGCCAAGGTCGTAATGATACTCACCCTGGTGGCATGATTAAGGGAGGGCATAGGGAAGGTAGTTTAGGTAGGTGTTCCAGGTGGCTGAAGCAAAGACTGAAATAAGCCAGACAGTGAGTCACTCAGGTACCCAGACAAGCATCTGGGCAAAGTAACAGCCTGGCACTGTCCTTAAGGAAGGAAATGCCTGCTGTGTGGAAAGAACATGAGAGGGACAGTCACTGGTGGAAAGCAAGCAAGAGGATGGTTGAAGCAGCTCACATCAAAAAGGCTAATGTGGTAGATGATGTGGGACCTCATAGCTTATTGTAAAGATATGGGCTTTTATGCCCTAGGGAACAAGGAGCTATTGCACTAGAGGAGAGGTATTATTATGTAAGAAGAAGATCTTCCATTGGAGTGGAAGGAGGCAAGAATGAAAACAAGAAGACCACCAAGCTCAGGTAGTCTCAGTAGGAGTGATTAAAAGAATGTTGGTGCATTTTGGAGACAATAGATGGGCAGTAGATATGAAACACAAAGGAATTATGGGAACACTCAGGGACGCCAGTGTTTCCAGCCTGATCATTTCTTTTGCCTGCACTGGGTAATGTGCTCGTGTCCATAAGGATCAAAGTGGGGCTGTGCCATGGGAATATGTTTGAACCTCTTCTGTGTCTTCGTCTATAAGTTTGGAATCATAATATAAATTAACTCAAATGTTGATAGCACTAAATTAAATCTTGATTACAACTGTCTCTGGGAGACATTAAGTGACAGTAAGTGTCTTCCTCTCTCTTAGCTCTATTGGGCATGTGGGAAGCTCGGCCTGTCCCCTCTGTACTGACTCTTAGTTTGGACTTTGTCTAGGTGCTCCCTGATGGGGTTTGACCTGAATCGTCACTGGCTGGATCCCTCTCCATGGGCCCATCCTACTCTGCATGGAGTTAAGCAGCTCATCATCAAGATGTACAATGACCCAGTGAGTAGCCTGATGCCTCAGCAGCTGCTGGCTGCTGGCCACATCTGGGAAGGGAAAATTGCACGGGGAAGTCCTCAGGCAACTCTAAATTAGGGTTACATAAACAAAATCAGGAAGATACTAGGCATGAACGTGTCTGAATTTTACAGACCCAGTGCCTTCTTCCAATCCTTTCTTTCCCCTACCACTCATAAATATTGGCTTGGTTGTGGCAGTATCATAAAGTAAGGGAAATATATGGGAGCACATCCTTACTTGTCCAAGCTCCTGGATGGTAATTCAAATAAATGCAGCTTCAATTAGTAGGAGAATAGAGAATCCAGTGGAATACCAGTGGTATATATGTGAAGTGTGTGGAAACGGCCTATACATAGGGACCATGGCTATCATGTGTCCTGTCTGGTGACTTTCACATCTACCTTGACTTGTTCTCATTTTTCAGTCCTAAGAAGCTGACTTAGTTTGAAGGACACTTGCATGACACTGGGCAATGGTGTGGGCAAAGAAGCAAGAGTGTATGCATATGGCATAGACTTGGGGCCCATGTGGTGGGAGTTGGGGCTCTGGTCCTGGAGAAGAGGGCCTACTGTTCTGGAAGAAAAAAAAAAAAGAAACCTGCAAAAGGATCAACACTGTTTTCTTGGGTAAGCAAGTTGTTGCCAGTGAAAATCTGAGAAGACAGTGTGGATTTGTAGTGCAGAGAAGGAGACAGATGAGATTCATTCTTCCTGAAGAGCTATCAGCAAGAGGGTATAGCTTGTCTTTGTGCTCAGGAATGAGAGCATGCGTGGCGCGGGGTAGGGCCACAGGGAAACAGAACTTTGTAGCAAGTTACAGCCGCCTCAGGATAGAGCATGTGACCTAGGAGCTTTCTCTTACTGAAAGTGTTCAATGGGAAGCAAAACTATGCTATTAAAAATGGTGCACAGGGGAAACTCAATCGGATGATATTCCTATAGAATCACACTCCAGTTCTTCCCAACCAGGATGGTTGTGACTTTGATGTTCCCTTAAGTGCATATCAAGTGACAGATGGTGATAGCTAAGGCAAGTTTCCAAAGTTGGGGTACTTCTGAGACACGCCAGAGTACCCTGTTCTGCTTACTCTGCTGAAGGTGCCAATAAAAATGCATCTAATGAGGGCATAACATAGATATGAGCGTAAAGACAACCATGCACAGTAAAGATCAGTGTAAAAGTAGGTCCTTGCGCACAACACTGTTGTCTTAATTTTATAACTAACGTTTTCTCTTAAAGAATCATTTTACTGTGTGTGTGTGTGTGTGTGTGTGTGTGTGTGTGTGTGTGTACATGGACATTTGCCACAGCATATACATGGTTGTTAGAGGATAATATACGTGAGTCAGTTCTTCCTTCCACACTCTGGGTACTAGATAGTCCAATTCAGACTTGGGACAAGTGCCTTTGCCCATTGAGCCATTCTATTAGCCCCAATCACCATTCTCTAGACTGTAGATGGGAATTCTTTCCTGGGTTCTTTGCTAGCCCACTTTCTGTGTCAGGGCTTGCATTGGCTCAACTTTAGTATACAACTTCTTTCTCCAGGTTGTGCTTGGCACAGTTGGAAGCCAGCCGTGTACATCCAACCCCTTTTTTGCTTTGTATTATCCAGGATGTCCTGTATCCATGCCTTTCAGAGAGGAGAGCTGCATTGGGTTCTCTTAGGGAGCACCTGTAATCTACAGAGTTCTCCCCCAGGCTTCTGTGCTGGTTCTTGTCTCCCCAGTAGAGTTTCATGCCTTCTGCTACCTCCTCCTCAAGGAGAAGATCTGAGCAGTTAGTTTTCCCTATCTGGATATTAAAAATATTCAGCAACTTCTTATTGAATTGGTTTGAATTGAATATGACACACTCAATTGTGCCCAATGTAAAATTGTTTGTAGGTGCCCTGCTGTCGTCCATAGAAATGATGGCATATTAAGGCATGAAAGACTGGATTCTGGGTCAGTAGATAAAAAAAAGTGGAATCACTGGACAAAGAGGTGTTTAAGATGAATCCAAAGAAAAGAGCTAGTGGGGAGGAAACCGAAGGAAAGGGGCTGTTTTAGTCAATGATGTATTGCTGTGAAAAGACACCATGATCTCAGCAATTCTTATAAAAGAAACCATTTAATTGGGACTCGCTTGCAGTTTCCGCGGGTTCGTCCGCCTCCATCTTGGCATAGCAGTACACATGGTGCTGGAGAAATGGCTGAGAGTTCTACATCTGAATCTCCCGGCAGCAGGAAGAGAGAGCCACTGGGGCTAACTTGGTCTTCTGAAACTTCAAAGCCCAGTCCCAGTGACACACTTCTTCCAACAAGGACACACCTATTCCAACAAGAGCACACCTCCTAAAAGTGCCACTCTGTAAGCATTTAAATTGGTGAAACTCTGAGGGCCATCCTTATTCAAACCACCATGGGGACCCAGGGAAAGCAGCCGAGATCACTAAAAAGGAAGAGACTGGAGCCTGCAATAGCTGTCATCATTAGAAGCTATCAACTTGCTCACAAATCCTTGGTGTTCTAAAACATACCTTAAGCAGAACTGAACTGTAGAGATGTTAGGACATTGCTAATGGCACAGATTGACTTGATTTGTCATTAGTTGTTTAGCTGTCAGTAAGTATGCTTGGTTGCCAAGACAACAGTATAAACTTCCTTCTTTCCAGAAGTTCATTTCTTTCTGCCCCAAACAAGGACATTAATAAAGTGTCAAGCTGACTCCAAACAGGATCCATGATCCCACACTGTCCTCTCTGTTCCCTTCACCCTCACTGCTTTTTTATAGGGTAAACCACTTACCAGCTTTTATTCTCTCAAAACTTGCCTAAGTCTGAAGTGTGGGAACAGCTCGGCTAGTCTGTGCTCAGGGGTTCATAATGGGCCAACCAGGTTACTCCTTAGTGCTGGGAGCAGATCTTGACTCTGTTCTTTTCTTCCTTCTTTCCACAAATATTTATAGACCACATTTCTATATTCCAGGCATTGTATTTCTAAAAGCAAGAAAACTCTAAATTTTGCAATGTAGGAGGGAAATGGACATTAAATAAGTAAGTGCATATTACAATCATGTCAGAGTTCTTTAGCAACAATAAAGAAGCGCTAAGTGGGGTAAAAGCAGAATGGTCCTAAGCCTTGGCCTTGCTGGGGGCACCTTTGCTCTCCTGCTCTCCTACAGTGTTTTAAGAACGCCCTTGGTACTTTTAAAACACCCTGATTTGGATGATAAATTATACATTCTCTTTTGTTAAAAGCCTACTAAGGTACCTAGTACAGTACTGATGTGTGAAACTTAGTACACTACTGATGTGTGCTACCTTGTACAGTACTGATGTATGGCAGATTTGGGGTCACAGTTTGAATGAGATCTACAGGCACCTTTGTGTCCAGCTGCAAACATTAAGGAGCCCAGAAGTATATGTGCTAATGCCATGGAATGTATTTTTGCTCCTAACTTTCAGTGTCCTGTATATGTATACATACATAGATAGGTGGCACATCTGGTGCCAAGATGCTGAACTATATGAACTATTAGGAATGCTCCTATTTTCTTGTTCTTCTCTTGTCTATTACCTCCCTCCTTCCTTTCCTCCCTTGTTCGCTCCCTCCCTCCCTCCTTTCTTCCTTCCATCCTTTCTTCCTCTATTGGCACAGTCTTGATATGTACTCTAGGCTGACCTTAAACTTAAAATCTTTCTGTCCCAACCTTCTGAGAGCTGGAATCCAAATGTGTGTCTACTCTATCCAGCCAGGCTTGGTTCTAAGCCACCCTGCATCTGGTAGCTCTACACAGAGTTCTCGAAACCTCTGCACAATCAACAGAACCATTTGAGATCAGAGCACTGCTCTCACTCCACTGCTGTGCAGATGCCCACCATTTGCTCCACATTTCTGCTGCAACAGATGCCCCACTGCAGCTCCATGGAGACAGGCTTCATAGGCAGTTGTTCTAAGGAGCTTTTTTGATGAGAGATAGAGGGTATAAGAGGCAACTCTGGGTGGATGAAAGGAAGATACCCAGGGAGGGGAGAGCTTTCTGGACAGAACACCAGAATCTGCATCTGTCTGGACTGGGACCAAACCTGGGAGACTGACGTGGAGGTAGGCAGAAGAACAGAGACAGCTGTGTGATTCAGGGAGAAATGCGGGGCTTCATTCACATGGGGGTTTAAGCAGAGCAGTGACAGAACCTCTGTTTTAGAAGCACCCCTCTAAAGAGGATGATTTCTTTTAAGAGGTTGGGAGAATGACTGTTTAGCCTGCTGCTGGTAGGCTGAGGAAAGAGAGGAGGGATTGATGAGAGACATTAGGGAGGGCAACATGAGGACTGGTGATTGTAGCCAATGGGAGAGAAAGAGGTTGTGGGATACCCACAGTCTAGCTTGGGCCACACAGAGGATATACTACCTTTCCCGGGAATTCCAAGAAACTTAGCGTGTATAGAGAAGACACAGTTAACACAGGACATTAGATGGGTTCGGTCTAAAGATAAGTAGGAGTAAAATGTACAATCTGTACCTTAAGTCCCTGGAAGGAGCTAGTCCATGTCCTTCTCTGTGGACAATGACAGCCTACTGTCCTAATGTCTGTGGTGGCCTTGGCTTCAGAGGCAGCTTTGCTAGCCTCAGGCTCACTAAACCCTCCACGCTGATGAGGTCGTTTGATATTAAATTATGCTCTTGAAAAAGGTGTGTTTAACCCAGAGGACTACCCTTGAGCTGAGATACAAAGTGTTTCATGTTCTGCTTCAGCGGTAGTTCCCTCCGCATAGGGTGACTCTGGTTTGCGGCTGTGATTGGTTGTTCCCTGAGGGCAGAGTCTGGCTGATTTCTCAGAGTCCCTGGTGTTCAGCAGAGCTCTGACTGAAGGAGCAGGTGCTCAGCATAAATGTTGAGCAAGTGACAGAGTAAGCCTAGGTCCTTTGTTCCCTGGCTTTAGATTTCTCTGAAGACGGGGGCCTCAGTACGTAAACCCTCATCTACCAACGCCACCCTGTATCACCATTACTGTGCACTCTGACTAAAGCCGAGCTGGTGACTCAAACCCTTTCCTGAGTTTACCTGCAATAATTGCTGAGATCATCCCAAACCCCAAGGGGCAGAACAGAGATGATATCACAGTGCCTTTCCTAGAATACACAGGTTTCACATCGTCTTCAGTGACTCACCCCACCCTTAGACTCTGTGCCTACTCTGTCTTACATAACTGCCATTGAGATTCATTGCCTCTGATCACCAAAGACTCTTCTTGGCTCCAGGTTACTTGTCTTCTCAGTCCCCAACTTGTCCCCACTTACCGGTCTGATTTGTTCAGGGGCACACATAGACATGCTGGTACCTTAAGTAGGGTGAAGACTAAAGGAACCCATTTAGGTCTTTCTTTCCCATTCTGATTTTAAGTCTGGGAGCTTTGTCCCCTTCCTAAGTAACTGGCACTAGAGATGACATCCACGTTTGGGCAAGAGCTCATCCCCTAACCAAAGAGTTTCACTTTACTGGAGCATGCACAATATGACAAAGACTGTGTCACATAATTAGGCACATAGCCAGAGACACTGGCACAAAGCCTTCCTCTGATATCTACATCCAGTTATGGCCTTAAGATCAGATGTGAGCTGATCTGTAGGTGATTTTTCTAGGGCCATCGACCTGCAGCTTTGCTAACATTTAGCATTTACCTAAGAGGCACACCCTGAGTAGCATTTTTATGTAGTGAAATAAATGTAACAAGGCATCATTTCTTCTCTAAAAGCACAACACATATTCCTTGGTGTTAGCATAAGCAAGAACCTTGGGTAGCCTCTGGCATATGGACGTTGATGGGTAAGTCACAGGACGAGTTCCAGGCCAGAAAGGTTTATAGTATGAAAAGGGCATCCTTATGACATTTTAGACCAAGACACTGACTGAGGAGCTTCTGTTATAAGAAACAAACCACGGTACTGTAGAAACCTGGGACTGGGGCAAATGTTCCGAGTGGGCCTGGAGGTGTATAGAATCAAGGGCAATTTGAGGAAACTACATTTCGACTGGAGCTTTAAGCGTGTGTAATACTTCATGTGAATTTGAAGAAGGAAGAGATTTCAGAAAAGAAGGGGAAGAGTAGCCATTCCAGGAGAGCAGACAATGGCATGGAGTGGGGGTGGGAGACCTGGCTGTCAGAGCTAGCCTATAAGATTTGTCAGGAGCCTCTGTTGGAGGCAGGTGAGGGACAGTCTGAGGACGCTCACGTGTGGGTTTCCACAGCAGACCAAAGAGCTAAAATGGAAGCATCGGGCAGTCTTTAAAAAGGGTTTTTAATTGAATTATATATCGTGGCTGTAAAAAAAAAAGTTGAAAGCAATAGAATAGAGCACCGCCTGTCAGGAATATTCCAGCATATGGCTTCTCTCAATCTTGAGAAGTGGAGCAGTCGGGGGAGAGCTGAAGAGCTGGTGAGGCAAAAGAGAAATCACTGAGTCAAAATCCCAGCCATTCGGTTCCTCACTTAAGAAACTTTAAATGTTAAGAGGTCTTCCTCCCTGCCCTCAGAACCTTTCAATGACTCACTATTACCTATCACATAAAGGCCAGCGTTCCCTGACCTGCGGCTCAAGGCCATTCCTGCTCTGTCCATTTTCTGTGCCCTCAAGACCTAGTACAGAAGCTGGCATTGCAGAGATTATTCTATTGAATGATGAATGAACCAATGAATAAAGGATAGATGTTTCAGAAAACTAACTGAGGCTGCAGTATGCAGAGTGGACCGAAGGCACCCAGGTCAGGAGGGAAGAAGAAGGCCCACTTGCCACACTGTTACAACAGTGCAGATGCAGGATGCCCAGATCCTGCTCTCAGGGAGGCCAGGACGGTGCTGATCACTCCGGGATCCTGCTGGGGGTGGGGGTGACAATGGAGGGTGGGTTACCGTCAGCCTTCTCTCTTGTCCCAAAGCCCCTGCAAACCTATGGGCTTTTGTTTTCTTTTCCCCCAGCAGTGTCTCAGTTTCTACACTCCAAGGTGATTTTTCCTTTTTCTGGAAAAGAAAAGCCCCTCAGCCACTGCTGGCGTTGCTATAACAACTTGGCTGCAGCTCTTTAGACAGATCCATTTCCTTAAATCATTTAAGGAAAATTAGCTGCCCTAACAAGGTGGAGCAGCTTTGAAAATAGTCCAACGCAGGGCTGGGTGGCTCCTCCTCCACTCTGTGCCTCCTGGAGCCTTCCAGATAAGCTGTTCTCTTTCTGTCAAATAAATAAATAAGTAAAACACACTTGCGTGACAGAGACGCTGGTGACATCGTCAAATAAGAAACAGAACCATCACCCATTCGCGCCGGTCCTTTAAATATACAAAAATACAGATACAAATGCCACAAAGAAACAGGAAAACGGATATGTTCATATACATGAAATGGAAAGCACACATATACATATACACACACATCCATGGTAAACAAAGCACACACACAGACAAGTGCAGGGACGTCCATGATTACACAAAGGACCTGAGTACAAACACAGCTGCAGCCTCTGCTTCATCACTCCCTTCAAATGGAAAGACATGGCCCATGGTGCATGAGAACTGTTTCTAGGGTGAGAAAGCATCCTGGATCAGGCATCTCCTCCTGGGGAGCAAACCGACCTTAGAGACTGGGAGTCGCTCCCACTTCCAGCCCTACTTGTGGGCCAAGTAAGAGCAGGAGGAGCCACAGCCTTTAGAATAAAAAGATTCCTCCCCCTACATTGCAAATTGGATCCTTCCCTGGGGAAAGGCACCACTGGAGCCATGAAAAACCACATCCCTGAGACTCCTGAGCCTCCCTGGGTCCGCAGGACCTCTGGAAAATGAAGAGTGGGTCTCCATGCCTTTGTCCCAGATCCATGTCTGTGACAATGTTATCCTTCTGTCCAGGTAGAGCAAATGAAAGTCTGTGGGACTTTAATGTATAGCTGACCTACTCATTTGCTTGTGGCTCTCAAGCAAGTGACCCCTCAAATCCAGGCTTTGACTTCCCCATCTATATACTGTAAGGGGTGGGGGTCAAAGATGATCTTGAAGAGGTCATTCCAGATACACAGTTGATGTCAGTTTGGATTTATCTATTGACTATACTGCACAGTCCACTCACTGACACACAGAACTTCTACAAACCTCGAAAGTTCCAGTTGTCATCAGAGATGGACAGCCTGATAAATGTCTACAAGTGTTCAACAAGGAAGCTCTGTAGACCGTAGCTTCCTAAGCTTCAGTGAACCCTTCAGTCAGCAGGAAAGAGCTGGTCTGCTTGCCTCACCAGCACTGCAACAGATCCTGATGGGCTGAGCATAGAGCATTTTCTAAAGAAGAGGGATTACTGCCATGGGCTAGAGTGGAAAGGAGCGTCCAGAATGCAACCAGTTGCTACAGGTTCCACGAGGGGACAATTCAGTGTGTCCACAGTACAACCATAGGTCACACTTACATATACTCATGTACTGTCCCACTCCTTCAAGCATGGCCTATGAAATCAGGAAGTAACCACAGAGGGGAAGGTTCAATATGGTAATAAAAACTTGAAACGGATAGCATGCCATTCAGGGAATCTGAAAACAGACAATTCATGAATATTTTATAGTTTTTCCAGTGGTTTGAGACAGTTTATGAAAGTTTAAGGAATTTGAAAGGAAACTATCATTTTTTTTAAGGGTGATTTCTCCCACCCATGATGAAATATGGGTCCATTACTTTTTTGTTTCTAACAAAGTAGATGATAACTTTGGCACTTTGGCAGAAAACAAGGTGGACAGATGAGTCTCTTACTTCAGGATAACATTTCCTGTGGAGCTAGTGGCCCTCTGCTACATCTTTCATCCTGAATGGCCCAAGGCACCTCTATCAACTTACTGGATACAAATTGCTCAGTTTCATTGGAAACAACAGATTCTGGAGGGTTCTCTCTGAGTCAGGTCCCTTTAACTCCATATACCTCAGGTCTGAGGAAACAGAATCTCCTGCCATCTGCTCTGTTTCTGTGAGTGCTAGAAACTACACCTGCAAACCTTTGTAAACAGCGTCCAGGAGCCACTCTTTTATGCTGTTGGCCAGGTACTTTTCTCCTAGCCCCCACAGCTCTAGCTGCCACACTCCACTATAAATTGTGATCTCTTTGTTCCTTAATCATTTCTGTGTCCCCAGCATTCAGAGCAAAGTGAAGGCCCTCAATGAATGTTGGGGGGTTCAGAAAGGCCAACAAAGAAGAAGAAATCCTCTCTTTAAAACCTGGATTGACACGTGAATGGGGATCAAAAGGAAGAGTGTGGAGCTAGGATGGTAGCTCAGTGGGTAACAGCATTTGTCACAATCATGATGACCTGAGTTCAAATCTCCAGGATCCAAGTAACACTAGTTGTGTGTGTCTATAGTTCTAATGCTACTATGACAGGATGGGAACAAAGACGAGAGAATGCCGGTAAGTTTGTGCTCAAACCAGCATGCGGGCACACACACACACACACACACACACACACACACACACACACACACAGAAAGAGAGAGAGAGAGAGAGAGAGAGAAAGAGAGAGAGAGTCAGAGACAGAGACAGAGAGACAGAGACAGAGACAGAGACAGAGACAAAGGAGATTTTTAAAAAAGTGGAAAAACCTTTGATGAGCAATGAGGGAGAAGCTCCAAGGTTGGAGAAAGGGCTAAGTGTTTAGGAACTCAGGTTGGATTCTCAGCACTCACATAGTGGTTCATGACTATCTGTAACTTCAGTTCCAGGAGATCAGATACCCTCTCTGGGACTCTGCAGAACCAAGCACACATGATACACAGATAAAAATGCAAGCAAAGCACCCCCCACACATATAAAATACGTCTTAAGAAATCCTCTAAGCAACAGATACTCTCTAAACCCTACAGAACCCACCTCCAGACCCATCTTTCCCTGAGTATGTCTAATCCCTTCTCACGCAGTAAGACCCCACATTTTGCTTCTTTGTAAACACTGAAGCTCTACTTTAAAAATGAACTTATTTGTTTATTCTGCAAACAATGATAGAGGGTACTCCCTGGGCATGGTGCTTTAATCCAGTCTTTTCTGGTCTAGGGGCTCCATGTTCTTAGCCACATTGCAAATCCCTCCAGCACAGGATTTGCCTTTTTCTGTTGCCTTGGACATGACTGAGTGGCCTGCAGAACCTTCTGAGAAGTCAGTCTCTCCAGAGGGCACTCGTTTAAGTTCTACATGCTCCTAACAAATCTGACTTGCTCACCCTGGCTCAAGGTACACACCATAATGACGGTTGTCAGGCTCCTTTAGACTGTGATTAGGTTTGCACTTCATCCTGCACCTCCTGACAGAGTTCACCCATCAACAAATGAAGGTTTGGGAGAAGAAATGTCGATAGAATATCCCTCATAATCCCACCCCTCAATTCCCAGTAAGACAGAGCACAGCATCTCAGAAGAAACCACATCCTTAGTCCCCTTTCACAGTGTTGTGTTTTCATGGACATGCTGTCTTCCTTCCCTTTCTTTTTCTTACTCCAACCGATCCCCGGTTACAAAGAAATATGGCCTATGGATATTTTCCCGTGGCTTAAATTCTGAAAATTCTGGAGAGTTTGACTTCAGTCACATAGAACCCCACCTTGAATTCATAAATGCTGACATTATTCCCTTCACTCCCCCTGTTACTGCTCTCTATCCTTTATGCCTTGGCTTCTGAGTTAGACCAAGGCTTGGTCCCCATTCTCCTTATATCATGGCTAAACCACCATGAGTTGAAAAGGATGCTCTGGACATGGTCTGGCACCCCAGGTTACCTCCAAATCAACTCTTCTCATTAGCTAAGGTCATCTATTTCACCCCTCCCATGTCCTTCCTCTTCTGTGCCCTTGGCACCACAGAATGAGGTCTGTATCAGCGTGCTCCTGTTGGCACCATGCCAAGCAGGCCCATAACAGACTACAGGTTACATTTTAGGAAGTTGTTTGTGTTTAACACGTGTGGAACTTTTGGGAGAGCTATTTTTGGTTGTGGCTGTTGGGAGGCTCTGGAGCCCAGGATGGATTCATGCTGGTACATCAAATAGCATATTGCATTTCAGAAACTGGCCATAGTCATGGGAAATCAAGTAAACCAGATGCCTAATTACTCCATTATTTACTGTGGTGGAGAGAGCTGAATTCCGATAAAAGGACCAGACTAACTGCAGCTTCTGGCAAGAACAGAAAGGTTTAACCTTTTATCAGGAAATGACCCTACCCTCCTGAAGTACCATCACCCCTTTCCCCAGCCCTGCACCAGTCCCAGATGCCTGATTGTAAGGAGGCTTAACAGCGTGAACACAGCCTGAACCTCTGGCCGCTGAGCCTCCATACGCTCCCATCCCCCAAGTTACTGCCAGTTTCGGCTGTGCTGCTTCATGACTGGTAAAGGGTGTAGATAAGAGAAGAGCTTCCTTGTACTCTTTGAAAGCAAAGAGGTATTCATTCACCCTTTCAGTAAACATTTCTCGAACATAAGCACCGTACAGTGCAGCACAAAGGCCAACTAACTGAACCCAGTGCTTTCTTTACAAGATCTAGATAGGGGCAGTGGTCCTCCAGCTGTTTACTGAAATCTACAAGGGGTTGAGGAAGACCCTCACAGGACCTTTCCTTTAAAACAGAGCATCTGAATCATGTGATTAAGGACCCAAGCTTAGGTCTAGGTCCAAACCTCAATTCAATACCAATGATTTAGCTACCCTGGGCAGGTCCCTTAACTCTTGTAAGTTTCACTGTCTATATTTGTTGTGGGGCAGGTTGTAGGCTGAAATTAGAAGATTCTTGTAACTATCTCAAAGCACTGTGTTATGCACATATCCTACAAGTGTGCTAACTGTAAAAGTTGTGAATAAAGGAGTCTTTAGGCAATGAAATTCGCAAACGTATAGTTCAGCGCAGCAGAACAAGTCAACCTATGATTACACACATGGTGGTATATGTTATGATAGACAAGGCTCTGAGCGCCAATGTCAACAAAGCAGGACTGAGCCAGACTTAGGGTCATATACAGCTCCCTAGGGGAACTGAGTCTAAAGAAAACAGTCTAGTGTGAATAAGGATTTGTACAAAAACACTGCAAGAGTCTTGAAGAATGAGAAGTTGTTTAGTCAGCCTGAGAACACCACCAGAGCAGAAAGAAGACATAACTACTAGATAGGGATACTGCCAGTTAGGCTGCTCACTGGAAGAGGCATGGGAGGAAGGGCAGGAGTCAAGGCTGGGTTGCAGACAGAGTTCTGTCAGTGGTAAAGAGCCTGTGAATATGTTTGTACTTGATTGAAAGTTACAGAGAACCACCAGTCCATAAGCAAGAGGACAGAATTCCAAAGAAAGAGGAACAAAGATTCCTCTGAGTTTCTGAGGTTTGAGCTATACTGTCGGGTTGGTAGCTTTGTGCTGACAATTGTAATACTTTAGAAGCGAAGAGATAATCTGAAGTGTGAACAAGAATCTATGCAGAAAGAAAGAAGGAAAGAAGGAAAAAGGCCACAGAATTATCATTCATAAATAGTGAAAAAAAATCGGAGGAAACTATAAATGCCTAACAGTAGGAAACTGATTAAGTGAATCAGAATACATTCGTATAATGGATGTTTATGATGAGATTATAATATTGAGAGCTGCACATGCTGTAATTTTAAGTGGGGAAAAAAGCAGACTGAGTTGCACATGTATTATGTTCCAACAAACATAACAACTAGGTTTAAAACACACACAAATAGAACACAAAACTAGATGTTAGCATCAGTATTTCTAGGCATCAGGGTGGTCCCCCCTTGCTTCTTAATATTTCTCAATAATTTTCCATAAGTACCCGTTATCTTTGCAACTAGAAATCATTACAAAAGGAAGAAGGAACCTGCTACCTAATTATGAACCTCATTCAGCCATGCAGTTCTCTCCTGGGGAACTGGTTTCAACCCACATTACATAAGAGAACGGGGCTCATTGCTCGGCTTCCCACCAGCCCCTGTAGCTAGCTATTCATCCATCCATCCATCCATCCATCCATCCATCCATCCATCCATCCATCCTGTCTGTCCATCCACCCAGCCATCTATCCCATTGTTATCCCTTTCTGCTAAAAAGAATTCTAGCCTGTCTTCCCTGTTCATCATCCTCTGGAAGCACAATGTACAATTTTCTCCTTCCTTCCCTGGAGCACACCCACATTTTTCTTTCTTCTTGTTTTGGCCCCTTCTTGGTCTGTTAAGTCTCTGACCTTCTAGCATTGTGCTATTGGCTAGGAGAACTGAGGACTCTAATGTCCTATGGGTAAAGAGAATATACATACTCTTTAGATAAAGCTTGCCTGTAGGCTCTGATTCTGGCTCTGCTTGATTCTTTACCTCTCTGTATCTCAGTGACCTTAACTTGCAATATGGTGGTACCATCTCCTCAGGGAACCATTGTACAGATTAAAAGGTCATTGGGTATGGTGGTGGGGGTCTGTGATCATAGCTCCGGGAAAACAGGGGCAAATGGACCTAAAATTCAAGTCCAGGCCAGGCAACAGTATAGTGACTCATATTGCTTCTGTGGCAGCATACCTGACAAAAGCAAATTAAGGACAGATGGGTTTATTTGGCTCACAGTGAGAGGGTGTAGTTTACAGTGATGGAAAAGTCATAGCTGCAGGAGCTTGAGGCAATTCATCCTATTGCATCTATGTGGAGTTACGAGAGAGGAATGTTGTGGACAGTTGCCCTTCTCCATTTTCACTCAATCCAGGAGCCCAGTCATGGAATGGACCACTCAAAGTTCAGGTAGATCTTCTCACCTTAGTTTCCCCAACCTAGAAACTTCCTCACATCGCCTAAGATATTCTAGGTCCTGACAAGTTTGACAATATTAGTCATCAGAGATACCTCAAAAATCAACAACGCAGAAGCACTCAGCAGTTATATGCAATGGTGTTTTGTAAGGATGGCCGATAACAAGCACAGAGTAAATGTTAACCTGTATTCTTATAAACCCAAACCTAGTAATATCCAATAACTAAGTTTATGTTAACTATAGAAGGACCTTTGAGACAATAATATTTGCCAGAACTTAAAGCATGCTATTTTAAAGATAGTGGTAATTGTGGTTACTGACATAGCAGTGTTTTTAAGTCTGAAAAGAAAGACTTGGGGGAGGTGCTGGCCTTAGCTCGGCTTCTCTGGCCACTCCCAACTCTCACTCCTAAGTCTTTCTTCTGTAACTGGGAGTAGTCTATCCAATCCATCAAGTCCTTTTCTCTTAGGACTTTCTGTATTTGTTCCCTTTCCTTCTGTGTGAATTTACAATTTACCCTGCAGAGGACAAGCCTATTCTTTCATTCCTGGATTTAGGGTACTTGTGCATGCTGGAGCCATGGCCATCCCTAAAGGTTGACAATGTCATTTAAGGTCTTAAAATGAATATAAACCAGTGGTTTTGAACATGTGGTTCATGACCTCTTTGGGGGATCAAATAACCCTTCATGGGGTCACTGAAGACCATGGGGAAATACAAATATTTGCATGGTGATTCATAAGAGTAGCAACATTACAGAGATAAAGTCACAACAAAACTAATTTTATGGTTGGGGTCACCACATGAGGCACTATATTAAAGGGTTGCAGCATTAGGAAGTTTGAGAACCATTCCAATGAAATTATCTTCAGATCCCCTAGAAGCAATTCAGACAGCAGGTGCATCTTGGGACTGGGCTTCCTTCAAGGTCATTCTTCGAAGCAAGCTCCCTAGGACACTGGAAGAGTTGGGACCAGGACGGCAGAATTCTAAGCTCTAAGACAACCAGCAACTAAGGCTGCTGCAGGTACAGCAGTTCTCTCAGTGGCTGGGCCTAGAGGGCACATAAAGACTGAAGCTTCCTTTAAAACGCTCATACCAACTGGGGAGACTGTGGTTGGAAGAGTAGACTGGGTCAGGCTCCCAGGAGAGTGGACGGTTCCCTTTTGTTGAGTTTAGCACCAAGCCATGACCTTGAAATGTCCTCCAATTGCTGAGTCTCAGGCCGTTGTTATTAATGTTTGATCGCTACTCGGCCATGCTGCATAGCTCAGTCTGGCATAAAACTGTCCTCTTGTCTCTGCTTTCCCAGTGCTGGGATGATTTCAGGTGTGTGCCACTGAACTTAGCCTACAGCATTTTTTAAAATATGGACTTTTGCATTCATTTATCATTTGTGTGAGGAGGTGGTATGTATGGAGGTCAGAGGACATCTTTCAGGAATCTGTTCTCTCTTTCCAACACATGGGTTCCAGGGATCAAACTTGGATCCTCAGATTTTCCAGTAAGCCTCTTACTTTACTGAGCTATCAGCTTATGAGGCTTCCTTCAAGGCTTGTGGTTTGTTTGTTTGTTTGTTTGTTTGTTAAGCAGACATCTTTGCTGCATGCCTGGGCTTTCTGTTATGAATGAATAAATATAAGTAGCTTTTAGGACCCTGAAGGGGAAAGGGAGAATGTTGCTATTTATTTCCCGAAAATCTGTAGATCCCCAGCCGTGTCTCCTCTAGTCATCTATAGCCAATGGGCGCTGTTAGCTTTGTTTCTCAGGTGAGGAAATGGAGGATGCATGGGAATGCCTTTGCCCAGCTATAACCTCTACAGGTATGCACCTTCATCATTCCAGACGCACTAATCCACTGGTGTACTTGTTTAATCTTTGAGAACTTACCTCGGAACACAAGCCTGTCACCTCTGCATTCTTTGGCAAATAACCAATTGTCTAATACATTAGTAAAACATTAGTAGATGATTCCAGGCACGTCGGCTCTCACCTATATATAACTTCAGCCTTTGAGAGGTAGAGGCAGGAGAGTCTGGAGTTTAAGGCCAGCATACATGGGTTCCCATCTCAAAAACAATTATAGCTGGGGAGATGGCTTAGTCAGTAAAGTGCCAGCCATATAAGCATGACGACCTAAATTTGAATCCTCAGCACCCATGTGAATACCAGGTGTGCTGGCTCACCGATGTTGCTCTCCAACTAGGCAAGTGGATCTCCAATGCTCATTGGCCAGACAGACAAGCTGAATCAATGAGATTTAGGCTAAAAACAGAGGCTGTGCCAAAAACTAAAAGTGTGGAACAATCTAGGAAGGCAACTGACATTGACCTCTGGCCTCTACATGCACAGTATGTATGTGCATGTGTGCCCTCCTTGTCATGCTACCTACCCACATGAACATGTACATATGCCAAGTGCAGACACCTCAGCAACAATAAAATACCAGCAAAAAGAGAAGCAGCTGGAGCCTGCAAGGTCGCACAGGTGCTCACTGCAGAACAGGAAACGGGTGCTAGATGGACCGGACTCCAAGGTCCCTACCCCAGTTCAGCCCAAGACTTGCTTTCCAGGGACTTGACGTTTCTCAAGTGCGTCTTGTTTTATCCTTCAAATAGCTCCTCTAGAACGGAGAAATCCACCACTTTCACCTTTACTTGAATACAATGCCACCTTTTTTATGAGAAAAGGTTCAGAATGAATCAATCCATAATCTTTAGGTTAAATTTATAGTATAAATAGATATTGGATTTATTCTATAGTTTAGCATACTTCATTCCCCTCTCTCCCATTGTAAAGACCACTCTTATTTGAAGAGTTCTTAATGAATTCTATAAAATCAAATATGCCAGTAAGTTAGGGGCTGGAGTTTTATTGAGGCTGATACTAATGCAGTCAAGAAGTCTGGGGCTGAAGATGTACACAGTTGGCAAAATGCTTGCCTGGCATGTACACAACACTGGATTTAACCTCAGGTACTGCTAAATCAAGAAGAAGGGGGTGGGAGACAGAGGAAGAGGGGGAGAAGGAGGAGAAGAAGATTAAGAAGAATTAGAAGGAGAAGTTTTTGTTGTTGTTGTTGTTGTTGTTGTTGTTTTGGGCTTCAGATAGCTTCTTTCTTTTTTAAAACTTATTGATTTATTTGCATCTTGGTCACAACTTCCCCTCCCTCCTCTCCTTTCAGTCACTCCCTCTCCTCTCCTCTCCTCCCATACCCGTTTCTCTTTCTCCTGTCCTCCCATGTATTTAAACCTCCCTTGGCATGTCAAATGGCAGTAGGACTAGGTGCATCATTGAACCTAGACAAAGAAATCCAGTTAGGGAAAAGAAGTCCAAAGGCAGGCCTTGCTCCAGTTGTTAGGGGTCCCTCATGAAGACAAAGCAACATATCTGTTATATATGTGTAGGGGGCCTAGGTCTGTCCCATTCATGTACTTTGGTTAGTGGATCAGTCTCTGTGAGCCTCCATGATTCCAGGTTAGTGATTCCATAGGTTTTTGTTTGATTGCTAACTTGTTTGTTTTTGCTTTTTTGGTGTGTGTGTGTGTGTGTGTGTGTGTGTGTGTGTGTGTGTGTGTGTGTGTGTGTGTGTTGTCCTTGGCCTCTCTGGCTCTTTCAAACCTTCCTCCCCCTCTTTCACAAGACTTCCCCAAGGTCTACCTCCCTTTAGGCTGTGGGTCCCTTCATCTGTTTCCATCCGCTGGATGAAGCTTCTCAGAGGACAGTTATACTATCTAGGCTCCTGTGTGCAAGTATAGGAAAATATCATTAATAGTGTCAGGAGTGGGTTCTCTCTCATGATATGGGTCTCAAGTTGGGACAGTCGTTGGTTGGGCCATTTCCTCAATTTCTGTTCCATCTTTATCCCTGCACATCTTGTGTGCATGACAAATTGTGGGCTAAACTTTTTGTGGATGGGTCAGAGGCTCCATCTCTCTATTAGAAATCTTGCCTGGGTATAGAAGGTGGCCATTTTGGGTTCCATATCCCGTATTGCTCAGAGATTTAGCTAGAACCACCTTCATAGATTCCCTTGTCCTACGTTTCTAGTTTGTCCCAGAGGGTAGAGAAGTGCAGAAAAGCATGACTGGGTATGTGGTAAGAAACTGGCTATTGAGATTGGGCCACCACAAGGACAGTCATGTAGGGAAAGGAGACAAACAAAGAAGATGAGGCTCTGGTAGTCTTGTAGGTGAGCCCTTTAGAGAAGAAATAGATTCTAAAAAAGAAAAGCGGCCAGGTCCTAAAGGGCCCTGGAATGCAAAAGGCAGCTGGAGGTCTGCAGGCAGAGGAAGGCCAGAGCAACAAGCATTAGTTCTGATTATGCAATCAGCACCAGCATTTAGACCTCAAAATGGTGACCTCCTTCAATCTGACAGTTGGCTGCTCTATAATTTGTTAGAAATGACAAAATGTCTCATTTTTGCTGCAGTTCATTTTGGCCTTTCTTAATATTAGAAAGTTAATTTCAGAAGGGAAATAAATGTATTAGTGTTGTCACAGTTGTGAAAAGATGGATTTTGTACTGTCAAGCATTTACTTTGAATGAATCCATCATGCTATAAAATGGCTACCATCTTCCAGATTTGTACTCACCCCCGCTTTCTATACTCTTCTCCCATCCCTCACTCTTTCTATCCATCTACACATCTACTGTGCTGTGCTCTGGGGGACACAGACATAAAGGACGCAGCTGCTGCTCTTAGGCCGTGCTTGCCCAGGATGGGGAGGCAGAAAAGGGACCCTGTACCATAGGTATTAGTATAACTGACAAAGACTGAGGAAGCTCGTGGAAGTTGCCCATCTCACAAAGAGAGTTAATTCTAAAAAAAAAAAAAAAAGAAAGAAAGAAAGAAAGAAAAAGAAATGTGTGTGTGTGTGTGTGTGTGTGTGTGTGTGTGTGTGAACATATCACTGAGGTAAAATCCAGGAATGCATTCACATAGGCATGAGCTCTACCACTGAGCTCCATTCCTCGCCCCTGTGGTGCTCTTGTTTTCCATGACAAAGCAACAAGTGGTCTGTTTAAAGCATGCAAAGCACTGTCTAGATTATTTGACTGGCAAGACCTTTGGGTAACATTCTGATGGATTCCCATGATTAGCCTCAATACCACTGGGTCCCATTCAAGCCAGTTGGGATTAGTGAGTTAGAAGCAACAAAATCACAGGATGTTAGAACCAGAAGGGGTGTGAGAGAGGTTCTCCTTCAGCTTCATCTTTTGACAAGTGAGAAAGCTGGCACAGGAAGGAACATGACTTCTACAAGGTCACAGTGATTGGTGGCAGACATTCCACTGCCGTTTATTATATCTGTTTTTCCCTTAGCATCTTCTACTCCACAGTTAGGTACTTTGAAGGAAGTGTGTTTGATTGATACCATCCTTCACGTAGCAAAAGTACAAGAAGGAAACCACAGTTGTCTGACTCACCTCTGCCCTTCTGGCAGCAAAATGGGCTTCTTTATTTGAGGGGATGATCTTGGGTCCTTGGCATTGCTTCTTTGATCACTTTCCAAAGCTTTAAATTATTTCTTCTATACTTAGTACTTGATAGTCATAAATATACACACTCATCTTGTGGTCTGAACTCAGCTATTGCACAACTAGAGGCAATGTGGGAAACCCAGAAAAATGAGCAGCTACATCTACAAGGAAATGTACTATATTGTACTGTGAGGACAAATGAACTTGACAGCTTGGCAGGTTACATACTAAAACTTTATTTCATGCCCATACAAGAGGATGGTGGATGAGTCAGCCACAGCTCTGTGGCTTGGCTCAGGCCTGTATGCCTTCTCATCTAGGTTCCAGGATGAAGGTTTTGCCCTTGATTGGGGATATGCTACTTTCACAGCAGAGAATGGAAACCCAACTCCACTGAAAGCACCCACAGAAATACCAAATATGAGCACTCACATTCCATTGGCTAAGTCTGTCCCATAGCCAAGGTCAACGTGTGGATTCTTAATAAACATAGCTATAATAGGGTATTCTCTCATCACAGATAGGAGAGAATGGTCTGGAACAAAGGCTGGCTGAGCCAAAATTGCCTTGTTGCTGAGTCTCAGGCTGGTATCAGGAAAGGTACTTTCTTCTATGAACCCAGTTTCTGGTCTTTGAAAGAAACCTGTTGGTTTGGGAATGCAAATCAGATTTGTTGACGTTTCCAATCCCAGTTGTACCACAGACTGCCTGTGTGACCTGAAATCACTCAGCTTGCCCCTTCACAAGCGTAATGATTTCAGTCTCACTGTTTCTCATAATTTCATTTCATTTTTAACCTTAGAAATATTTTTCAAGAAATAATGTGTCTTGTGAGGAAACATTATTTTAAAGACGTAATTCATTTAAGTTCTATTAAGCTTAGGAAAATTGAATTCAATGTGTTTCTGAATTGCAGTATTAATAGTGCATAAAAACATCAGTGCTCAATCACTTCCTGATGGGGGAGAGAGTAATTTCGGGCCTGCCCCTCCCTGCTGAAGTATTGGTTCCTAGGAGAGGGTAACTTAGCATCTTCAGTTGTACGGCCACGGTGAGCCCACCAGGTTCCCCTGGTCACACAGGTGGCCTTGGTTAAACTCAGTGGGTCACAAAATAAAGAGGCATGAATGTGAGACCCACATTTATTAGAAGGAAAGGAGGGATGTCAGGAGTGACAATAGAGCACATTCTGTACATGTATGAAAATGTCAAAATTAAGAATTGTATGTAATAAAATAAAATCACTGCTGCTTAGTCATCTCTTTGGCCAGTCAGTTGTACCCAGATACATCTGTGTCTACTGGGTGTTCTTAATGGCCAGTAGCTGTAGGTGGGTTATAGGATGCCTAGTGGGTTGTTGACTTGGAGCCTTGCACTGTGGCAGTCTGAGCCTGACTCTAGGGACAAACAGCACCCTGCTTTTCTACCTTCTTGTTTCTGGCTTCAGGAGACCCTGCCTATGTGGATAGCACTCATGGAAGCCTCTCTGCTCAGCTGTCACTGAAGCATGGGCTCCCTTCCCTCAACTCTCTCATCCCTTATTCAGTCTCTGTCACCCTCCATGGGATTGCTGGATTCTAGCTCACACTGGACTGGAAGGTATAACTCTGTCATTTAGGATTTATGATTAAGTCACAGCACCCAGCCTAGAAGCTGACACATGGCAGGTGCTTTGAAAGTATTTGTTGAATGAACTAATACACCTGCTTCATTCCACTTGACCAGGCAGTTGGTCTCTATGAGGTGTGGAGCCCACAGCCATCCAGCACCTCCTAGCTGCTGGACTCATGCCTCAGCAGCCTTGGCACATTTGATTTCCCCGAGCTACCAAGCCACCTTTCTTCTCTGTCACCAAGGGTCAAAAGAGCTCTTGGTCTCTAAGCCTCCAAGATTGTTTTCTTTTCTCCATTGTATAATGTTGCAGCATTTAAACTTCAAAAATAAATGGGTCAATTTCTTTTTCTTGGGTTTTTCTTCCTTTCTGACTAGGGAGCTTGCTTTCACTCTTCTTTCTTTCCTTCCTTCCTTCCTTCCTTCCTTCCTTCCTTCCTTCCTTCTTTCCTTCCTTTCTTTCTTCCCTTCTTCCTTCCTTCCTTTCTAACTTATTTCCTTAAAACCAGCAGAAATAGTCTCACATAGACCTGAAGAAACACAAAGTAGTCTTACACCTTTTCAATTAGTGGCCAAAAATATGCAAAAGGCTTCGATCCATTCTGTGTGACCTTGGACACACACAGAAGGCACCTTCTCCAACAGAAAAATTATCTTTAAAATGAAGATTATTAACCACAGCTCCAGTTTATGTGAAAAATTCAAAGAGATGTCACATGCCAAGCAGCTTGATGTCCTCATGCCATGGGAAAGATTGCTGGGTTTATATCGGCCAGCCAGGGTGAGCCCTTGCCAGAGCCAGCACTGGTGCTAAAAGCCCTTCATTTAAATTAACACGATTAGTTCTCACTGTTGTGGTGTAGTTCTTTATTACTTTCCCTGATTTATGGATGAGGGAAAGAGAATGAAAGGAATTATCCTAGCAGCCCCACAGGCAGTACAGCACTCAAGCTGCAAGAGATGGCAGGATGGGTGTGGCCTGGTTCAGGCCCCTCCTCATATTCTTACCTCCTCTTCCCACTTTCCTTGTTTCACACTCCCTGATCTTTGAGTCAAGCACTTGACAGGAAAAACGCCCTCCTTCACAACCATTCGTGGCAGCCCTGAGCCCTGAGCCCTGAGCCTCTGCCAAGGAGCACTGGACTGGTTTTTCTGCCATTTATCAGGCCGCCAGAGGGGTAGGCAACCTGTCTGCTTTTCATACACAGATATCAGGGTAGCCAACAGAGCCCTGGAGCCTTGGAAATGGCAATGGCTCTGAGCAGAATGCCAATGAGGGACCTGGCCCAGCTTCCAGTGAAGTTTGATGACCAGGCCGTCTGGGAGGAATTGCTGTTGGCTTGGGCCCAGCTGCCAGCCCCTGCTCCTCTAACTGGGGATGAGTTCTTGGTCTTGAATGTGTTAACTGTTCAGTTGCACTGAGTGAACACCTGCTTCCAGGATGTGTCTGGAGACCTGGAGGAAACTGGGTGCTTCACCTTCAGGCTGGAGTCCACAAGGGAGAGCACGTTGGGATAGAAAAGAAGAGGGAAGCACTGGGAAAACAAAATTTGGAAAGAAATCATAATGACTATCTTACCCCCACTAAGTCATGAAGAGGGTCTAGTAAAGATCTAAGAACTTTGAGGTCAAGGGCAAAATTGCTCCCTACAAGTTATTCCAATAATTTTATCCTTAAAATTCATACAAATTGTGTATCTTACTCCAGAATGCAGGCTTAAGCCATTTGATTATTCATTACTATGTTCAGGACTGCACCTCTATTCTGCTTCTCAGTTGCCCTCTAACCCTCTATCTTGCTGATGAGTCCATGGGATCCTGCAGGGTATTATTATGAAATCCACCCACTATAAACAATGGCTCAAGCGAGTAGGAGGAGTGATTCATACCGACATTAAGCAAGCGCTTGCCAATTGTTAGTCATGGAGCTCCCAGGGATGCAGAGATGAGTTGGGCCAGGCAGGTTTCAGCTCCAAGCAGCTCTCATTGCAATGTAAGAGGCAGGCCTATCACTGGGATATCATAGTATAATGGCCATGCTACAGTAGCAATGCCAGCCTCAACATGCTGGCCAAATTCTACAGAAGGCTTTTTTAAACTATACTACTACTCCAAAAACAGTACTTAGGCAGATAATATCAGAATTATTGCAAAATGAGGAAACGAATGCTGAGAGAGTATATGCCTTGATAGAATCTTGCAGCTGGTAGGTGGAAGAATTCGTTTCAATTCTTGTCCTTCTTCAAAGTGTCAGCTAGTCCTGTTCCACTCCGCTGATTTCTATCGTAGGAGGTGATCTCAGAGGACAATCAACACAGTGTGGAAGAATGATCAAAGAAAGGTTTCCAAAAGGATGCGACAGCATCGTTAAGGCCTTAAAGATAAATGGTACGTGCCCAGGCAGCTACAGATTAGAAAAGGGTTTTCCATGAGGGTAGAACACGACTGTAGCAAAGAGAGAGTAAGACTTTGTGGAGAATCACACACGATCCTCTGAATGGATTATAGAGCAGTGGTAGGGGGCGTAAGGCCAGAGAAATGAGTAGACACAGATCATGAAGACTTTATGTAGGAAATTATCCTTTGGGGTTTAGGGTAGCCATAGAAGTTTAGCTAGTAGAGGAATGACGTGGTCAAATTTGCACTTAGGAAAGTTATTGCCCTCCTTGGGTAAAGAATAAAATGAAGGAGGAGAGACTGAAGGCTCTCTCAGGATCCTTCCATCCATCCTCATTTATGTCCATCATTTATCTGTGTCATGGCATCATCTGTCTTGTCCCTGTCTGCCTGCATCTGTCTAGTTTTCAGCCTCTATCTGACCTGCCTGTTTATCTGATCCATTGGCTTCATTATATAACCCCAAGCAAGTCACTTCACTACTCCGAGCCAAGGGTCCCCCACCAATAAGATGAGGATCGCGATGGCAGCCTCAGAAGATTAGATGAGGGATTAAATGTGATATTGCATGTGAAATCCTTTTATATATTACAAAGTACCAAACAAATGTGAAGGATTATTGTTATCTACCTTTGCTCTCTCAGGTGTGGTGTTTTTTCACCCCGACATTTACTGAGGATGATCTTAAGGCTAGATGCCATCTATACATTTGGTGTATATGAAAAAGGAAGTTTATAATGAAACAGAAAGAATACTAGCCTTCTAGTAGATTAAAGTAAAACTCTATTAGAAGCAAGAATAAAAGTCTCTGCTTAGTATTGCAGATGCCTGTCTAATGATTTGTCTCTCTGTCAATCCAGCCACCCAGCCACACACCCATACATCCATCCGTCCATCCGTGCATCCATCCATACATCCATCCACCTATCCAGTCTCCCCATTCTCCAGCCTGTGCTGTTTATATTCACAGATGGTCTCTGACTTAAAAGCACCCCGGTGGTCACCCTACTTATCATATCTTTCCCTTGCCCCTATAGCTTACTCCTGATCAGCATGCAATTTCAAGAGCCCGTGCCTTAAAAGAGATAAAAAGAAAAGACCACTGCTCGAGTTGATGTGATTCTCTCTCTCTCTCTCTCTCTCTCTCTCTCTCTATATATATATATATATATATATATATATATATATATATATATACATACATATACATATACATATATATATATATCCCACATGGCTCTAACATTCCAACATTCCATGGGCCAAAACACTTTTCAGCTGGAAATTGGAGTCAATGTCATTGAATTCTGAAGGTTCTGTACTGCCAGGGAGGCCTCAGGCAGGTCCAACCCTCTCTATCTTTAGCAAAGTTTATATAGACTTTGTCGTGGAAGTCACTCACCTCTAAAGACCACTTCAGAAGTAGTGTTTCACAGTGGGGTAGGAGTCATATTGGGTTACCTCCAAGTTTTGTGACAGTCAAGTTATTCAACCACTCTGGACCTCTGTTAGAACCAATGAGATGAAGACAGTGCCTCCTCTAAAGGTTGCAGTAAGGGCTAAATGGTATAAGGTCTGCTGTGAACTACTGACACACTGTGCTTGGTGAATTGACCCAATCTGGATTTGTGATTATTCTTCTATGGTAATGAAGTGTATTGCCACTGAATATCCTGGCTTTACAGCTTGGTGTGCATGTCTCTATGGGTGCTGCGGGTGTGTTTGTGCAAGTGTGGGTGTCTGCAGGCATGTTTTAAATGTTGAGCCACTGCTTATGACTGTTAAAACCCTAGGAGAGTGGCACACAGTAAAACTTTCTGTAACATGGTAACCCCCCTTAGCAGTGCCACTGAAGTTTCTGTTGAGCACTTGTATGCAGCTTTAGTACAACCAAGGAACTGTAATTTTTAAAAGTTGATTTCAATTAGTCAAATTGTTTAAATCGTCACGAGTGACTGTGTATAGCCCTGGGATGTGCTCTCCTACCCCGTTTTAACTACTCCTGAAATAATTGTGGTATCAAAAACCATCCGAACACCTACTATTTAGGTATGCACTGAATTATTTAATGCATCCCAGCCCTGTGATGTGAGCTTCTCACTCTCACCTTTGTTCTACTGGTAAAGGACTGAGGTTTGAGGCAATAGCAAGTCCTTCAGAGTTGCAGGTTTGAAGTCCATGTCTCCAGCCCAAAGCCATTCCGTTTGCATGTCCCTTGCTCATGCTGTCTTTTAGAAATGTAGGCACAGTCCCCAGGGCGAGTGTAAAATTCCCTTTTGTTAAAAATAGAATGTTCCAGCTATACAGTGAAGAGTGGATTTGAGTGGTAGGTGAGGAAAGGGGCATTCTGAGTAAAAACAGGAGACAGCTGGGAGGCAACTGCAGCAGTTTGAACCACAGAAGCCAATGTCAAGAGCCCCAGTCACCGGTACCCTCCAAGTGCCAGTGTCAGAGACAGACAGATCTTTGGAGATCACTAAGAACAAGTCCTTATTTGAAGAATGCTGGACCTGAGACTCTGAGGAGGGCAGGATGTCATGTCCCGGGATTCTCTGACTTGGCAGAGGACCATTATCTCTTCCTTGCCCTGATCTTGTTCCCAAGACACAAGTTCATCATATGTCAGGGATGACTACCACCACCACCTCTTTGTCTCCCCCCAAAGCTTCTTTTCATTTTTAGAGACTGCTTCTCCAGGCTTAGGTGCCACTGAGTTACCTGAAAGACGGGGATTTAATTTTTTCTAAACAAATCAATTTTCGCAAAGAATGAACACATTCACTGGCAGAAGCTTGAGCATTTTCTCCAGAGAACGCAGACTCTCATACAAGGTGTCTTGGAAGGAGATGAGAAATAGCTCCTTCCTTTTTTATTTTTAGAGAAGAGAGTGGGGAAAAAAACAAACAACGCTCTCAATGCCTGTCGCTACTCCTCGCTCATCTCTCATTTCCCCACGACTGTTTTGTCTTAAGGCTCTGGGAAGCTGTGGGAAGCTGCTGTGTGATTTTTATCTTTGTGATTAACGTGTTACACTTTATTGAGTTCTTTACATCAGCAGCAGAATCTGCAATGCAGGATTTTACATAACACCTCATTTTCTTCCCATACCATTATTGTTATTAACCTGGTGGCAATAAACAGAAAATACAGCTTTGCTTGTGCCGTGCTCTTTGTTTCTGTCCTAGTAGCAAGGAAAGATTAAAAGAAGAGGAGAGAGAACCCAGGGAGAATAGGAAAGGAAGGTTTATCCTATGTCCCTCCCATGTCTGCCCTTGCTTCTCCCGCTCCCATGACAGCATTTGCACAGATGAGCTAGGATTAACATCAATTCTGAACAGATATTTTCTCCTTCATTATGAACTCAAGCATGTACATTTGGCAAGGATTCCCTCAGCACCCACTGTGTGCTCAAAACTGTGCTAGATGCTGACCAGAAAAAAATTTGAGGGGTAATTAATTCCCTGAAGGAAAGAGACACACAAGGAAATAGTAGTTAAATAGTGACCTGTGTATGCTAAAGTTGGAGGGTCAAGTAACAGTGAGAGAAGATGCATGATTAGCCATACCCAGAAGTTAGCTCTCCAGCAAAGGGTTCACATTTGTTTTTGTAGGGGGTTTTAGATAGGACAAAACACTCCTGGCAGCAACAAAAGCAAGGCCTTATGGGACACATAGAAGCATGGAATACCTTGTATGGTCTCAATTTGGCATGATGAAAACATAGGTACCCATTAGAAAAAAGCAGAGGCTGAGGTTGAAGGTGGTAGCAGGTCATCAAGGCCATCATCTTCATATGGGAACTTCATGTTAATATATATTGATAATATACCCTTCCTCTCCCCCTTAAGATCAAGCCAAAGATTAGGTAATTTTTACAAAAATATACAGCAAGGCGAACCTGTCTATGGGGACAATATTTATTTTTGACTTAGTCACTTATACACTGTAACCTCAGGAAGATGTAAAGTTTACCAACAAAGAGTTTAAGTTTTTGATACTATTTCATGTGTCAGAAGAGGGACACAAGGGAAGAGAATTCTAGCCAATCCAAAGAGCTAGAGAGACAACCAGAATATCACATTAGATTTTATCAAAGATGTTTATATGGAAGTGGGTTAAAGGCTATCCCTTTAAACCAAGAGATAAAGGCAGATTTGTTGACAAAAACCTTCTCTGACCCTTGGTCAGCGTTCACCAGTGCTTATTCAACCCTTGCTACTTTCTGGTTGAGTAAAACAGTAAGTAACAATCCCAGGTCTCCTCAGAGGGAGTGAATGCCTCCAGTCTCTATGTATAACACTTATTTCTAGTAGGTGACACAGATATCTGAGAATGAATCTTCAGGTGTTTGGTTTTTTTTTTTTTTAACCTTCTGTTTTGATATCCTAAGAAAAATGTGCTATGCTTCTGCTTAACTATAATGAGAAAAAAACTCTATTTTTATAGGAAACATATGACTATATGGGGGAAATGTGCCTCTCATTCAAATTGCCATATTTGGGGAAAAAATAAGCTTGTTTTTTTGGATCCAAATAACATAACCTAAGACCGTAGACCATCTGATCACATCATGTCCTAACTGGGAACAAATTCAGCTTTGTTTGGAATGTATCCTCCTAAAGTCAGGCTTTGGAAACCCGGCCAACAGTGTTGGGATATGAGGGTCTCTGGGGTGTATTTAAACCATGAGAGCTCTGCCCTCAAGTGGGTTAATGATACTATAAAAATAGCTAACAGAGTGGGCTTAGTCTGGTCTTCTCTTCCGCCACGTGGACATAGTGTTTGTCCTTAGCTGGGCCATTCTCCTTTCTCACATGAACACACAGCAGGACACTGTCCAGCTCAGGTATTCTGTTAGGGCAGCCCAATACAGACACATATCCAACTCTGACTTGTAAGATGAGTAGACTCTACATCTGAAGTAAAAAAAAAACCTGAGAGATGGTCAGGTTATTTCCTTTTCACAGGATTCTTTCCTTATCCCAACATGGTGAGCACCTTCTCCTCCAACCCTGTGTGGCTCAAGAGCTACTTCCTCTGTAAAGTCTTTCTAGAACATTCACTCATCAGCCACACTTCCCCCATAACAGTACCTGAGAGGCTTGTATACATTCATCTGGGTCCTCAAATGGCACTGTACAATGCGAAGTGGAGAGTGAGAAGTGTGAGGAAAAGAGTCAAAATGAAGGGAAGAAAAGTGAAGAGAGAAGAGAGAAACACACTGAGCAAGGGGGAAAGAAAGGAGAGGAAGGAAGAATAAAGACACAGACACTGGATCCCTGTCTGTGCCCTTCTGTTCCCATTCTCCTATTCTCAGCTCACTCTGAAGGAAGCAAATAGGAGCCATCTTAATTTCCCGAGGATAAAACACATCATTGCAAGGGTTGGTGACATGGCCCAAGGATTAAGAGTGCTTACTACATTTGAAGAAGACCCAGGCTTGGTTCCCAGAACCCATACGGCAGCTCACAACTACCCGTAACTCCGGCTCCACAGTATCTGACTCCCCCTTCTGGCCTTTGCAGGTTCCTGCATGTACATGGTTCACTAAAACTCATGTAGGAACCCATATACATGCACATAAAAATAATAAATAAGTCCTTATGAAAACACATAAGATTGCATTTTTAAAATACCAAACCCCAAATTCTGGCACCTTGAACACTTCTTTGAAAGGTGGTAACATGGGCTACAGCAGTGTAAAAATGGCCGACCGGCTTTCCCATACCAGGCTTTCCCCACAGGTCATCCCAAGGAAATGAACTCTGCAGTTTTGTCTTGAAAGAGAGAAGATCAGGGAGGGTAGCACCACTTGTCCCCAGGTAAGGCCTGAGGATCAAGGCAGAGGAATGCAACAAGAAAATCAAATATTTGAAGAATATAGGACACCTGAAGCATGAAAGCAAAAAAGAATGTGTCCTAAACCTGTCAACAAAGTTTTTGAATCAAATAAGTCTGAAATTGAAGACCAAAGAGGAAGGCTTCTCAGTGTACTTAGACCAGGCTAGAAGGAAAGCCAAGATCAGTTTTCCAGAACACAAAGAGGAGAGGGGAAAGGAGGAAGAGGAAGAGGAGAGGAGGAAAAGGAGGAGGAGGAGGAAGAGGAAGAGGAGAGGAGGAAAAGGAAGAGGAGGAGGAGAAGGAGGAAGAGGAGGAGGAGGAAGAGGAAGAAGAGGAAGAAGAGGAAGAAGAAGAAGAAGAAGAAGAAGAAGAAGAAGAAGAAGAAGAAGAACAAGAAGAAGAACAAGAAGAACAAGAACAAGAAGAACAAGAAGGAGAAGAAGAAGGAGGAGGAGGAGGAAGTGGAGGAGGAGGAGGAGGAGAAGGAGAAGGAGAAGGAGAAGGAGGAGAAGGAGAAGGAGAAGGAGAAAGAAGAAGAAGAAGAAGAAGAAGAAGAAGAAGAAGAAGAAGAAGAAGAAGAAGAAGAAGAAGAAGAAGAAGAAGAAGAACAAGAAGAACAAGAAGAACAAGAACAAGAAGAACAAGAAGGAGAAGAAAGAAGAAGAGAAACATTTTCCAAGAGTCTATTCTGTACCAGAACCTCTAACTCAGTAGTTAGGCATCTATCCTTACCCCTCTGGATTAGCTGACAACCTCCTGCAGTAGATATCCCCCAAGGATCCAGACCACAACTATTTATTGAGTGTTTAATGTGTGCCCAAAGGTGCCTTAGTTTCATCACCCCTTGGTTTTTAATGAAGCAACATTAACTTTTAATTATCAAGTTAAAATGTCCCTTAGCTCTCATGGGTTTATATACTATGGCTCAGTCCCCTCTTAGCTGAAGTTTTCTTGATTATTTTTGCTTCATCTTCCCACTCAAGCTACAGCCTCCCAAAGACAATCCTGGCATTCTCTCTGCAGGAGCAGGCATGTGCTGTGGCCCCCGTGGGGGAGAGTTACACAGAGGCTTCAGATATAATGAGTTAGAACTGCAGCTCAGCCTTAGGAGATCTTTGTGAACCACAGTGTCTGGGCTCTTGCTCAGATCATGATCTATTTCCTTTGTAGATTGTTGAGTTAAATGAGCTAATTGTTATGAGAATGGCTTACAAACTCTATAAATGTGCAAGACACCAGTTATTGGCAATACATTGCTTATTGAGTAAGGGAAAAAATGTACACTTAACTAAGTTGGATCCCCAAGCTCCTCTCAACTCTGTGCTGCTGTAGCACTTGCTCCTCTCCTTTGGTCCTCCAAACTGTCATCATACATGAGACCTCAGGTAGAATGTCCATCTTTTCTACCAGGTTTTAAGCTCCAAGAAGACCATATGCCCTGTGCTAAGCACAGCACCTGTCTGTACCATATAATTTCACACAATCCTGTGTGTTAGGAATTTTGTCTCCATGGGGCAGACAGAGAATCTGAAAAGGAAACTGATTCTACAGGTCATCAGGCTCACCCTTCGCAGAACTGACACTTAGGGTCCAGTCTCTGAACCTTCTGAATCACTCTGCATTCACCCTTCTATGAACATTGTCATTACCATGGCCATCACTGGGGCCACCAGTCACTGGTGAGGAGAAAGCAGAAATGAGGAGGTCCTACTTAAACAAACCCACCCACCTCAATTTCAAGCCTCATGTCTCTATGCTTTTTCCAGGCCTAGGGGTAAAGGAGGAAAATGGAAGCAGAAAAAGTCTCTTCCTTCTTGCCCAGGAGGGCATGGGCCTCCCTAGATCCTTAGAAAGAGGATGTAGTATGTCTGCAGTAACATGCAAGTCTGGCTTTTCACTTCTAAGAAAAGTTAGGCAGTAAGAGATAAATTATAAGTAGAAAAAAAGGGGGTTTCCCTCCCATCTTGCTGTGAGTGGGGCATTTCTCCTGCTTGAAAACATCATGCTCACAGATTACCCTGGCCCTGAGTTTATTCTTCTGAGTCAAAGGGAGGCTGGGCTGTTCTGGATAACTTGAGATCAGAAGTTCAGTTCCTGGTCAGTAAGACTTACTTGCAAGTTCCCTTTGCCTCAGTTTCCTGTTTGACAGCAGCACTTACCTCATATATTATATAAGAGTGACGACAGGACCAGACCTAGGAAGTGCTCCATGAATGGTAGCAGTGTTTGTGATGTGAAGTGTCAGTGAAAGCATGAGCTATGGAGCCGGAGGAGGCTTGAGTTCTGCCGTTTACCACTGTGTGATGTAGGACTCCCTCTGCATGTGATTTAGCCTCTGTTCCAGAGTTCCCTCATTTTTAAGTAGTGTTTCTATCTGATAAGTTTGTGTGAAGATTGAGTGTCCAGCACAGCACATACCAAGTCTGTGTTGTTATTTTACTCTCAGTAGCTCCCCAGTCACTCATCTAACACATCCCTAACAGTACAGTGGCCAGCCACTCCCCTGCCTACCTGCTGACTGTGGCTGTGATCCCCACCTGGTACATTACTATCTATTTCATTTACCCCCAGGTCTTATGATGACACTTAGCACATAGGAAACTCACAGTAAACATTCTCAAGGAACTAATTAGTTAATTAATGAGTATTTGAGTGAAAGGACGTTTAAAAACCTCTAAGACTTCAGAGGAGGGTACTACTAACTGATAGCTTTTAAAGGGACTTGTCCCTCATGAGACCATTTGGACTGAACGTTACCTGATGGGCAAGGTATTGCCATGTGGAAAAGGAAGGGACGAGGGATGCTGGAGATAGAGCTGTGAGAGCGCCTAAGAAAGTGCAGGAGGCTCTGCTAGGCTGGCAGTAGGAGACAGAGAGAGCAAGAGATGGAGTCCCAAGGCTTAGCTCCATGGTTCCCTAGGCTGGCTGCCAGCTTTTTTTAATGTGACCTTTCTCCCCATTTGTGGCAGAAAAAGTTCAGCCATGTTTAGGACATACCTGACAGAGGAAGATATCACCATGCCACTTCAGAAAGTTATGCCACACAAGATAGAAAACCTTGACAGTGTTGGGTTCATTTGACTGTTTGTCTTCTGAGACATGGTCAAGCAAGCTTTAAACCTGCTCTCAAGTGACCCTTACACCTTAAGCTACAGGTGTGTGCCAACGTGTCCAGCTGCTTGGTTAGTAAGCAGTCTTCAATTTTCCCAACTTTCAGGAAATTTCCACCTTTAAAATAATTGAATGGAAGATATGTCTATTAATTTTAAATGTTTTTGTTGTTTGTTTTTGTTTGCCTGAGTTCCTCAGGAATAACATCTTGGGACTGAATCTTAGCTGGGAAGTTATCAGGCTATTCTGGAACACTTCTCCCTCATTCTGTACACACACTCACCTCAAAGCCCCTTTGAGTATCTGAGGCCAGTCATGCCCAGACATACAGTTCTTCAGCTCAGAGGGGAAGGATCCTGCATGGCATGTGCTTGGCTATGATCAAGCAACTGCTTGCTAGACTGCAAGTTCCTGAGGACACAGGAACAAAGAAAGGGACCTTGTGGTCAGTCTCCCTGGATTCCCATCTCACCTGTCCATTCTTCCATCTTCAAATCAAGAAGGTTAACAGAATTCACCCTTCTCAGTCCATCATTGCCCAAACCCAACCACACATCAACTAAATCCCTGCTGCCACTCCAGAAGCCCAGTTCCCTAGGTTTCCCTCCATCTGACTGAATATGCGATAAACGCTAAAGCAGTCCCCAGTGCAAAGGATTGTACACGGTGTCAGAGCACCAAGCTCAGGCTTTGGCTTGTGCAGAGTGAGACGAAGCAGCTCAGAACACAGAATGAAAACCCATTTGCTCCCTGGTGTCCAAAAGAAAATGAACTCCACACTAAATTATGTTGCAAATATGCCCCGAGGTAGTTTTAATTTTATTGGCACTGATTTTAATTTACTCTTTAGGCCCCTGATTGCAGGACGAGCTGTTGGCTGCTGGCGAGGGGACAGCCCTTCATCACTTGGTTTTAATTAAGGTTCTTAAGTTTGGGAGGAAAGAACAGAGATGTCCCTTCGCCCACTTCTGTTCTCATTCCCAAGTTATAATTAAAGGCCCCGCATCTGCGACAGATCCCTTGCTCTGTGTAGCATGGCCACAGAAAATAAGACATTTGATTGCTAAAACAGGAGGAAAAAGACCCCACACAGACCTGAAGATGCGTTTGCTCATTCATTAATTCACTTGTCCATTCCTGAGCTGGTTTTCTCATTCCTTCCTTCAGCAAGCTTTGATAACAGTCTCTATACCAACTTTAGTTCTGACCCTGTGGGTTTTATGAAATTGCTAATATATGATCCATACCATCACAGACTTCACATCTGAATGAGAGATGGAAATAAAGAATTACAAGATCGTGAAGGGGGCTAATCACTTAGCCAAAGGCATAAAATAAGGCCTTTGAGGAGATGGTACACTACCAGGGATTGAACCCAGGGCCTTGAGCGTACTAGGTAACTGTTCTACCAACAAGATACATCCCAATATATCTCTCTCCCTTTCCCTCTTCCTCTATCTCTCTCTATCTCCTCTCTCATTTTTAGACAACATTTCCTTCAGGTGCTTAGGCTGGCCCCAAATTTGCAATCTTTGAACTCCACCTCTTTTAAGTATGTGAGATGACAGATACGTACCACCATCACACTCAGCAAAATAAAGCATTCTAAACCAAGATTTTGTACTAAACAAAATGAATAATACTGTGTCAGTGGCTGTGATATACTAAAGGTTCATTCATGCCTCACTTGGCAGTCAGATGCAGGCCTCCTGACCACTTTTATGTAAGTATTGATTCAGGAACCTGGGTAAGTAAAACACAACAGGAGCTCTCTTAGGTGTGGTTAAAAGTTTTATTGTAGATGTGAGGGAGAGAACAGCCAGAGGCATCTAGAAGAGTCCAGACAGAAGTGGGCCACGAGAAGAGGAGTGGGGAAGAGTGAGGGAGAAAAAGAAGAGAAAGCTGCAAAGAGGATGCATGGGAACCGAGGAAGCATGTAACCAAAATGGCTGAGTTACTTAGTAAAGAAAAGCTGGGAGAAGGAAGCCTACCCCTGTGCTGGAGAGACTCAGGGTAGAGGGCAGGATGAGAAGTACTGGGATGGATGAGCCACAAGTACTGAGTGAGACTTGTCCCAACCTTTCTTTGGGACCTGACAATAGGCATATTTTTTTTCTTATGACATTATAATTGTTACAGGTAGTTTCCAGGAAGTACAAATTTGGTTGATCATATGCAAATGTTATGGCCTGCCCCAACATGGCAGTGTCTATTGTAGCCTGCATCTTGTTTGATCCCAGCTAAATAGCAAGAGAAAATGGGGACTGTCTTCCTTGTCCCCCGGCCCCCAAGAAAACAGGACGGACAAACATCTGTCAGCTTATGCCTTACATTTCAAGGTTGGGAAGAGTTAACTAGATAGATAGTATCCAGGCAGAGGAATAGCTATCGTGTGGATTCAGAGATAAAGATGTTGAGCACAGTGGTTCAAGGTTCTCCAGATAGCACCATGTGGCAGAAAATGATGAAGGCTGATTCTGATGAGAAACCAGATCATGCAGGGGCTCTAAAAGTCTCTATCCTGTAAGTAATGAAGAACTATAAACCAGACCTGGTCTCTGTCCTGTAAGCAATAAAGAACTGGAGAGCAGTCTGAACTACAGCAGTGGAAGTGTTTGCATATGGAAAGACCACTTTAAAACAGCAGGGAACTCTATTAAGACGTGATTGTGCGAGTAGACTGACTGAGCAAGAGAAGGAGAAAATTTGGACCAGACCTGGGCCTCTTCCTAAGGAAATCATAGGAAATCTCATCACTTAGATTGAGCTTGCAGTAACAAGTAAGCATCAAGGCCCAGTCACAAAGCTGTATAGAAAATGAATGAGTTACATTCATTGATAATGAGAACTAATGAAGCTTAACGAAGGCTCTTTGTGTCTCGTCCATTCACCATTTATTTTGTATTTATGTCTATGATATTTTATTAACAATTTTATGCATGCATATAATGTATTTTGATCATCCTTACCCCTGACTCTTCTCCTAAAGACGTCCAGATCGTCCCACACCTTCTCATTCCCTTTTTTGTTTTTTCAATAACCCACTGAGTTCAATTTGTGCTGCCCATACTCCCATGGATGTAGGGCCATCCATTGGAACATGGGTGTCCTATACTCTTAAAGAAAACTGATGCCTCCTCTCCTTTCCATGCTAGGATATTGACTGCCTTGGTCTTGTAGGTCTTGGGTAGTCCTAAGCTGCTTGGACTTCCTGACTGCAGATGACACTGTTTTGCTCTACTCCTTCCCAACCTCCGGCACGTACAGTCTTGCTGGCCACTCTTCATCAATGGTTCCTGCGCGTCAGGAATAGCAGGGAGTGATAAGATGCCCTGTTTATGGTTGAACATTCCATGCATTTATTCTTTGCACACTGGCCTATCGTGACTCCACAAAAAATATTTCTCTGGTGAGGTCTGAGAACTGCACTAATGTCAGACAGAGAGCTAGGAATTCGGAAGGAAGTTGGAGACTAGGAACAGTTAGGAGAATAGTTAAATGTGGTTCACCCTTGGGGAACTGCTCAAGCCTAAGTTCTTGGCTTAATTAACAATACTATACATACATTTCCTTATGTGAAGTGGACCTCAAACCTGGTCACATAATGGTGGTTACCTTCATAACATTGTGGTGCTGGTCATATTGCAATTCACAATATTCACAGCTACAGAGCATCTTCTGGTCTAGGAAAACTAGCCAACAGAAACAAAGCTTCCAGCCTGAAGCTATATATGAGTGGTGCCTAATGAATAATACGTTTCTACAAGACCTTTTCAAACATCTTTGGTGTTAGTTATCCCTCTCTGAAAACCCTTCTCTTTCATACCAACCAACCCATCTAAACACAAGTGAAAATACTTAAAGGTAAACAACGGAACAAGGAAAAAAAGAAATGATAAAAGAAGTCAAGTCAGAAACCCCGTAGAAAAGGATGATAAATGTGATTACATTAAGAAAAAAATCATTTAAAAGTTCGTTCATGAAGGGGTGTTCTAGTAAAAGTAACATAAAAAGAAAAGAATGAAAAAGTATTTTCTTTAACACAGAAAGGTGAATTTGTGTAATATACAGCTTCTTATAAATCAGTAAATCAGAGAGAGAGAGAGAGAGAGAGAGAGAGAGAGAGAGAGAGAGAGGGAGGGAGGGAGAGAAGAGAAGAGGAGAGGAGAGGAGAGGGAAGGAGGGAGGGAGGGACAGGGACAGGGACAGGGACAGGGACAGGGACAGGGAGGTAGAGGGAGGGAGAGGGAGGGAGAGAGAGCCTAGTAACTCAATTCTAAACTGAGCAAAGAAAATGAGCAGCCATTTCAGGGGAAATGCAAATAATTCTTACATGTATGAGAAGAAGTTTAACTAGATAATAAAAGATAATTGCAGTCACAGAAATTCACATTAAAACTAATCTTAGATATCACTTCCCACCCATCAAAAATGATAAATTTCAAAAGGTAAAAATGTATCCATGTTGTCAAGGTGATTAGGCCCTGATACGCTGTTGTGAGTATACCAGCCCTTTTAAGGGATCCTGCTATCCTGCTAGTATTCATTAGAATTACATGTGTGCAAATGTGTGTGTATGCGTGCGTGTGCTCATGCGTGTGCATGTGTGTGTATGTATATGTGTGTATGCTCATGCATGTGCGATCTTAGTGATTTCATTTCTATGAATCCAGAATATAACTGCATCTGTATAAACTGCTGTATTTGCAAAGTCCATCATCAAAGCACCAATGGTAACAGAAAAAGACTGGAAACTCCTTATATGTCCATCAGATAGGAAGTTAATTAACTGTGAAAAAGAATGAAGCAACTATGCATTGAAAAAAAATTTCTAAGTCACAGGAGGAAGAAAGGAAAGACCTGAACATACTATTTTGGAGTGGGGACACTATTTCCTTGTTTATACACAAACTGCCTCTGGAAGAGTTCGTGCTAACTTGATAGCAAAACTGTTTGTTTGATTGCAGGATGGGGTGGGAGGAATGTTTTTCACTGTAAAATATTACACGACTTTTAACTTCTGAACCATATGTGTCAACCAATTGAAATTTATCTGCTGGTAATTTACAGTGAAGTCACATTAGCCTCCCGGTGTGAGAATGTGAGATTTGTGGGACAAGAGATACCATACCCAAGTGGCTGTCAGAGGGGCCTGGTTCTACTTCTTGCTCTGTCACCAGGTTGCCAGCCAGCCTGGCACAAATGTCCCCACTCCGGTCTGATTGGAGATAGGTCAGAGAGACTGGTTTCCAAGTCTTCTCTGTCTCTGGCAGTCAGAGATATAAACTGTAGTTTTTCCTCACACATTTCTCAAGTCATCTGTCTCCCTCTTCCTTTCCTCTGCAGCTCATCAGAAGCTCAGAGGAAAAGACAGACAATTGAAGAAAATAAAATTGCAAAGATGGCTTTTATGGGGCTCCTGTTGGATCATTGTGTATTCCTCCTCCAAAGCCGAAAATGATGAGTTTAATATCACACAGAGAGCTGCATCATGTTGCTCTCAGAAGAGACTGTATGCTACCCAGAGAACCAGGAGCTCAGAAAGACATAATTCTTCACTCCAACTCTGAGGCAAATGAAATGACAGTCATCAAGCCCACATTCTAGAAGCAACATGGATTTTATTTGGCAGTAACTTCATTTAAAAGAGTCCCAAGGAGGGTGAATCCTCCTACATGTGGACTTTTCTTCTTCTCTAGGACTAGAAACCAGAAAGAAGAGGGTTAGGTAACCAACATGGCTAGTGTTAGTCAGTTTCGACAAGTCAATTTTGTCAGGAGTCAAGCGAGAGTCCTGGGCATTGGTCCCAATATTCTGTGAGCTCAGGCAAATCTTTTTTTCACATTTAGGTCTTTGTAATAATAATAATAATAATTATAATGATGATGGTGGTGGTGGTGGTGATGGTGATGGAGATGACAATGATAATGGCTTTATTATTATAATGGCATCATTACCATTATTATTATTATTATTTTATTATTATTTTTTGTTATTATTATTATCATCATTATTTTATGACATGTAGAAAGAGGAGGATGATTGTATTTGAGAGACACTAAAGACCTAATGTCCTAAAAGTCCTCTAGTTTCCTCCACTCTGTTGTGGTACCTGCTGTCATCATTCTGCTGACAGTCCTGAGCATCCTGTACTTATAGACATTAAGTCCTTATAGGCAACCCTCCACCTTCAGAGAATTTAATAAATAATGTCATATCAAGCTAGGAAGTGTCTTAACCATGTATGCAGACAGTCTCAGCAATGTCATTTACAGATTACAAAGCCTCCCCAATAAGGAACTGTTCCTTTGTTATTGGGGAAAAGATGAGACATCATGACAAAAGGTTAAATGAAAGAGCTAATTAAGTCATCATGACTGAAGTCTCTAGAATGGAGCCCAGCATGCCTAGGATACACACGAAAGGATGACAATTCTTACCCCTGGGTTTCCTTCCCAGTAGAACTCTAAGACTAGAATCAAAATATGTATTTCTCAGATTCAAAATACCCTATACCCAACTATCTAAGGCTACTGGAGTCATAATAGCCACCACTTCCAAAATACACTCTACATGTCTGCCCCATACCCACAGAGCAGTATACTCCTCACCTCCCCATACCCACAGAGCAGTGTACTCCTCACCTCTCCTTCATCTAAGAACTTCTCTTTGCAGCAGATGGAGACCATTATAGGAAACCACAACCAATCAAAGCGCAGCATTATGGAGTCCCGGATACATCTACAAAACATTCCAGCACCTAAGCCTCAGGGGTCATTGCAGAAGATGGGGCAGAAAGATGTTTAAGAGCCAGGGGATTTGCTGTGAGATTGTATCTCCTAGTAATGTCAGAAGCCACACCTGCAAAGTCTCACCGGCATGACTGCCGGAACATGAACTGAACAAGAACAATAGACACGCCAAAGTGAACCAGGGCAAAGACCACGAGCTTCGATCCTATACAAAGAACTACAGCTAAGGAATCTTCGGAGTAGGAGAAAGTCTTCCTGGGCAAAAGCACACTAATATATGTATGCATGAAGTGACAATTAATGTAAAAAGAGAACATGAATTTGAAAGCGAGCAGGAGAGATATATGGGAGGCTTTGGAGTGAGGAAAGAGAATGGAGAAATGATGTAATTATAACTTCAAAATTAAAAGAAAAGGGTTTTTTTAAATCCCAAGGCTCAAAGTAGGAGCACAATTTACTCAGACTCCTCAGCTAGAGATGGAAGTTAAAACAAAATCACAGGAATGGCTAATGTACATACAATGATTTCCTGGAAGGTATTTCTTAATAATCAGATAATAACTTCTCAAAGTGCCAAATCATGTTCTATGTAAGTAACTTAGTTGAAAATACCACAAACCCCTCATTTCTTGAAGACCTCTAAAAGACAGATGCTACCAGTGGTGCCTCCTGACATTGAGGAGACATTAGTTAAAAATGAACAGAAGTCGATCCTCGCCTGTCTCCTACCCTCCAATCACATTGCAAATAGCTGTCAAGTCTATTGACAAAGAAAAAAACAAAAGCAGCCAGCTGGAAAGGATGTGCACAGTGTGGCCTCCTTTAAGGCAGCTCTGTAGGCCCAGCCTTCTCATTTGTTATCCTTTCTTTCAACAGAAAACAAGCCTAGAGTTCTATATTGACATCCATGCCCACTCCACTATGATGAATGGCTTCATGTATGGCAACATCTTTGAGGATGAGGAAAGGTTCCAAAGGCAGTCCATTTTCCCAAAACTCCTTTGCCAGAATGCCGAGGACTTCTCCTATGTAAGTGAAAAGTGCTGGCATAGCCAGTCCCCACCCTGGGTGCCTCAGCACCTCTTCCTCCCACACCTCCCTCTCCTCTGGTTCATTTTCATTTGGCCTGACAGGGGAGTGTTTGGCCTGTCTTGTCACCTAGTTTAGTGTCTCTGACTCCAGCATTAACAAGGCAAAGCAACCCATCACACGGTCTCCTTGTTTCGTGCCTAGCCTGTGGTCTGTTTTCACTTGCCCAAGTTCTTCCAGCAGGAGAACAATGTGTCTGCTCAAGGCATTATACACCCACCATTCTCATCTTCCGTGACTTTCTTGGCCCCAATTTCTTTGTCAGTAATTGGTGAGTATATTTCTTTTTACCTAGCCTGCACTGTTGCTTCCTGGGAAGACATATGCAGCTACAGATATGAAAGTCCCTTGCAGGCAGAGAAGACCTCAACAACCTTCAGAGGCATCTGAAGTGGATGGGATAGGCTGGGAGGAGGAAGTTAGAAATTCTGTAGCACAAAGCAACGTCAGAAAAAAGCAGGGAGAGAAGATGAGGAGAGACATCAACATGCACTATTGGGACATTGGGATAGTTTTGTTCTTTTCCCTTTGTTTTGATACTAAATCTCTGGGCCTTGTTACTGCCATGTGGCAGTTGGGAAGAGGCCCACAGAGGTCATGGCAATTTTTGAAGTTGATGAGCTGAAAACTCACCTGCTCATTGCTTCAGGCTGGACATTAGTGAGGATGATGGATTTCCGTATGTGGTAAGATGCTCTGTGAATTGCAGTCTTTGGATGTCAGGCCTAGAAAGGAGGTTTGAAGGTTGTTTAGCACGTCCATTTTTATAACCAAGAGAATCCTATGGACTAGAAAAGTTGAGAATCTACTGCAAAGTCACCTAGAATTTAGGATGTAGAATCAAACAGGCATCTGCCCATTAGCAGCTATGGAACAAAAATATTTGTTTGCGTAGGAACCTATAGAGCCTTTGCAATGATGGTGATTTCAGAGCAGGCTGCAGCCGATAGCTTACTGGAAGGTATGCCATAGGTCTGAGATACTCACAGGAGTTAAGGTTCCTGGATCTACAGAACAGACATCATCTGGGCCATGTTTCTGTTCCTGGTGATGTTTCTGTATCCTGGCTTCTTCGGGAGCTCTGGGCTGCCCTCAAGATCATCTATCCCAGTTCCATTCCTATCTCTTCTCTGACTCTCAAGAACTGGCTCCAAAATGGGAGAGTTAATGTCTTACCACATAGATTTCAAAGCTTTTGCACTGGAGATTCTATGACCTTTTTACACTTGCCTTCACCTCTACTACACAGAAACTGAGGACCACCAAAAGGGCAGCTGTTAGCTATCAAACGGTGGGAAGCAAAACTTACATGTCTGAACAAGAAGACCTAAGTCTAGCCTGCTTCCCTTGTTGTTTTCCCTAATGGGTGCTGGCCACAGTGTACAAAAGGAGCATCCTTGATCTCCCTAGCTTTTGTTGGACATGAATTCACTTCTCTCGTAGGGATACCTGGAGCCACTAAGTTCACATCTGTGAACTTCACATCTATGCTGATTTGCTTACTTATACATTTGTGAACTGCGGTTTCCTCATCTGTGGTTTCCTCATCTACAGAGAAATAAAAAATGAACACCTATTTCAATGAGTTCTTTTAAAACTAAAACATGATACTAGTCAGGGAACAGTATCATCATGTTGAACATTTCATTCTCATTATAATCATAGTATAGTTTATGTACCCCCTCTCTCCTTTTCACTCCTTCACCAGTCCCACTCAGATTCCTACAGGTATCTATGCCCCAGAAACCCTTATGGATGCTTCCGATACATTTGTTGACTAACCAGTCCTCACAATAACTGAGATGGGGAAGCAGATCCCATTTGTCAGATGAGGAAACTAAGAACTAGAGGCATGGGATTTGCTTATTGTCTAAGAGCTGGTCTCATTCTCTGTTTCTTCCCAACTTTATCTTTCACAGACTAGCACATCCTTCAACCGGGATGCTGTGAAAGCAGGAACTGGCCGGCGTTTCCTTGGTGGGCTTCTGGATCACACATCATACTGCTATACCCTAGAGGTTTCCTTCTACAGTTATATCATTGGGGGTACTACAGCTGCTGTGCCCTACACTGAAGAAGCCTGTATCCTTGCCTGGTCCCTACTATATCTAGACCAGCCTTCATCTAGCTGGGGGCATCAAACGAGAGGGTTTTCTAGGCAGGTCAAAAGTTTGATGTCACCTAAGAAAAGTGCTAGTCTCTGGGATGAGGAGGAATGTAGAAGATTCTATTGGTGGTGTCTCTGGTCTGTTTGGTTTGTCTCTGACCCTCACATGCACTTCATATGGACATAGACATCTCAATTGCTGCTTTCAGGCCCCAAATCTCCCTTAGGCCCCGGGGCCCATGTCCTTCCCACTTGTGCTCCTGTCTTTCTCATTTACCACCATACCTGTACTTCCTAGCTTCTTCTCCCTCACTTTCTCTTTGCTCTACTCACCATTTTCTGTCTTTCTTCTCTCTTTCCCTCTCTTCTCTCCAGTCCCTCCTCACCAATCATGTGGTTTTCTCTCCCTACTTATTACTCCTTCTCACCTCCCTCCCTTCCTTCCTCCCTCTTCTTTTTCTTCTCACCCCTTTTCTTCTGACCCTCCATCTTCCCCGCCCCACCCACCCCTACCTTCTACATCTACCTCCCTGCTTTTGATAAACTGCTTTTCCTCCCAGCTTCCCAAAAAATATTCCCTTAAGTTCACCATAGTGAAAACTGGGAGCCACTTTCCACCTTGCTTGATTTCTTTGTAAAGAAAATGTATTCACTAGTTTTAGCTTATCTCAAACTTGTTTTATTGGGTCTGTGACATTCTGATAGAACTTACTAGTTTTTATCCTTTGAGTTTTAAAATCAATTCATTTCTCTCAGAGAAAGAATTATAGTAGAGAATGTTCAAATCAGGAAAAGGATAAGATAAATTATGAACACAGTTGTTCCTTGATGTTCCAAGATGCTACCAGAATCCAGAAATCCTGATATTCTAGTGTTCTAGTCTCTTGTGTATAATGTTATAGTATTTGCATATATACATAGATCCTACTGTATACTTCAAGGTATATATGTATTGTCTTTTTTAGACAGGGTCTCTCTATGTAGTCCTGACAGTCCTGAACTTGCTGTGTAGACCAGGTTGGCCTCAAACTCACAAAGAATCGTTTTCCTGACTCTGCCTCACAAGTGCTGAGATTAAAAGTATGAGTCACCAGCTACCTCAACATATATTTTAACTCATCTCTAGATAACATAATATCCGAAATATTGTAAGTGTCGTGCAAGTCAGTGTTATACTGTATTTTAGGAAATAATAACAAGAAAATTATCCGTAAACAGTCAGTACAGACTCAATTTTGTAAAACTATTTTCTATCCATGGCTAGTTGAATCTTCTAGTGCAGAACCCACGGATATTGGAGGCCCACTCACTATATGTACAAACTACCCCTTCCCCATATTAAAGTGCTCACACTAGCCTTTTGTCACTCTTAGTCATAGAGTTCCTACTGTGAACTGAAAATCTCATATGCTAGTGGCATGAGTTAGGACCCAGCCTACTGATGTTCTAGTGAACCCCAGTTACTTCTCAGAGAACTTGAGAGGCCCTGGAGATAGCCTCAGAAGGAGGGACTAGCAAGGAGTAGACCAGGTGGTAGATCTTTGTTTCAGACTTCCTAGAGCCTTAGAGAGATCATAGTAAGAACCGGATGTTCTGCCCACAGACACCAAGACTGAGCCCATCACCTTAAAACATGATGGTTTCTGGCTCAGCAAGACCGGCAGAGTATTCTCTGCAATGAGCAATGAGACGGAGAAGCCAGGGCTTTCCCAAGTCTGGCCATTCTTTTTTTTTTTTTTTTTTTGGTTCTTTTTTTCGGAGCTGGGGACCGAACTGAGGGCCTTGCGCTTCCTAGGCAAGCGCTCTACCACTGAGCTAAATCCCCAACCCCAAGTCTGGCCATTCTTTTTTTTTTTCTATTGGATATTTTAAATTTATATTTCAAATGTTTTCCTTTTCCAGGTTTCCCGTCCATAAACCCCCTATTCCATCCCACCTACCCCTGCTTCTATGAGGGTGTTCCCCAATACACCAACCACTTCCCACCTCCCCCACAACTTTCCCCTACACTGAGGTGTCGAACCTTGGCAGGATCAAGGGCTTCCTCTCCCATGGATGCCCAACAAGGCCATCCTCTGCTATATATGCAGCTGGAGCCATGGGTCTGTCCATGTCTACTCTTAGGATGTTGGTTAGTCCCTGGGAGCTCTGGTTGGCTGGTATTGTTGTTCTTATGGGGTTGCAAGCCCCTTCAGCTCCTTCAATCCTTTCTCTAACTCCTCTATTGGGGACCCTGTTCTCAGTTCAATGGTTGTCTGTGAATAACCACCTCTGCATTCATCATGTTCTGGCAGAGCCTCTCAGGAGACAGCTATATTAGGGTCCTGTCAGCTTGTACTTCTTGGCATCAGCAATATTGTCTGGGTTTGGTGGCTGTATGTGTATGGGATAGATCCCCAGGTGGGGCAGTCTCTGGATGGCCTTTCCTTCAGTCTCTGGTCCAAACTTTGTCTCCATATTTCCTCCTATGAATATTTATGTTCCCCTTCTAAGAAGGGCTGAAACATCTGCAGTTTGGTCGACCTTCTTCTTCAGCTTCATGAATTTTATGGATTGTATCTGGGGTAATCCAAGCTTTTGGGATAATATCCACTTATCAGTGAGTGCAAACCATGTGAGGTTTTTTTGTTGTTGTTGTTGTTTTTTTTTTAATGAATTGCCTCACTCAGGATGATATTTTCTCTTTTTCTTTTTTCTTTTTTTTCTTATTTTCGGAGCTGGGGGCCGAACCCAGGGCCTTGCACTTGCTAGGCAACTGCTCTACCACTGAGCTAAATCCCCAACCCAGGATGATAGTTTCTAGTTCCTTCCATTTGTCTAAGAATTTCATAAAGTCATTGTTTTTGATAGCTGAGTAATATTCCATTGTGTAGATGTACCACATTTTCTGTATCCATTCCTCTGTTGAAGGGCATCTGGGTTCTTTCCAGCTTCTGGCTATTATAAATAAGGCTGCTATGAACATAGTGGAGCATGTGTCTTTGTTATGTGTTGCGGCATCTTTTTGGTGTATGCACAGGAATGGTATAGCTGGGTCCTCAGGTTGTGCAATGTCCAATTTTCTGAGGAACTGCCAGATTGATTTCCAGAGTGGTTGTACCAGTTTGCAATTCCACCAACAATGGAGGAGTGTTCCTCTTTCTCCACATCCTCACCAGCATCTGCTGTCACCTGAGTTTTTGATCTTAGCCATATGACTGGTGTAAGGGGGAATCTCGGTTATTTTGATTTGCATTTCCCTGATGAATAAGGATGTTGAACATTTCTTTAGGTACTTCTCAGCCATTCAATATTCCTCAGTTGATAATTCTTTGTTTAGCTCGTTCCCCATTTTTAATAGGGTTATTTGGCTCTCTGGAATCTAACTTCTTGAATTCTTTGTATATATTGGATATTAGCCTTCTATTGGATGTAGGGTTGGTAAAGATCTTTTCCCAATTGGTTGGTTGCCATTTTGTCCTATTGACAGTGTCCTTTGCATTACAGAAACTTTGTGGTTTTATGAAGTCCCATTTGTCGATTCTTGATCTTAGAGCATAAGCCATTGGTGTACTATTCAGGAAAATTTTCCCTGTACCCATGTGTTCAAGGCTCTTCTCCACTTTCTCTTCTACTAGTTTGAGTGTATCTGGTTACTTGGACTTGAGCTTTGTACAGGGCAATACCAATGGGTCTATTTGGATTCTTATATATGCTGACCTCCAATTGAACCAGCACCATTTGTTGAAAATGTTATCGTTTTCCACTGGATGCTTTTAGATCCTTTGTCAAAGATTGAGTGACTACAGGTGTGTGGGTTCATTTCTGAGTCTTCAATTCTTTTTTTTTTATTAACTTGAGTATTTCTTATATACATTTCGAGTGTTATTCCCTTTCCCGGTTTCCGGGCAAACATCCCCCTCCCCCCTCCCCTTCCTTATGGGTGTTCCCCTCCCAACCCTCCCCCCATTGCCGCCCTCCCCCCATAGACTAGTTCACTGGGGGTTCAGTCTTAGCAGGACCCAGGGCTTCCCCTTCCACTGGTGCTCTTACTAGGATATTCATTGCTACCTATGGGGTCAGAGTCCAGGGTCAGTCCATGTATAGTCTTTAGGTAGTGGCTTAGTCCCTGGAAGCTCTGGTTGCTTGGCATTGTTGTACTTTTGGGGTCTCGAGCCCCTTCAAGCTCTTCCAGTTCTTTCTCTGATTCCTTCAACAGGGGACCTATTCTCAGTTCAGTGGTTTGCTGCTGGCATTCGCCTCTGTATTTGCTGTATTCTGGCTGTGTCTCTCAGGAGCAATCTACATCCGGCTCCTGTCGGTCTGCACTTCTTTGCTTCATCCATCTTGTCTAATTGGGTGGCTGTATATGTATGGGCCACATGTGGGGCAGGCTCTGAATGGGTGTTCCTTCAGTCTCTGTTTTAATCTTTGCCTCTCCCTTCCCTGCCAAGGGTATTCTTTTTCCTCATTTAAAGGAGGAGTGAAGCATACACATTTTGATCATCCGTCTTGAGTTTCGTTTGTTCTAGGGATCTAGGGTAATTCAAGCATTTGGGCTAATAGCCACTTATCAATGAGTGCATACCATGTATGTCTTTCTGTGATTGGGTTAGCTCACTCAGGATGATATTTTCCAGTTCCAACCATTTGCCTACGAATTTCATAAACTCGTTGTTTTTGATAGCTGAGTAATATTCCTTTGTGTAGATGTACCACATTTTCTGTATCCATTCCTCTGTTGAAGGGCATCTGGGTTCTTTCCAGCTTCTGGCTATTATAAATAAGGCTGCGATGAACATAGTGGAGCACGTGTCTCTTTTATATGTTGAGGCATCTTTTGGGTATACGCCCAAGAGAGGTATAGCTGGATCCTCAGGCAGTTCAATGTCCAATTTTCTGAGGAACCTCCAGACTGATTTCCAGAATGGTTTTACCAGTCTGCAATCCCACCAACAATGGAGGAGTGTTCCTCTTTCTCCACATCCTCGCCAGCATCTGCTGTCACCTGAGTTTTTGATCTTAGCCATTCTCACTGATGTGAGGTGAAATCTCAGGGTTGTTTTGATTTGCATTTCCCTTATAACTAAAGATGTTGAACATTTCTTTAGGTGTTTCTCAGCCATTCGGCATTCCTCAGCTGTGAATTCTTTGTTTAGCTCTGAACCCCATTTTTTAATAGGGTTATTTGTTTCCCTGCGGTCTAACTTCTTGAGTTCTTTGTATATTTTGGATATAAGGCCTCTATCTGTTGTAGGATTGGTAAAGACCTTTTCCCAATCTGTTGGTTGCCGTTTTGTCCTAACCACAGTGTCCTTTGCCTTACAGAAGCTTTGCAGTGTTATGAGATCCCATTTGTCGATTCTTGATCTTAGAGCATAAGCCATTGGTGTTTTGTTCAGGAAATTTTTTCCAGTGCCCATGTGTTCCAGATGCTTCCCTAGTTTTTCTTCTATTAGTTTGAGTGTGTCTGGTTTGATGTGGAGGTCCTTGATCCACTTGGACTTAAGCTTTGTACAGGGTGATAAGCATGGATCGATCTGCATTCTTCTACATGTTGCCCTCCAGTTGAACCAGCACCATTTGCTGAAAATGCTATCTTTTTTCCATTGGATGGTTTTGGCTCCTTTGTCAAAAATCAAGTGACCATAGGTGTGTGGGTTCATTTCTGGGTCTTCAATTCTATTCCATTGGTCTATCTGTCTGTCTCTGTACCAATACCATGCAGTTTTTATCACTATTGCTCTGTAATACTGCTTGAGTTCAGGGATAGTGATTCCCCCTGAAGTCCTTTTATTGTTGAGGATAGCTTTAGCTATCCTGTGTTTTTTGTTATTCCAGATGAATTTGCAAATTCTTCTGTCTAACTCTTTGAAGAATTGGATTGGTATTTTGATGGGGATTGCATTGAATCTGTAGATTGCTTTTGGTAAAATGGCCATTTTTACTATATTAATCCTGCCAATCCATGAGCATGGGAGATCTTTCCATCTTCTGAGGTCTTCTTCAATTTCTTTCCTCAGTGTCTTGAAGTTCTTATTGTACAGATCTTTTACTTGCTTGGTTAAAGTCACACCGAGGTACTTTATATTATTTGGGTCTATTATGAAGGGTGTCGTTTCCCTAATTTCTTTCTCGGCTTGTTTCTCCTTTGAATAGAGGAAGGCAACTGATTTATTTGAGTTAATTTTATACCCAGCCACTTTGCTGAAGTTGTTTATCAGCTTTAGTAGTTCTCTGGTGGAACTTTTGGGATCACTTAAATATACTATCATGTCATCTGCAAATAGTGATATTTTGACCTCTTCTTTTCCGATCTGTATCCCCTTGATCTCCTTTTGTTGTCTGATTGCTCTGGCTAGAACTTCAAGAACTATATTGAATAAGTAGGGAGAGAGTGGGCAGCCTTGTCTAGTCCCTGATTTTAGTGGGATTGCTTCAAGTTTCTCTCCATTTAGTTTAATGTTAGCAACTGGTTTGCTGTATATGGCTTTTACTATGTTTAGGTATGGGCCTTGAATTCCTATTCTTTCCAGGACTTTTATCATGAAGGGGTGTTGAATTTTGTCAAATGCTTTCTCAGCATCTAATGAAATGATCATGTGGTTCTGTTCTTTCAGTTTGTTTATATAATGGATCACGTTGATGGTTTTCCGTATATTAAACCATCCCTGCATGCCTGGGATGAAGCCTACTTGATCATGGTGGATGATTGTTTTGATGTGCTCTTGAATTCGGTTTGCGAGAATTTTATTGAGTATTTTTGCGTCGATATTCATAAGGGAAATTGGTCTGAAGTTCTCTTTCTTTGTTGTGTCTTTGTGTGGTTTAGGTATAAGAGTAATTGTGGCTTCGTAGAAGGAATTCGGTAGGGCTCCATCTGTTTCAATTTTGTGGAATAGTTTGGATAATATTGGTATGAGGTCTTCTATGAAGGTTTGATAGAATTCTGCACTAAACCCGTCTGGACCTGGGCTCTTTTTGGTTGGGAGACCTTTAATGACTGCTTCTATTTCCTTAGGAGTTATGGGGTTGTTTAACTGGTTTATCTGTTCCTGATTTAACTTCGGTACCTGGTATCTGTCTAGGAAATTGTCCATTTCCTGAAGATTTTCAAGTTTTGTTGAATATAGGTTTTTATAGTAAGATCTGATGATTTTTTGAATTTCCTCTGAATCTGTAGTTATGTCTCCCTTTTCATTTCTGATTTTGTTAATTTGGACGCACTCTCTGTGTCCTATCGTTAGTCTGGCTAAGGGTTTATCTATCTTGTTGATTTTCTCAAAGAACCAACTTTTGGTTCTGTTGATTCTTTCTATGGTCCTTTTTGTTTCTACTTGGTTGATTTCAGCTCTGAGTTTGATTATTTTCTGCCTTCTACTCCTCCTGGATGTATTTGCTTCTTTTTGTTCTAGAGCTTTTAGGTGTGCTGTCAAGCTGCTGACATATGCTCTTTCCTGTTTCTTTCTGCAGGCATTCAGCGCTATGAGTTTTCCTCTTAGCACAGCTTTCATTGTGTCCCATAAGTTTGGATATGTTGTATCTTCATTTTCATTAAATTCTAAAAAGTTTTTAATTTCTTTCTTTATTTCTTCCTTGACCAGGTTATCATTGAGTAGAGCATTGTTCAATTTCCACGTATATATGGGCATTCTTCCCTTATTGTTATTGAAGACCAGTTTTAGGCCGTGGTGGTCCGATAGCACGCATGGGATTATTTCTATCTTTCTGTACCTGTTGAGGCCCGTTTTTTGACCAATTATATGGTCAATTTTGGAGAAAGTACCATGAGGAGCTGAGAAGAAGGTATATCCTTTTGCTTTAGGATAGCATGTTCTATAAATATCCGTTAAGTCCATTTGGCTCATGACTTCTCTTAGTCTGTCGACATCTCTGTTTAATTTCTGTTTCCATGATCTGTCCATTGATGAGAGTGGGGTGTTGAAATCTCCCACTATTATTGTGTGAGGTGCAATGTGTGTTTTGAGCTTTAGTAAGGTTTCTTTTACGTATGTAGGTGCCCTTGTATTTGGGGCATAGATATTTAGGATTGAGAGTTCATCTTGGTGGATTTTTCCTTTGATGAATATGAAGTGTCCTTCCTTATCTTTTTTGATGACTTTTAGTTGGAAATTGATTTTATTTGATATTAGAATGGCTACTCCAGCTTGCTTCTTCTGACCATTTGCTTGGAAAGTTGTTTTCCAGCCTTTCACTCTGAGGTAGTGTCTGTCTTTGTCTCTGAGGTGTGTTTCCTGTAGGCAGCAGAATGCAGGGTCCTCGTTGCGTATCCAGTTTGTTAATCTATGTCTTTTTATTGGGGAGTTGAGGCCATTGATATTGAGAGATATTAAGGAATAGTGATTATTGTTTCCCTTTATATTCATATTTGGATGTGAGGTTATGTTTGTGTGCTTTCATTCTCTTTGTTTTGTTGCCAAGACGATTAGTTTCTTGCTTCTTCTAGGGTATAGCTTGCCTCCTTATGTTGGGCTTTACCATTTATTATCCTTTGTAGTGCTGGATTTGTGGAAAGATATTGTGTAAATTTGGTTTTGTCATGGAATATCTTGGTTTCTCCATCAATGTTAATTGAGAGTTTTGCTGGATACAGTAACCTGGGCTGGCATTTGTGTTCTCTTAGGGTCTGTATGACATCAGTAAGTCTGGCCATTCTTAAATGGGCTTTTCCACTCTCTCCTGCCAACATTTGGTGGTGTGGTCCCTCCAAATCCTTAAAGGCATGTATGAAGGTCAGTTCCATACCATATCCACTTTGCTCTCCTCCGGTATTGTTGCAAAGGGGGTTATAGGAATTATTTAGAAGAAATTTGAGCTTATGGACTAAAGTGAATTCTAAATCCAAGGTGCAGTTCTCTCTGAAAGATGCTGCCGCTGGTTTGTCATTGTTTTCTGGCATCCAATTTTATGGGCTTTCACACCTTTCTATCAGCATAGTTTGCCAATAGAAATTTTATCTTTTCTAAAAAAAAACAAAAACAAAAACAAACAAAAAAACAAAACAACCCTTCCTCAGCTCACAGTTTCTATCTCTTAACACCCAATTCTTCTTCACCAAAACTAAATATGTATTAGTGTGCCAGGAATCACAACCAGCACTTGGGGTAAAGTGCTAGAGGAGAGAGCACTCTTAAGGCTTTCATTCTACTTGGGAGACAGGAGAGAGGAGAGATAATTAAAATATGCATGATAATCTCAGTGATAATGGAATTCCAGAAGATTAAGAGACACTTACATTTAAAGCAAGTATATGTCTATCAGCATGGTAGCACATACCTTTAATCCCAGCATGCTGAATACAAAGGCAGGAAGATCATGAGTTTCAGGCTAGCCTGGGCTACAAAACAAATTCTAAGATAGTCAGCAAGAGCCTACTTAGAAACTGATGCTGCCACAACTACTGCTAATATTGATAATGGTGTGTATGTGTGAACACCTATGTGAGTATATGTAAGTGTGAGTGTAAATGTGAGTGAATGTGTGTGAGTGTGTGTGTGTGAGTTTGTGTGTGTGTGTGGGGGGGGGGAGCCAACTAAGTTCCAGGTCAAGTTCTACAGAGTAGCAGTAGCTAAAAATGTCTTTAAAAGGGAATGAGGGAGAATTCAAAACTGTCTTGACTTAGGTAAAGATTTCTTCTGGAAGGTCCATCTCACCTGAGCTTTAATGTTGGGCAGGAGTTAATCTGATGGGATTGGAATGTGTTACTAAAGGGAGAACCCTGCAGACAGAGAGGCAAGGAGGAGAAGTATACATGTGTAGCAGGAGGATAACTGGTCTGGTCTGGGCAAGGGCCTTTAGATCTAGGAGACAGTTCTAAGTTCGCAGGCTGAAAGGAACTCAAACTTGAACAGTAGGTAATGATGAACAACAGGTGTTTTGTAAATAGTGAGAAGTCACCCTGGCTGTACTAAAGGCAGGGACATACAGTAAGAGGTTGGCGGGACAATCCACATGAGAACTGCTTCAGGCCAATGCTGGGTGATGGCCACAGAGTATTTAAACATGGAGCTGAGAAGATGCAGGAATAATTGCATTAGTGTTCACAGGAGCTAGAGACTGGAAGGGGTCAGGGTGGATGGAGTGGCTATGCACCAGCTTTGCAGTTCCTGGAGCCATCTTGCTTGTCAGTTAGGGGAGACGAGGAGCCTGGAACTGTACCAGGGAAGCACAAGTCAATTTGGTACATTCAAGGGTGATTTAACCTGGTTCCTCTTTGATATACATTTTTTTCCAAGACTCATCTCATAACAGAGGGAGAACAGTCAGACAGATTGTGATCTTTGTTGGCTGCTGGCTCTGTGTCCCAATCAGAAAAAGAAATTACATGGTCTGATGGGAATGGCAATATGGTCTGGGAGGAAGTGTCCTCTAGACTGGGAATCAGGAGACCTGATTCTGACAACAGACAGTGTAGGCCTCATCCCAGACAGTGCCCTTCTGAGAGTCCTCAAGGCTCTGAGAGGTGATTTTACCTTTATAGAGCAACTGAGGACTTTCTGGCTTTTCTATCCCGCTGTGGGACTCAGAAACACCCACAAAGAAGTGCTATGCAAAGAACAGACATATGTCTGGGTTTGAATCTTGCCTCAGCCACACAGTGGGTGGGCCCCGCTGAATAGGTTGCATAATCTAGCTGACCTCAGTTTCTTAATCTGTAACTGGGAGCTATAATGGCATGATGTTTATGAGACATCTGGTTATGATGAAGTTAAGGAAAGTAATTATATACATTTTCAAAGGTTTCCACAATGGCTAGTGGTCTTTGGCTCTCTGACCTGCCCATGTCATAGCAAGAATACAGGCCTGGTATTAAAGTTCCAAGTGTGAGTTCTGTTTTACTTTCTGAGGACCTTAATCCAGTTATGTGACCACTCCAGACATCAGTTCTTTATCTTTAAAGTGAGGAATGAGAGTTACTTCTCGTAAGGGTTGCAAGGGTTACATGGTGAAGGCTATGTTGTCATGACTGTAAATCAACCTGCCACGTGCTGTGATATTAGACATCATTCTCTCACGTTCCCTTCCTCTTATTTGCTGTTCTTGTTGTGAAATGATAGATTCCTGATACTTTCGGGCCACTCTTCAGTATGTCCTATGTACATTTTACTGGCCTGACAACTAATAAATATGCTATTTTCAAACAAGAGAGAGAGAGAGAGAGAGAGAGAGAGAGAGAGAGAGAGAGAAAGGAGGGGATAAACTAGAGTCATAAAATTACTCAATGACTCTCTCTGGCCTTTGTTTATGGTCTGGTTACAAGCCAAGAGGAAACAGCTCTTTAACATAATGGATGAGAAAAAAATAAGGAGATCGGTGAACCTGGGTCCAGAGCAGACTGGTTTCCTGTGGCTGCCGCCATACTGAAATCAGATGATGCTGGCTCCAAAGAGTGGTACAGCTAGCCAAGGGAAGATACCAAGATTCTGTCCTCTAAACCGCTGCCAGTTCAGACCTCAGTGGCTCCCTCACAGTGGGTCCTCTGAAATGTTCATCAAACTTTTTTATTTACTCATCTGTCCAACAAAACTCATTAGACATTGGAAAGAAACAGAGGAATAAGGCACAGTCCCTGTATCCAAGAAGACAAGGGAAAGAGACAGCTGTATTACCCAGAATAAAGGTCCTGGCAGAGGAAAGATCTGCTAGGCTAGGGGGAGGGGGTCAGCAAGGAGTGTAGGAGGAAGAACTTCCTAGAAGAAAAGAAACCAGAGTCCAGACCTCCAGGGTGAATGGATGCAAACTAGGGAAGAAGGGTGGAGCCACCTTCCTGGCAGAGGGACAATACAGGAGAGAGGCCAGATGCCAGGGAAACGATGCTCTGTCCAAGCATTCCAGGGTGGCTGGGGCTAGGCCAGAAACAAGCAGTGATCAATAATTATGGGAGAAAGACCTGTGAAAGAAGGCCCTAGCACATTGAATATGTGGCACTAACAATTACAAAACAATGTTCTTGTTTGTTTCCACTGGCTACACAGAGAGATGAATATAGATAGAAGAACCATAGATATGAGAGCTCTGGCAGGCCCAGAGAGCACCCAGTCAGTCTCAGGAAATTAAGAAGTTCCAATTAATTCTAGTCACAAAACAGTCTCAGTTGAGCAATTACTGTGTCTGGTCTGATTCAAAACATCAAACCTCTTCAAAGAAAATCCTCCCCACCCTCTGGGCCTGTCGAAAGCAGGCTGATCATGGTGAGCCCTGTACACACTTCTGGGATCGAGCAGGATGAGGGAGGGCTAGACAGGGACAGGATGGGCCTCTGATACCTGGGGGATGGCATGGACTATTCCACATGAGACCCCTAGGCACCATGCTTTCCAGGGATTGATGCTAGAGGGCTGCTCAGAAGGTCCATCAGCTGGGCTTCCTTTCTCAGCCCCAAATGACCTGGCTGCTCTAGTGGAAGACACTGCATCTCATGGGTGGTCCTTTCCTATGAAGGTCAACTCAAGGCTACAAAATTGTTCGGGTTTTCTCTCATAAACCCTGCATGGTGGTTTCATTCCCATATTGAAATGTGCATCTTGGTGATTCCAATTGAAACCAGCCCTAGACAAGATCCATGTAACATGTTCCTATAGATAACAGGTAGACTAGTGTTGCTGATTGTTCAGATATAGGGCACAGGGAAGACGCAAGGAAGGTGCCCTGGATGTTGGTCTGAAGAACACAGTGGAGAGAAGGATCAACCAGCCACTCAGATGTAAAATAGCTGTTGAGGAGGGCATTCTGAGCTCTTTGTGAGCTATGAGGTGTTGGACATAAAGGGCTCATGTGACATGCAAATGGCGAATTTTAGTAGATAGACGTTCTATAGTCTTGAAGTGCTGGAGAAAGACTTCAGCTTTGGACAGGTTCATCCTAAGCACAAGGCACCATGAGGTCACAATATGGTGGTTTTCTTGGTGTCACCATCTGCCTCATGAGTTGGTGTAAAAACAATGGACTGAGCATCTGGATCTCAGTCCCACTGTGGCCTTTGGCTGTGTGACCTTGGCTAAGTCACTTGGGCCCTGTAGTCAGTGCTTACTCACAGACAGCCGTCAGTGAATGCAAATGAGTGAGTGACTGAAGTAAAGGAAGGCCTTGCTCTTTGTCCGTTAGACCATGTGACTCTCTGAGGTGATGGTAAGGTCTGTGATCTGAGCTGTTCTTCAGGCTGATCTGTGCCTGAGAGAGGGTGGGAATGAATGCTGCCTGGGTTTTCATTCTTGCTGGGAAGATTATACTTCATTGGGCCGATGAAGAATAGGAAGAAGTCAGGCCTGACATGCTCTTTGGTATTTCTCTCAGACAAACCAGACATCTCAGAGCTTTCCAGTTTCTCACTTGTCACACTCAGGGTCATAGCTTTGCTAAGATTCATAAGAAGCCAAAATATAAACCTTCAGCTTAAGCCTTACTGAAGTCTGATCATTATTTTATCCTCCCTAAAGATATAGACTGGGGTTTGAACTTTGAATAGGAATCTTACTAGACAACTGGGTGAATGAATAGTAGCAGCATTAGTGAGGGAAGCATCCTAACAGTGAACTCTGCTCCTGACCCCTTGCACTAGAGCAGTGGCTGCAGCTCTGGCTGCAAACTTGCCATGCAGGTTAGGGGAGGTCAGTAGTGCTCTAGGTTTCAGTTTCCCACCTCCTTAGGTTAGAAGACAAGTTGGAGGTCCACATCAAAGAAGAAAAAGAAGAAGAAGAAAAAGAAGAAGAAGAAGAAAGAGGAGGAGGAGGAGGAGAAGAAAAAGAAGAAGAAGAAAAAGAAGAAGAAGAAGAAAGAGGAGGAGGAGGAGAAGGAGAAGGAGAAGGAGAAGGAGAAGGAGAAGAAGAAGAAGAAGAAGAAGAAGAAGAAGAAGAAGAAGAAGAAGAAGAAGAAGAAGAAGAAGAAGAAGAAGAAGGAGAAGAAGAAGAAGGAGAAGAAGAAGAAGAAGAAGAAGAAGCAGTCAAGATGACAGATCTGTAAGCTTATTTTCAAATGAATAGTCTGACGGTCAGACATAAGGGCTGATGGATGAGTAGGTACTAATAATCATTTGATTTGGGTCTTTGAGACACAAATAGAGGAAGAGACACTCAGAAAAATCAGATGACATTTCTGGGATGCCCATGTACCAACTGTTAGAGTTGGGGTTTAGATCCCCACAGGTCCATCTCTAAGTGCCACCTGGCAAGCCATCTTGTCATCCTCCTTGCTTCCCTCCCATTGGCTTCCTGGAGGACAGGAACTTTGCTTATGAACTCCAGAGAGGCTGGGACTCATACAGTTCTTAATGTTCCTCTACCTACAGAAACCCCTTTCTGTAGGCCTGACCCCTGACACTAACCTGTCTGTCATTCCTGATGACCCTGACCCAGCTCTGGTGGCTCACAGCAGCTTCTGCCTTGCCCTTAGCCACCCTGACTTAGACCAGTCGACTCCCACATTCACGTCAAAGTGGGCTCTGGTTCCTGAATGCCCACTGTTTGGCTGGAAAACCAAATGCCATTACCTTCTTTCTCCAAGCCTCCTTCATCCCCCAAAATGAGGTTTTCAAGGTTTTATCTGCTTTTGTCAAGTTTATAGCCATAATTCGAAATGCTGTTAATGTTACTGTCAGCGGAGAGCTACAAATTACAAAGTTGTAAACTTACTTTATAGTGATAACTGTCAGCTTTCACTTGTGGCACTGCGAGTCTCCATGGAAACAAGGATGATGATAAAGAGCCTATATTGTTTCAGGATTGCAGCTGTGAGCTAGCACGCAGGAGGCATCCTGGTGATTCTTAAGTCACCTAAACCCATTTGTCTGCACCCATGTTCAATCACACACCTGTGCACCCCAAGCACTTGTCTTCCCATTTTCTTGTTGCACAAATGTAGGGAGAGTTCTCAAGCCGAGGCTTTACCTGAGCTCAGTTTCCACAAACTACAGTTTTGTGCAGACCAGACCAGAAGACAACAGAGACTATCAAACTGTGACAACACAACTGCTTTAAAAGTCACTGTTTAATTGACAAGCCCTTGGAACAATTGAGGTTCTAGTTAGACAATGTTGATCAATGGTACCAAATAATTTTTGCCCTTAGACAAAGAAAAGGCAACTCAGGAAAGTAGATAGAGGCCTGGGGAAAGGTTTGGGCACCTTAATTGACACTGTTAAGCTCATTATTGAACAAAAAATGGATGTGTCAACCCCACCACTATACACTACCCAACTGCCAAAGCCAATAGCACTTTGGCTGGTGGACAAAACCTTTAAAGCTGCTCTGGGGAGCAAGGTAGTGCTGGCCCTTCTTTCCTGGCTACTGTCATTAGCTCTGGGGGTGTTTTCATTTCTGGCCATCAGTTTATGTTAGACACAAATAAAATGATACATGGGGCCTGAAGGATCATGGTAGGGGGGAAAGCACAAAACTGCAAAGAGGGGTTTATGGGAGGGGGGTAGGGGACTTTCAGTCCTAAGATTGGAACAGTTGAAAAAACCAAAAAACAACAACAAACAAAAACCACAAGGCTTGTTAGACCCTCCTTCCAAAGCTATGGCCTATGAGAGACCAGTTTAAAAAAATTGGGGAGTTTTCTTTGGAATAGGAGCCTTTAGGAGGCTATTTTCTTTTTGGAGCATGATTTTGTTTGATCAAGTCTCTAGAGAGTAACCACAGAACTGAGTGATAGACTCTAAGTGACTCTAGAGTTCAAAGTAAGGCCAGGTACGTGGCAGCCCCATTCTGAGCCTGTGCATGAGGGGTAGTGACAAGAAGATACAGAACCAGTGGCTGTACTCCCTGAGTATCTCCTATGTGCCAAACTCCTGCTGGTGTTCGAGGGCACACTCAGAGCAAGTTCTGTCCTCTGCCTGGAAATGTGTCAGTGGAGATGGTCATCGAGTGACTTTAGCACAGTGTAGTGACAGAGGGGAGTGTGGGGCAGATAGAAAGTGTTTAACTCAGTCTTGGAGACACCAGAGGAGAGAAGAGATACATCAAGGGAGTTCCATCACAGAGTCCTAGAGCAGAAGGAGGAGGGTGCACAAGTCCATTTAGACAGACCAGCCTAGACAGCAGCTAGAGCCTTTAGAGAGAGCTGCTTTCCTCCTTGGTCATGTGTAGGCCTTCAGTGCAAGACAGGAACTGTGAGGTGATGAGCCTGGAGAGAGCTGTGGGCACCAGCTGCCTAAGGACCATTAATCCCCAGCAATGCGACAGGGAAAACACCTATCCTGGCAAGTGAGGCAGGAGTGCTCACAGGGCCAGCTGAGCTAGGCAAACACACCATGATGCCATACTGCCCCACCAGCTCTTATTTCTTTTCATTTTTAAAATGACATTTTCCTCTGGCTCTGAAAGTAAGTCCATAGAGAGTACCCTTTCTTTTTTTAGGGAGGAACTTGGAGTTCTTCAGATTAGACTGTCTGGCCTGGGTTTGAGGACATTGCTGATGACATTATCGGTGTTCTGATGTGAGATTCACAAAGCATTCTTTATTAATCTGTCGTCAACCACTGATGTGCTATATGATTTTGAACAAAACGCTCAGCTCCCCTCCTTGGATCCTAACTATAAAATAAAGGATTTGGACAAAGGGCTTCAGCCACCAGACTTTATTCAAAGAGTTGAATTTGACTCTAACTTACATTTGTTGAACAACTACTAGATGCTGGACACAGTTATTCTTAGGAATTTGTCAGACTCCTGGGGCACCAGCTGTTCTCCACAGAACAGCCTCAGAATCAACACCACGTCTCACCCCAGGCTGCACACCCGGCAGAGACACGTTGCCTGGCTAGGGTTTCTTTCCGTCAATATTTTCCTCAAGATGATAAATGTGCTGCCAATAAGAGGAGGCAGCTGCCAGCTCTGTCTGAGACAAGGGTCCTTAGCTGGGGCTATGGTCGTGATTGGCTTGTTGATGTGTCTCCAAAGACAAGAGTCCTGGCTGGGAGAGAGAAAGCTGGAGGGAACTCTGAGGAGGCTTGGGACCAGAGCTCTCAGTCCACACAGATCTGCCTTGGGTTAACAGGGCTTCTTCCCCCGTTCTAGTGGGGGAGATCACCCCACTAAAATACATAAAGAAGAGAATACTTGAAGAGAAGCTGTAAAGTCAAGAAGCTTATTAGCAGAACTGTAGCTCACAGACGGCATGTTTAATAACAGGGTAAGGAAGAGCCCGCTTTCCCAAGCAGGCTGGACTGGATGCAAATCCTGGTTCTGCTGTTTGCCAGTTGTGTGGCTCTGAGCAAATGACTTGGTTGTGCTGATTCTCCATGTGCTCATCTGCCATGATGTCATTCTGATACTTACCTCACAGGGGTGTTTTGAGTAGATGCAAACATTGGGAAATACACTCCAGTGCCTGTTCAATTGCCTGGAACATAGTAGGCACTCAGTAAATTCACCACTGTTGTTACTCTTACTAACCAAGTAATGTATTAGGTGAAAGCAAGTTATACACATCTGGGCATCAAAATAGAGGCAATGACTTGGACTGATTGTTTCTGAGATTCTTGGGGGGCTCTTGTGATTTCGAAATAGTAGTCTTCTTAGCTATGAGTTTAGAGCACTCATATATTTCTCTGAAATTAGACTTCCATGTTTGTTCTCACAAGCAGATTTTTTTTAATTAAATAAATTCTTTCACGAAAACAAAGTCATTAGGGATCTGTGTCAGCATTAAGCTTGTGCTGGAGCTTGGCTGAGGCCGGAGCTCAGAATGGCCAAGATTTCACATTTGGTCTCAGTTACACACATGTGGAACCTTCTCTCTCCCTAATCTGGAATTGAAGAGACAAGGGATCAGAGTTAAAAGACACGGATTTGCATAATAGAATTCAGTAACTGGAAAGTGCTGAGTTTTATTTTGTCACATGAACCACAGACCCCTCTCTTTGTGCCTCAGTTTTCCATTCCCTCTGTTGTGTCTAGTCCATGAGGTTGCGCGGATCAATTGCATAGGTGGGAGGTGGGTCTGAAAGTGTTCCATTCATGAAGGGAGAGATTTTGGTGGGGGTAGGGGTACAGGGTGAAGAGGGAGGAATGCTGCCTTTTAGAACAGAAAGCCAATCTGAAAGAGATAGGGACAGGCCCAGAGATGGTTCTCGTTGGTATACCAGCAGCCAGGGAGGACCCAAATAATTTCAGTGTCAAACTCCTGTCCACTGGTCTGGTGGTGGCATGGGAGAAATGCTAGCCACAGGCTGGTAACCCATAGAACTATTAGCGGGTGGGCGTGTCTGGCTTCTCACTCCTGGCTTGACTCCTTCCCTCCTGGCTTATAGAGACACCTGAAGACCCTGGCAGCAGCTTCTTTGCAGTTGCCTGAGGTTGAAGCGCCCCCTCCTGGCCCTGGGGTGCATAGCTACCAGAGAGAGCCAGTTCTTTCCCTGCAGAAGATTCAAGACAATCCCTTCCTTTGTCTAGGCTGAGACCTGAGCTCTGCCCTCACCACTGCCAGCCCCCAGCTGTCTTTGGGGATCTGGGAGAGGAAGACTTGTGCTTCCTGACTTCTCCTGGGTCTTAGCATGCGCATCACCTCCTACCTGCCATCCCTCTGCCCCCATCTTTCTCTTCTCTGTTCCTTTTGTTTGTTCAGCGATTTGGTGCTCTCTTAGATGCACGTGTATTTCACATGGAGATGTCTGCATCCTTCTCTCACCTTGCCCATTCCCTCATCTTCACCCCTACTCCCATCCTTCTCCCCTTCTCCCCTTCTCCCTTTCCCCCTCCCCATGGCTTCAATTCTTTCTCACTTATGATCTTTTCCCTCTTACTTTGTACTTAATGCTTTGTATTCTTATTGAATTTAGACCCAGAGTTCTCCATTGAAATGACTTTGAGAAGATTTCTTAGTGCGCTGACTCTGTACCTGACTGAGGGGTCAATGAAGTCACGGAGTGTGACAACAACTTTGCAGGGACTCTGCAGTCCCTGAGATGTTGCTCATCTCCCTTTCAGCCCCATCACCCAGCAGACTCTTTGTTACTCTTTTCCTCCTTTTAAAACCCCCTCCATGCTTCCCTCCCCATTCTTCTTCTTTCTTTCTTGGTACTACAATTCTGAATCAGATTCAAATACCATTTTTTGAGTCTTTCAGGAAACTGGAGACTTGTCCTTCACTTTTTAGGTACTTCCTTCCATACTCTACCTTCTCCTCTGTCTCCTCAAGGAAAGACATGGGGCTTCTTGTCTAAGCACCCAATAAGGGACTCTGAGCTGAGGTGAGAGATAGCCAGCCACCCAGAGGATATCTGAAGTCAGGGAGTCTCTGTTCATAGTGTATCTTACAGGAAGTTTTACAGTGAGGAAAGAGTCATGTTTCAAGGTCCCACAAACACCCACCAGTGACTTGAACATATTTGCTAATTTATTTATTTATGGAAAATTGCAACAAAAGCATGTAGTGCTGTAAAGCAATGAGGCATGTTCCCAGCACCAAACTCCTAAGAAGACATTCACCTGAGAGATGCATGTTGGAAGCCCCAGGAGAGCGGCCTCTTGCCTCTGGCTTTATGAGTATTCCTTCAATAGAGGGCAGTCCGTGGAGCACTGGAATATCTTTCATAGTGTCCCTTCATGAGAGCCAAGGACATAATCCTAAAACACAGTCTAAGCATACAGCTGTCTGTGGTCTAGCTAGACACTAGGGTAATGCAAGTGTGTCTAGACAGCATTTTTCTAGCTGTCCTCAACGATGGTCACATATTTCAAGGCAGATGCAAGGAATAGCAGGGTCAGCAAGTGGAGCAGGGCCAGGTAGTAAGGAATACTGACTGTGAAATGACATGGGTCTGGTTTCATTTCTAAGCCTGTGTATCTTTGGGCAACTTACTTTGACCTCTCTGGGCTTGAGACTTCTGAATAGAGACAATAGAACGAAGCTCCCAGGGTCTTTGTGAGAAGGATATGAGTTGATATAGGTGCTTCCCGCCCTGACTGGCTTCTAGGAAGGGTTGGTAGCTCTTCCCATGCTGCACAGTTCCGTCTGATCACATACTGGGGCTCCCAGCAGGTTAGAGCGGTGCTGAGAAGCTATCTGGTGTCCTGGGTGAAGACTTGCCTTCACTGCCATGGACAACCAGTCTTAAGGCAAAGAGACGTCTACTCTTGAGTTTTCCTATACGAAACCTTGCTGTAATCTGAGTCTACTCAATGTGCTGAGAATAGACCACACTATCTCAAGCTCTCTTGCTTTTGGAGAAGCATTTTAGTAAACATCATGTGCAAGAGGCTGTCCCTGGAATTGTGGGGAAGAAGTATTTACGGCATAGGGAAGGTGCCTGGAAAGTTCTTTTGTGTTGCTGTGCTAAGCACTTCGTTGACTTAGTTCTGGAGGTAGCATTAGAAGCAGTTACCACTTTCTTTCAGGAAAGAAAGTATTCCATTTGCTCATTGTGCTTACATATGTGAGGTTGGGTCCTGTGACCCAACAGTACCTACTCTGTCTCCTGTGCACCCATAAAGAGTACCTGGGGGACTTGGCCTGCCTGATCCCAAGCCTCCTCAACACTGGAACCCCCCCACTGTGCCCAGAGAGTTACTAGACCCCCAAGCTTAGGTCAAAAAGACTCCTACTTCCAGACTACTGTCTCCCTTGTTTTTTTTTTTTTCCTAAGCAACTGAGAGTTTTTTCATTCAACCGTGGCTTTTCACCAGAAGGAGTTATTGAGGGGAAGCTACTGGGCTCTGCAGAAGTTACTGGGCTATGCTACAACTCATTTTAGACTGCATAGTGGGACAAGAAGGAACAGTGATTTCACAGGTGCATGACTAACCCAAAGCATTTTAATCTCCAAAATGTCAGCTTTTATGGTCAGTGGCTGTTCCACAGTGAGCAGTAGCACTGTGAATATTAAGATACCAGCATGGCAGGGCACCTGGATGAGGCATCATCATAAAGGCAGACAGACTTCAGAGACTGTGACTGGCACTGCAGGCCAGGCTGGAAGTGCCTCGTGAAAACAAATGCATCATCAAGTGGGACTGACCACCTCAGATTCCAAGATGAAGGTGCATATTAACGTGGATCTTTTCTACATCTCAGAGAGAGCAGCAGCATGGTACCCAGTGGCCGGTGATCTGGAAGGCTGACAACAAGCTCATTAGAAGGTCACTGTCTTGCTATGACATGACACTGGCCTTTGCCTCCATGTCTTTAAAGCAATAGTTAATTCACCTGTGTGTTGGACCCACCAATGAGCTAAAAGAAATTTGGAAAAAGTAATAAAAATACTACATCATATTAGGATTGTATTAGGAAACAAGGACCCAGAAAAAAACCCATTAGGTTACTAGTGGTCAGAGAACCCAGTCAGGGTAACTACATTTCTTCTTTAGGCTTTCATTGCTCCACCAGTAAAAGTATCAAAGGGGGGAACGCAAAACAGATCTTTACCACTCTGTGTGCAGCTCTTTGCTAGGCACTAGGGATCAATAACGATCAGGACTGTCTCCCTAGGGGGGAGTTGAACTACAGTGTTTCTAACTTCTTCCACACAGATATGTCACAGATTCAAGGTGCAATCATGTGTGGGTGATGGGCCAAGTTCTAAGGTGCTGAGGAGGGTGTTCTGGGTCTTTTGTGGCCCAGGCAAGTTGGGTTCAATGTCAGAGTATACAGAGGTAAGTGAGGACAGGAAGAGAAGACAGGGAGCACACAGAAATCTGAAAGGTTAGATACTACTTGTTCATTATGGGCACCACTTGTTTAATAAGAGGCTTCTGAGTGTCCCTATGTACTTACCTCACACTAGGGCCTAAGAATCCAGAAATGATCAGGCAAGGTCCCGGTATCCCAAAGTGTGGTTGGTCATCTGCAGAAGCTGACACACACATGTGACTGTGGATAAGAGTGTCCTTTGAGAACTCCTAAGGTAGAAGGATACATGAGAAAGAAGAGACATAGCTTGGCAGTGGGATGTGATGGCTTCACAGAGAAGGAGTCCTTGAGCAGAAACCCCAAGAATGAAATGACCATTCTAGGCCAGACTCCAGAGAGAAAACACAGTGCTTTCAAGACCCAGGGAAGTTGGAGAAACAAGATCTCCCAGCTGAGCCTCCCACTGAGTGTGCCTATGGGAACCTTAGCACTCCCACATCCACACTGAAGGAGGAAAGCTTAGCAGTGCCCCAGCCCAAAGATATGAGTGTGTTGTGGCTCTAGCAAGATCTGAATGGTCAGCCTTTGATGCTTGGAGCAGTGTAAGCCCTGGAGTGAATAATCTCCTCACTTTTGCCTTTGTTGGGAAACAAATACCATTCTTTCAGAATGCAGTGGCATGAAAGATGGAGAGTCATTGGCCTAGCTCTGTGTGGGGTCCACCCCGTGTTCCCATTAAGCACTTGTCATCTGCACTGACATACCACCCTCCTCTCAAGGTCTCTTTCCCTCAGGACAGACCTTCACCGCTCCTCTAGGCTGCTTAGGTGGTAACAGAGAACAGAAAGTCACCTTCAAATTTGTAATATACTAGGTGAAGATAGTTTATTACCTCGTCAGGACAAAGGCAGTAGGATGCATTTAAATTGAGGGTCCAGTCTTTTGCAGGGTCACAACTGGTCCCTTCAGAGTAACCTCAAGTTCTGACTCTCAATTAGACATCTCTACTGGATTCCACCACCTTTCCTACTGTGGCCACATAGTCTGTTTAGGTGCTGAAAGGACAACTAGGGAGTTTGGTGTGGAATTAGATTGCTCTGAAAACTCAGGAGGGTCAAAGGGTCCAGTGGGCCAGAGCAATTGGAGACTTTCTGGCAAAGATGGGTATGACAATAAGGTTTTCCAAACTGATATATGCACGAAGTTCAAGAGCACAAGGACCTGTCACAGTAACCTTATAAAGGAGAGGTGGAGTAGACACTCCATTTAATAGTTTAGGAAGCAAAGCAGGACACCTACTAACCTAAAAAAAGTGCATAGTCCCAATGGCTACATTGCAGTTATGGGTAACAATAGGATAGAGCAAAGGAGGGGGCAATTTTTCATTTTAAAGAATCCTCTGTGCGATTCTGGAAGCCAGCAAAAAAAAAACAAAAAAAAACAAAAAAAAAAAAACAACAACTGACATTCTAAGATCAGGGAAAGACCAGTGTTAAAGTTCAAACCAAATGTCACAGAATGCAGTATTTTTTCTTGTTTAGGAGAGATAGGTCTTTACTTCTAGCCAGGCCTTCAGTTGATTGCATGAAGCCTCATCACACTATGGAAAACAACTTGTAGTACTCAAAGTCAATGAGTGTACATGTTAATCTAATCCCAAAACAGCCTCACAGAAGCATCCAGAATAATGTTTGACCCTATATTGTGGTCCATCCAAATTGTCATATTATCAATCACAGTAATAGAGAGTTTGACTACAGGTCTTTGGCTTCAAAGATTAAACTCAGCCACATCAGAGCACTCAAGGATCCACTCTAACCTTCAAGAAAAGGAGATTTCAAATGATGGTACTTTCCCCAGGTTGACCTCTAACTATGGAGGGCTCCATGGTATCTACTTTTGAACACTGAGGTTGAAAACAGAGCAAAACACCTTCTATCCTCCCAGTCTAATGAAGGTACACACAGTCTGGAGGTGAGTGTGAACATCCTTAAGTGTGCATCGTCAAAGTAAACAGGAGGGACTGAACAAAGCATGTTAAGCACTGGTCTTTTCTGGGCATCACAGTGCATGCCTTTAATCCAAGCACTGTGTGAGACCTCTAGTAGACCAAAGCCAGGCTGGCCTACAGTTCTAGGGCTGCCAGAAGTGCATAGAGGGGCAGGAAAGGAAAGAAAGGAAACTTGTCTGCCTGGAATGGCAGGGTTATACAAAGAATTTTTGGTACCAGATACATTTGATACCACAGAGACACTTTTGACTTTCAGTTTCTAGTCAATAATGAATCAGGAGAAGGTTCTTGAGGTAGAATAGCATGAGATTATTATAGTAACAGATATGATGTGTGTGTGAGTGTGTGTGTGTGTGTGTGTTCCATTTTTCCATATAGAATATATCTAACAGGAGTTAGATTAGCCTAGACAAGTATGTACTTCTCCTTCAGAGGGTTTTAGGAGCATCATGAACTTCATACTTTGTCATTTCCATTAAGAAGGAAACAAACAGCAATGACTAAGATCATCTATCTTCTAGCCTCTAAGTAAAGCTGTAAAGTTTAAAGGTTCAATTTGTCATGTGGCAGAATGTCATATATTTCACCTTATTTGATCATATATATATATGTATATATATATATATATATATATATATATATATGATAGAATTGGGAGTCTTGTACTTCATTGATTGGCAAAAACACTAAAGTTTAGAGAGAAAGAACCTTTCCCCAAACACACAGCTAGTGTTGGAGGCAGGAACAGCATTCCCATGAGAGCTGCCAAATTCCATGGCCTACCGTTTTAAACACCAAATTCTAGTGGGAGCTTGGATTGGAGAAAACTCCAATAGGCTACAGGGGAGTTGCTTAAATGAAGGGATGTGGCTATAATGAGGTGATAACTCAGTCTGTGAAATGCTTGCCCGTTTAATCCCCAGTACACACATGAAAGCTAGGTGTGGTAGTGTCTACCTCTAACCCCAGTACTGAAGGGGAACAAGAAGAGGACTCCTAAGGCTTGCTAGCCAACCCAGCTGAATCAGCTAGTGATAGGCTCCACAAAGTAGAAAGTGACTGAGAAGGTCGTAAGAAATGTACATATACATCCCTACATCCCCATACATGAACATGTACACATGCATAAAGATATATACACAAAAGGAAAAACAGAGAGTTGAAACCAAATTCCAATTTTTCTAGGACTACTAGGAAACAGGGAGACCTGAGATCTTTCTTGGTAAAGATTGGCTGCTATGCAGGAGAGACCTCAAAGGGGACCTTGATCATTTTCTGAACTTTGTGCAGACTAGAAGCCCAACTTAGTCTCTTATCCTGATCATGTTCAAGTTGATGGTGGGATAGAGGGCAGTACGTGCTTCTAGTGGGGGGGTCCTCTTCTGGTTGGCTACTACAGCCTCAGTCTCTCCAGAATTAAACACACATGTACATTATAGCTGTCACATGAGCTCCCATGAAAGTTAGGGTTGTCCTGGTTCTGTAGTAGCTTGAAGGAGCTGTCTCTCATCTTTTCTGTCATGTGAATACTTGGTCCCCACTTCTTGGCCCTGTTTGAGTAGCTTTAGGAGATGTGGTCTTGATGGAAAAAGTATGTCACTGGAGTCAGTCTCTGAGGTCTCAAAAGTCATGTGCCATCATGTTTCTTCTCTCTGCTTCCTGTTTCCTGTTCAAGGAATGAGCTCTCATCTATTCCTGATGACATGATTCCCTGCTATGATGAACTCTGTCTCTCTGGAACCATAAGCCCAAGTAAACCCTTTCTTCTCTAAGTTGCCTTACCACAGGATCGAATAGTAACTAATACAGAACCCATCTGTGGCCATCACCCTACCTGGTGGGAGGCATCACCTGTTGTAATTAGCCTTCATTAAAATGCTGATTAGTAGGATCTTGTCTGGACCAGGAGGATGATGGGTTTGCCCCAGTCACTATAAATGTTGGTATTCTTTACAGCTACTTACACGCCATGAACATTTCTGCATGGCCTACAGTGAAGGAGTTACATACAGTGTATACATAATTCTCACACAGAACCAGAAACAAAGGACCATAAGATAAAGATGGACTCCTGTCAGTGAAGCTCAACTCCATAGAGAAAGCATCCACTGAAAACCCATGGCTGACTCCTTCCTGTAGGTAGATTTGACTGCTGCTTGGTTAGTTGGTTGCATTTTGAGTTTGAGGTTCTTTATGCATGATGTATACTATAGAGCTTATTGTTACTATCCCATGTCCATATAAATTCGGAAAGGATTTCAGGGAGCAAAAGAGTGGGAGGGGCCTGGAGAAAAAAAAAACAGCTGGGACACAGAGATCTGCTATGTCATCTAGCAGGGTTGAAGCATAAATATCTAATAGGGAGTAAGGGGAAAAGGAATGGGTCTGGAGGAGGCAAAAAGAGTCTGAGCCCTGAGGGAGGCCCTAAATATCATGTTAGATGTGCCCAGACTCAATTGAGAGGCTGCAGAATCATTATAGAGGTTTAAGTTGGGAAAAGACGTCTTTAATATATGTATCCCAGGGAGTCTGTCTTGACAACAATATGAAATTTGGATTGAATGGCAGCAAGAAGAGAACAGAGGCATTGCCAAAGTGACCAGGAAGCTGGAGCAAGAAAGAGGCACATGAATGACAGTTCTGATCTGGACTCAGGAGAGCCATTGGTTTTTCTTCTAAAGGGAGACGATAGATTCAGTTGATCATAGACCTTAGCATTGGTTTCACAGAGGTAGTACACAAGTGAGGGACAGTGACTGATGTCCTGTAGAGAGAAATCAAAGCCCAGGAAGTCTCACTTTCAATATAAGAGACATTGAACAAGTTCTGATTTGGGCTCCTGATGTCTCTTTGACCTCCTCAGACCCAATAAGCTTCTTCAGTTCAGTTGTGCAGATCAGAACACCAATGATAGCTTACATCTCATTTACCCATGGCTGGAAGAACTTCATCCCATCTCTTCTGTGGGTTTTAAGAAATGTAATTCATTTTCTAGGCATCTGTTTGATATGAGGTTGGTTTTGTTTGTTTTTTGTTTAGTTTTATTTTTGCTGTTGTTTGTTTATTTTTATCTGTATATTGTCTTTCCCATTTTTCTGTCTCTGGGTTGTTCTGATGTGTGTGTGTGTGTGTGTGTGTGTGTGTGTGTGTGTGTGTGTTCTTTATCCGTATCTGTTTTTATGTTTCTTTTTTACTAATTCTCTCTAGATCCTGGTCTCCTCAAACACATTAACTTCCTTCCCCTCTCTCATGTCATTTTGTCTCCCTTTCTTCCTCTCCATCCATCTGTCCATCCATTCATCCATACCCCTACCCCTTCCTCTTTCCCTCTGTCCTTCCCCACACCTTTTTCTTCTTCTCTATCTTGTTCTCATTAGACAAACGACTGATGGGCAAGGCCAGTCTTTGCCCAGCGGTTAATTGATAGTTGGTGTAGAACTGTCTAAGTGAGGAACTCTTGTCATTAGCAAGAGATGGGTTGCCTTGGCCCACAACTAGGAAACCTTTGAAATCCTGCATCTAAATTACTATTCTTTTGACTGCTGCTAGTGATGCTAATTAGCTGTGTTAATTGGATGTTTTGATATTTGAAGAGCAAAGCAATCCAACTCCATCCTCCAGAAAGCCAAAATTATTAATGAACTTGGCAGCGGCCTTGGCTTTCTTTCCACAGTGGGCACAGCCAGAGATTTCAGGGCAGGCAAAGGGGTTGTTCTGAGGAAGTAGCTTGCCTGCTCTTAGGGAGAGAAAGAGACCTAGAAGCTGGCTATGTGCTTCTTCATGGCAAAATCATCCAGTGAGACTGAAGAACCTTTGACTCAGAGACCTAACTTAACACTGAATAACATAAGGGAGGGCTGTACTCTGCCATTTTGTGCCATCACCCTGAGCATCTAGGCTAAATGTTTACATCCCAGTGTGTGGTAGGACACCTGACATGAGTCAGCATGTAAGCCATGTCACTGTGTAAATAACCAAGAACATGCCTTCTTTTAAAAATCAAACTGCAATTCAAACATAGTGAGACAACTTTTGGTTAGATGTGTTAAGCAAGTGTTAATTCGCCTCTTTGAGTTTCATGTTTTCTCTGAAACAAACATTGGCTAAGAGTGTTGATGACTACAACTTTTTCTGAGTTGTAATATTTTATGGATATTTTATCATCCCAAAATGATCCTGGAAACTCAGCTGTTCAGCCTTAGTATTGGTCTTAAATTATAAAACAAGTGAAACTGGGGATCAGATATGTGTAGAATGCTGGGAAGATTTTGAGGATTCGGGAAGACTTCCTAAAGTGAACTGGTCCTCAGCTAGGTCTGATTACTCATTCACAAAAGGAGAGGCATGACTAGGAGGAAATCTAGGAAACCTACAAAAATGCAACAGAGGCTGGAATTACCCCCTGCTTTGAAATACAAAGCCCAGGATCTCTAAAGGTTCTGCCCCCTCCATATGCAGGATTCTCTGAATCTATTTCCCTGCTATCTTTTTAAATTGATTATTATTTTTTTACATCCTAATCACGGTCTCCCCTTTTTCCTCTCCCCAAACCCTCTTCCCAACCTCCTCTCACCCTATTCACTCCTCTTCCATTTCTATTCATAAAAGGGAAGGCCTCCCATGGATATCAACCAAACATGGCATAACAAACTAAAGTAAGACAAGGCACCTGCCCTCATATTAAGGCTGGACCAGGCAACCCAGTATGAGGAAAAGGGTTTCAAAAACCGGCAAAAGAATCAGAGACAGCACCTGCTCCCACTGTTGGAGTCCCACAAGAAGAACGAGCTACACAACTGTAGCATATACACAGAGGGCCTAGATTAGTCCCATTCAGGCTCCCTGGTTGTTGGTTTAGTCTCTGTGAGCCCCATGAGCCCAGGTTAGTTGAAATATTTTTCCATAGAGAGAAAGTCATAATGAAGAAAGAACCAGGGCTGTGTGGTATTAGTGGAGAAGACCTCATATCTCCCTATTGAAAGAAACATTTCCGAGGAAGACCAAGCCTATGATCTGGTGGCATTGTGCAGGAGTCTACAAAGAAACATAGCCAACAGAACACATAAGTATGCAGATTTATTTATGTGCACAAACCTGTAACTATTTCTCTGTGTTTCTTATTGTTATAACACACATACATCGATATAGATAATATAGACTATGTATGTATGATAAAGAATTAACTTGTATGGTTATGGAAATTGACAAATTTCAAGATGTACAGCCAACAAATAGAGTCTTAAGAGTTAATACATAGCTGCAATCTCTATCTAAAGGCCTAAGAATGGGGAGGGCTAGTGGTGTGATATAAACTCCAGTCCAAAAGCCAGCAGACATAAAACCCAATACAGATATTTTAGGTCTTGTCGCAAAGCCAAGAACACCAATGGCCCAGTTTAAGGAGGCAGGCAGGAGGAGTTCTCCTTCTCTCAGGTTTTTTTCCTCTAAGCAGCTCTTCTGCTGCATTGTATGAAACCCACCCATAGTAGAAACGGTAACCTCTGTTTAAATGTTCATCTTAATGTTTGTCCTGTATCTGACACTCTCTGTCCTAAGCATGCTGACATAAACAAGGCAGCTCAGAGGTGGAGTGACTTATGGGATGTTTTCAAACACAAGGGAAAGAAAGCACAGGTCAGATGGCGTGACCCTCAGTTTCAAAGGTGTCATACAAAAATTAATGAGATAGTGTACCATGGGGATGATAGAGGGGCTGGTAGTACCAATCTGATACATCTCTTGCTTTTATAAAAAGACGAAAGAAGAAATAACCTAAGCAGACAGAGAGTTTTAGAACGATGTAAGATAGAACACTGGGGTGACTAGCACTATGGAGTGGCCAAACCACAAGGTAATCATGGAGGAGAGACTAGACAGGAATTCAGGGACTGGATCAAAAGAGGCTTGAATGAGAACTCAGACCAAAGACTCCTGATATTGCTGAAGGTCTCAGGGTGGGCAGAGATCTCCCGGGGTCAAGATATAACAGCTGGACTGGACTGAGCATTGGCTTCCAGCCTAACTCTTTAGTTATTTGTTTATGTAATTTGTTTTGATTTTGTTTGGGCCAGCTGAGGCAGACTAAAGCTGACATAGAGCTCCCTGTGTTATGGAGGTTGACCTTGAACTCCTGGTCCTCTTCACTCTACCTCCCAAGTGCTAAGGGTGTTGATGTGCACCACCACGGTGCCTACCTTTTTTTAAGAATGTAAAGTTTCAGGGAGGACTGTAACTGAAATCAGGTCAGATGTGCTGGGTGCTGCAAGAGAAGTGCAAATGTAAGCAGAGACACTCATTGAATGGACACTCATTGTTTTCCAAGTGTCCAGCAATGTGAGAACAGCAGGGTACCAGTTTCCCTCTCAGAATTTACAAACCTAGAAGGAAAAGATGTGAAAGGAAGTGTATGTGGGAGGAGGGGCGGCATTGGTAGGTATTTGGTTAGGCTAGGCCGGATCAAGAATATTTAAGGATATGAATTTCAGATACCCGTGACCTTCATTCTCCACCAGTCACAAAAGATATTTAATATGAAAAGAAAGTAGTCTAGCACTCACAGGAGTCCTGCTGCAAAAATAAGTGCTTTCTATGCATTATCCTACTTAATATTCTAAGCCACTTTGAAGTAGGGCGACATGTCCTCGTTTCATAAATAAGAAAGCTAGGTTTAAGCTACTGGCTAGTGGTAGGATCTTTGTGATTCCAAAGTCTTTGATTTTTTTCCCCCTACTACAGCATACTCATCTTTTACCTCTCTTTATTGGAGTAATCCTTCCTTCATACAAAACACAGCATTTGTAGTTGGTCAGCGTGTAGGTGTGTGTGTGTGTGTGTGTGTGTGTGTGTGTGTGTGTGTGTGTACACATACACAGTGTATGCCCGTACCTACTCACGTTTTCCCACATGCAGGTACCAACTGTGAGCTGAGGGAGATTTTGATTACTTTTGTCCAATTAATGCTCTGCTCATTCCCACTGTCTCCTTGTGATTAGAATTAATTGCTACTGATTACACTGTGTAGAAGGAAAGAGAAGGCCATCAGCAGTTCCACTTGGGAAACCAAAGCATTGTAATGCAAAACAAAACGGGCTCCTGACAAGGACTTGAATGAGAAAATTCTCGCCACTGGACAAAGAGTTGGTATTAAGTGACCAAAATCATTATTCTATGACCCTATCCAGGCAAAAGAACAGGAGAGAAGTGAAGCAATGTATTTATTCAGAAAGCTGGGTGGGGCTGGGTGGCAAAACCATTCACACTGTATTTCCAAGCTCTTCTACATCTGTAAACTCTGGAGCTTGGTGAGACAAATGCTAAGAGTTTCTGTTATCCAATATGGGGCAGCATGTAACAGAAAACAACTCACTGACTAAGGGAGAAGAAACCAGCTCCAGGACTTTTAAGTTCAAAGGCGCACAGGCTCTAGGTACTATTTGGGGGACTCTTATTATCATGCGAACTTGATGTTGTCAGACTTCATCCTCAGTGCCCTGCTATATGCCCATTCTCCCACAAGCCCTCCCCTTGTAGATGCAGTATGACTGCAAATAGCTATTTATGGATATCCCATTGCCCTGGAATTCATTCATTCTCTCTCTCTCTCTCTCTCTCTCTCTCTCTCTCTCTCTCTCTCTCTCTCTCTCTCATATATATATATCATATATGATATATATATATATATATATATATATATATATATATATATATATATATCTGCCTTGGCTAAGCTCCATGCTGGGCTGCTGGGTGCCTTTGCACTCATTGTCCTGTTCAGTCTTCACGAACTCTCGTTAGTCCTAGGTTATTGCCATCCTACACTTAAGGAAACCAGGGAGTAGAGGAGGAACCATTTGCCCAAAGTTTACTTATTTATTCATTTACTTGTAATGTGTTAGGCTGTGAGGAAGCAAGTATTGAGAAGAGACAGGCTCTTCCCTCAAGGAACTCAAGGAAGTCTCATGGGGAAGAGAAGTGGGGAAAGAGCAGTGGAAATATGGGTAGAAGTGGGCACATCCCAGTGGCTCTCCGGCATAGGGCTGAAACCCATAGACCATTGCTCTGAGAGCCTGTGGTTCAAGAGGAGCTTGTTGGATTCACAATGTACCAATAGCTCAGTAATTTCCAAAGTGACATGACCACTGCATCCAGGGTTCACTTGTATGATGTGAGTGGGTCATCATCTCCCCAGAACCCTCTTCCCTTCTGCAGCCATTAGAATCATGTCCCTGGCTCTCGTGAAGTAGCTATCAAGGTTTCCTTCTCTCCATTTCAGGATCCCTCACCCTGACAGGATGGGAGTTAAAAAAGAAAGAGGTAGACCACTTCACCTTTGTAATGCTGTCCTTCATAACCACCTCTACACTTTACAAAACTTTCTTTTCACCATTATATTAACCATTTAGTACCAGGAGGTGAATTTCATTTCCCCTCTCTCCAAAGTCAAGAGATAACATCAGTTCATAGAGGAAATGACCAACTTTCCTTCTGAATGCCAATCCTTAGTGGTGATCATTGTTTTCTAAGGCTATTATTTAATTGGATATTATATTATACCAAGTACCCTGCCAGAAAAAGGAAGTACAATGGACAAAACAGAAATAGGTTCTGTGGTCAGGAAATTTAATGGTTCAGTAGAATAGAAAGGTATTTTAACATACGTGTGCAAATATAAAATAATAGTCATTGAACAGTTTGTGAAGGAACACCAGGAAGTGCCAGGGGAGTTTAGCTAGAATGTAGGCTGGATTGAGGAACTGACAGCTGGGCTTGAGGTATAAAGAGCTATTAGTAGTTACCTAGAGGCACTGAGGCAGAGTCTAGCAGTCAGGCAGAGGGAGCTTAAAGAGACAAAAGTGAAGATTTCCTGTTGCCAAAGAATGAGGAGAATATGAGCTCTAAACTGGCTTGTCTTATTATCCAAATAGAGCTAGGGACAAGGAACGGACTTGGCTTGGGTCCTAATGTTGCATTTATCCTCGTTACTATTTATCAGTTCCAGATGGAAAGAGTTAGACAGACAGACAAGCCAGCAGTGTGTGGATGGACAAGAAAGTAAAAGCTACAGAAAAAGGATTCTCTGTTCTAAATGTTGAAGAAGCTTGCAGGGAGCTTAAGCGCAGCCTTGAATGCCTCATGTGATCAGATCATTTTCCGCTTTGCCTGATATGAGGCCAGGATGTTCCCAAGAGTATTGGGCACAAGAAAATGATAATATAATGTGATCTTTCCATGCCATCATCTCCTACTTTCCCTCTAAATATCCTACTTTCCAGTGTTCCAAAACATTTGCTATCTTGTTTATAGTTGTCTTTCCTACTGTCAGGCCAACTCTATGACAGATGTTGGGTGCAGCTGTGTCTCAGCAACTAGACAAACACCTGGTATATAAACATCATTCATTGCTTTTGACTGGATTGTTTAGTGAGGACCAATCTAGGGGCTTTGATGATAGGTCAGTAAAGTACTTGCTCCTGCCCAAAGACTGGGGAATCAAGTTTGATCTATAGAACCTGTGTAAAAACTGCAGCGTGTGATGACATGTGCTTGTCATCTCAGCACTGGAGAGGCAGACTCAAGCCAATCCCTGGGGCTCACTGGCCAGTCATTATAATCCAATTAGTGCATACTAAGTCAATGAGAGACTATGTATGATGTTCTTAAGAATGATATCAGAAATTTTTCTTTCCCTTACACACACACACACACACACACACACACACATATACACACACACAAATACAATTTTACAAGAAATACAATTTTGCAAGATTCACTTGAGAAAGAGAGAGAAGAGGGGAAAGGGAGGGAGAGAGACAGAGAGAGAGAGAGAGACAGAGAGAGAGACAGAGAGAGAGAGACAGAGAGAGAGACAGAGAGAGAGACAGAGAGAGATTGATTTTCTAGGATCCCTTCAACACTAAGTTCCACCCCTGAGCCTTGCTTACATATATTGCTCTGCCATGGTAGCTATTCTCCTGTATTGCAATTTTATCTGTTTCCTCAAATGATTGCTCAAGAGCAGGGCCTGAACTTGTCTCCAAATCCTCAGCATACACTATGATACATTTCACAGAAGATGCTCAATCAATATCAAATAAGTGATTTTCTTAAAGGTACAGGGCTTTTAGCTGGTCAGATAGTTGAAGCAGTAACCCTGTACCTGTTGGCTGAGAGATAATCAAGCAACTAACACTCTGGACCTGTCTTTCTACACCGTAACATGGGAATAATAATCTACTCCACTCACATGTGAGTAACAAATGAAACTTGCCCAATGCCTAGAAGAGAGTAATTGATTTCAAATATTAATGATATCTCCTACATTTAAAGTTTAAGAGAATGGAGAAAAATAGAGTAGGAGAGAAAGCCAGGAAGATCCTAAAAATTTTAATTTTAAGCCTAACCTCCAACCCTTTCTAGGAATGGGGTCATTTCTAGCTGTTGTGGAGAAGATGCCCCAAAGCTGAAAAGCAGACATTAGGTAGCCAATACCTCTTGTAATACCTTGATAGTGAAACTGTGAAATAAATCCAAGTCACCTCTGTTACATAAATGGAGAAACTGAAGCCCAGAAGAGGTGTGTCAGTAACCTATCCAATGTTAATGCAAGCTGAGACACAAATACAGAACTTGACTTGGTATTTTGCCATTCCACAAATACCCATGAGATCTGAAGACTCAAGCCCAGTCAAGAGTGAAGACACAGAAAAAGAGAGTGGTTTCTTAAAAAGATACAGCATTGTGTAGCCTATCCTCAAGCAAACCCTTCAGTGAACCTTAAATTATAAGCGTAAGGTTTGGAGAGTCCACCAATCTTCAGTCATAGAATGGCTAGGACCCTGGTGTATTTCGCAGTTACTCAGGACCCTCCGAAAAGCTGTCCTTCCTGTACTGCTCTGTGACTCCTGCAGTATACTGGGTTATCAGTCTCTTTGAGTCTTGAAATAGAACCTACATATGCTATATGTATGAGATAAACCCCTGCTAGCTCCAATATTATATGTAGCTTGATTTCACTTCCCTGCATTGAATTCTTTTTAGTTCAAGCAGAGGCAGAATCTGAGAGAGGAGAAGGGGCCAGTGAAATGGCTCAGCACCCAAGAGTACTTGCTGTTCTTCCAGCAGACCTTAGTTTAGTTCTCGGCATGCACACTGGGCAGCCTACAGCCACCTCCAGGAGATCCAATGCCCTAAGGCCTCCAGGGACACTTGCACAAACTACACATACCCCAACACAGACACATAAAAAAGAAATCTTTAATATGGAAGTGACAAGGAGTAGTTCTTGGAGAGTGGTGACATAATCAATGGTCTACACCCACAGGTCCAGAGCATAAGCTCTTGAAATTTGGAAGGATAATTTTGTCTGCAATATCAAATGATACAGAAACTAGCCCTACGTGGAAACTCCTAACCCAGAGGCCGATAGTGCTTCTGAGCAGAAAACTTTTTAAAAATTAGTACATCAGTCCCTCTTCTGATTTTATCTCTTAGAAAACTGACACACACAGGGGAGACTTGACCCTCATGAGTCAAACTTCAGCAAATAAAAGCCAAACAGGAGAGAAGCCAGGTTCCTTCCACATTCCTCAGGTTCCTCACCCCTCTCTTCATGATGCTACTGCACAGACATTGACTTTGGTTTTTAGTCCTAATTCAACTAGTGGCAGTTGAAACTCTAAAGATACCCATGAGACAAGCAGTGCCTGAGAATCTCTCAAAGCAGCGGAGCCCCTCGGGCTGGATTGGCATCACAACCCCAGCCATCTCTGGACCGGGGCCCAGCTGGGCAGCCACAGTGGATTTAGGGAGCCAATTTTACAGTCAATTTTCTAGTCAATTGGGAAAAAGGAAACACTGCTGGGGAGTGACTGGTGCTTGGAGTGGAAGCAAGGCACTCGTTGGAACAGGAAAGCATAGATAATGTTCAACTAGAGTTAGAGTAAGAAGTGGGTCTCAAATAGACGGATGAACGACAAAGACTAGGAGCCCAGGGCAAATGGAGAAGGGACAGACACTGAGCGATGCTGGAGTTGGAAGGAGGCCCCTCTGCAAAGCCAAAGTGACAAGGGCTGAGCTAGCAGGAGTTTATCTCATGTGGCACAGCATGTGGCAGTCCATTAAGGAACCAGTTGTCCCACCTAGAGAAGCTAAGGTTCTGCACAACAAAGCCATTGCTCACCTCCCTCATTTCAACTATAGCTTGTCCGCAAGATACTCTGCAGCCTGTAGACCAGTGACGCTAGGAGTTAGGCTACCCACCAAACACATACACTTACACACAGACCTACAATACCTACACACAACACACACACACACACACACACACACACACACACCACACACCACAGACCACACACCACACACACACCACACACACTACACACACCATACACACCACACACACCACACACACACCACACACACCACACACACACACCACACACACCACACACACACCACACACACCACACACACACCACACACACCACACACACACACACACCACACACACCACACACACCACACACACCACACACACCACACACACCACACACACCACACACACCACACACACTACACACCACACACACCACACACACCACACACACCACACACACACACCACACACACACCACACACACCACACACACACACTACACACACAACACACACACACACAACACACACAACACACACACACTACACACACAACACACACACACAACACACACAACACACAACACACACACACACCACACACACACCACACACACCACACACACACACCACACACACACACACACACCACACACACAACACACAACACACACACACAACACACACCACACACACACAACACACATACACACACACACCACACACACACAACACACCACACACACACACACACACACACACATCCACTGGAGAATCCCAGGTAATATTTAAAGACAGCTGTGGTTTTCACAATGGGTGAGCACTGCTGACATCTAGTGGGAGAGGCCAGGGATGCTGCTGAACACCAGGCTCAGGATAGTCCCACAGCACAGAAGCAACCAGGTTCAAGTGTCAGCAGTGCCTGAACTATAAGACGATCAACCCAGAGCCTTCTCTGCTTTGTTCACTCTATGTAAACATAGTCTGTTGTGTGTAAATGGCCTAGCAGGCAGGAAGTGCCTGATAGATGTCAGTGAAATGAACCAGTGACTCAAGAATAATGAATCATTCCAAACTGCCTAATGTCTCCTGAAGTCCAAAAGTCCCTGCAAAGACACCAGTACCTAGAATCAAGTATTGTCATGCCTGAGCTCAGATACATACATGTTCTGGTCCAGGCAACCTCTAACTGACTTCTCTCTGACTTCCCTAATACAGTAGTCGGAGCCACCTTCCTCCAAGCCTATTAATACTGTTCTCATCTTCTTGGGCAGAAGTGACATCTCCGGTCCCTGGACAGAACAGAGAGGGGAGGGGAGATTAGAACTAGGTCATCTGGTACAGCCTGAAACAAATTGTATTGGTGAGGAGACTTAGGCCCACATGACAGAAACAACTAAGGGAGTCTTATCCTGGATGTCCAGGAAGAACCCTTTTTAAAAATTCTTCTTCCATTTTTATTAAATTGGGTATTTCTTATTTATATTTCAAATGTTATTCCCTTTCCCGGTTTCCTGTCCATCATCCCCTAGCCCCTCCCCCTCTCCATCAAGCCCCCCATTACCACCTCCAACAATCCCCTCCTCTGGGGGTCCAACCTTGGCAGGAACAAGGGCTTCCCCTTCCACTGGTGCCCCAACAAGGCTATTCACTGCTTCCTATGCAGTTGGGGTCCAGGGTCAGTCCATGTATAGTCTTTGGGTAGTGGCTTAGTCCCTGGAAGCTCTGGTTGGTTGACATTGTTGTTCATATGGGGTCTCGAGCCCCTTCAAGCTCTTTCAGTCCTTTCTCTAATTCCTCCAACGGGGGTCCCATTCTCAGTTCAGTGGTTTGCTGCTGGCATTCACCTCTGTATTTGCTGTATTCTGGCTGTGTCTCTCAGGAGACATCTATATCTGGTTCCTGACAGCATGCACTTCTTAGCTTCATCTATTTTTTTTAAGTTTTGGTGGCTATATATGTATGGGTCACATGTGGGGCAGGCTCTCAATGGCTGTTCCTTCAGTCTCTGTTCTAGCCTTTGCCTCCCTATCCCCTCCTATGGATATTTTTGTTCCCCTTTTGAAAAAGGAACATTTTGGTCATCCTTCTTGAATTTCATGTGGTCTGTACATCTTGGGTAATTCAAGCATTTGGGCTAATATCCACTTATCAATGAGTGCATACCATATGTGTCTTTCTGTGATTGGGTTACCTCACTCAGGATGATATTTTCTAGTTCCATCCATTTGCCTATGAATTTCATGAAGTCATTGTTTTTGATGGCTGAGTAGTACTCCATTGTGAAGATGGACCATAATTTTAAACTGGACAAAGCCCTATTCTAGCCCTTCTCTGTTGGAAGTGACACTTTCATAAACTATAGTAACAATTTTAAAAGCCACTGCATGCCACAATTGGATACGTAATTTCTTTCCAACAAGTAATCTTTGGGTGTGGACAGCTTTATCGATTTAATAGATGAGAAAACTGAAGCTTGGAGAAGTATCTTGTCCCTGGGCACACAGCTCAACACACAGAAGGATTAAAGGCCATGCCTTCTAAACCTACATTCTAAGTAGACAATGTTTTCAGGCAACAAGACAGCAACCATGTTAATGGAATGCCATGAAAGTCAGGTTTGAGAATGTGGCTCTCACCCAATAGATGTCAGAGAATCAGTATAGGGTTGAAGGTCAGGGAGTCCCAAGATTAGGAATTATAGGAACAACATTATCATCAAAGGCCCAGAGATTATTCAGTAGGCTGAGTCGTGGAGGCAAGGACATGGATGTTTTTTCCTGATGCTCCCCAGAGTCTTCATCCTTGGCTCTTACTAAGAAGATGAACTCAGGGCAAATGGGTTGCAGAATAATGATGTCTAAAAACGCCTAGATCCCAATCCTTGAGACCTGTAATTGTTACCTTTTCTACAGAAACAGTCTACAAACATTGCTAATTAGGGGCTGATTGTAATGATGAGCTTACTTCCTAACAGGATTCCTAGTGTACTTTCCCCTCAACTTTTCTAGCAGCAAAGTCAGTTTGAGCATGTGTGCTATGCTGGAGTCTAAAGTAGCTACTTTCTCTGTAGGTCTCCCAAGAGTGGTGATTCATGTCCACTTGTTTCACACAGCACATGTGCCATCTGGGATTAGTCCTCTGGTTTGTCAGCAGTCTGTGTACCTAAAGGCCTTGGAAGTGGCCAGTGCGAAGTCATATCTGCAATGATTGCGCTATTTCTCTTTGCTTCAGCTATGGAGTAAGATACAGTTTTTCTCAACCAGGTTAAGCAATAGCTCAGAGGCAAAGCACCACCCAACCCAGGACATTCTACATGCAGAAAACCAACAGTAATAACCCCACCAAGGAAAGAGGGGGGTAGGGATAAAGGAAGGAGGGGTAGAAGGAAGGAATCAAAAATAGTAGACTAAAAACCAATTTACAACATGCCAGGCAAGGTGGTACACAACTTTCATCCTAGCATGTGGAAGACAGTCAGGTTGATACCTGTAATTAAGAGGCCAGCTTCATCTACAGCATGAGTTTGACATGAGCCAGGGATGTATTGTGAGACTCTGTCTCAAAAAACAAAAAATAGAAAACAAACAATCAATCAAACAACAACAACAACAAAAAGACCCAGTATATTTGTGGTGTGAGGGTCTTAGCCCTTGCACCATCCCCTGGGTTAGACCTGCAAACTGCTTTGTACTTCTCTCAAAAGCTCTCCTCCATCATGTCTCTTTGCATGTCACCTCATTTTTAGTTCCTTTCTGTCCTGGAAAGAGTTTCTCCTGTTGGCTGGACTCTTTTACCAGTGTAGTTGCATGGAGGATACAGCTATCTTACCTTCATTAAGAGTCTTGAACTGGAGCTGGAGAGATGGCTCAAATGAACCTGCTCTTCCAGAGGTCCTGAGGTTCAATTCCCAGCAACCATATGCTGGCTCACAACCATCTGTAATGAGATACAATGCCCTCTTCTGGTGTGTAGGCATATATGCAGGCAGAACACTGTACATAATAAATATTTCTCTAAAAAAAAAACAATGTCTTTTTTAAAAAGAGTCTTGACCTGGACTATGGTGATTGCACACACCTTTAATCTCAGCAGTTAGGCTGGCAGACCTCTGAATTCAAGGCCAACCTGGTCTACAGAGCAAGTTCCAGGACAGCCAGGGCTGCACAGAGAAACCCTGTCTCAAAACACCAAACAAGGGAGGAAGGAAGGGGAGCTGCTGCCACTGCTGCCACGTTAGGGTAGAAGCATCCTCTCTGGTTTTTCTTATTTTCTGTATATTTTTCTAAACTAAAATAATAATCTTACAAATATTGTCCCCCTTCCCGGTCTTCCCTCCAGAACCCCCCATTCCATTCCCCCTTCCCCTTTGCCTCTAGGAGGGTGGCTCCCCCACCCACTCACCCACTCCCACCTCATCCCTCTAGTATCCCTCTATGCTGGGGCAACAATTCTTCAAAGGACCTTGAAACAACCCAGATGTCCCTCAACAGAGAATGGAGACAAACAATGTGGTACATTTATAAACTGGAGTACTAATCAGCTATTAACAAACAATGATTTCATAAATTTTGCAGGCAAATGGATGGAACTATAAAATCCTGAGTGAGGTAATCCAGATCCAAGAGGACACACAGGGTATGCACTCACTGATATATGGAACATCCTATCTTAATGAGTGGGCCCTACAGGGCATCACATGGATCTGTATAGGAGGGAGACAAAAAGACAGATGATATATGTGAGCTAAGGAAGAACCTGTGAACCAAGGAGACAGAGCCTGCAGAGATACAGCCACAAGGCATGGAATGCCCAAAGCCACAAGAATCGAAGGATCTCTCTTCTGGAATTTCCGGAGGAAGTGCGGCCCTGGCAACACTTTCTCTTCAGCCCAGAAAACTTTGGACTCTGGGCCTTGGAACTGCAAGAATTGCACGTTTGGTATTTTAAGTCACCTCGTTTATGATTATTTGTTCCAATGACAAATAGAAACTGATAAGGAGTCTCCTGTTTATCCTGAACTCTAACTCATTGTTGTGGGCTGCCATCACCTTCCCCCTAGTCACAGGTTGGCCTGCCTCCTGATGATGGTAGGGATGGGGACACCTGCACCTCTCAGGGACCTGACTTTCCTCAGTAAACCTTCCCTCCTCTCTGTCCACCACTTCCCACTGTTTCTCTGTCTCTCACACTGCATCTGTCCTCTGCTTCCTGCTTTCCCTTCCTGTCCCCTCATCTGCCTCCTTCCTTCTGCCCTCCCTCCTCCCTATTGTCTGTATATATGGCTTTCCAGTCATATTATCTCTCTTTCTGTCACTGTTCCTATTTTTCCATATCTCAGTGCTGACCCCATGTTCCTTCAGTTTTCAATCCCTGCTCTATCTCATCCCCTGTATTAGCTTTCTTTCCTTATCTCCCAGCTTCATCCTGATGAGTTTCTCTGAGTAGCTTCTTGTCTATTTGCATCTTTCAAGTTTGTTTGCCCCCCACCACTTCCCTCCCTCCCTTTCCTGCCTTCTCATTTCTTAGGCCTCCTACTCTCAAGGATGTCTGGGAGACCTTAGAGCATTTGCAAAGGCCTCTATGATTATACCTGCAATCCGCACCCTTACTTCAGAGCAGGACTCATCTGGTTGGTCATGCTCCCATCTGACCTTGTAGGAGGAATGGCAAGGGAAGCAGAAACAAAAGGTGCTTTCTCGGAGTCACGTTGTTCTCCAGGCTTTACCTACAGGGCCCCAGATAGCTGCTTCTTAATATTCTAGCAGTGCTGTCAGTCTCACCAAAGAGAAATGGCTTGTCTTCGGCATAGCCCTCTGCAGAATTAATCCTCCCGCTGGCAGGGATAGCAGTGTGAGCAGAGGAAGGCGTTTAAGTGAAGGTTTGTAGATAGAAGGCAGGTAGATGTTAAGCTTTCTGATTTGGAGGCAACGTGACACCAGGAGAGACTGTCATGAAGCTTGATACTCTCAGGATAGTGTCTGCACTTGATAGCCAAAAGGCCAAGAAGCCATTCAGGACAGTGTCTGATGTATGGTCACATTTAACAAACATATAAATGAGAGTGAGGGAATGACCTTGAGTCTTCCTTTGGGGCCAATACCTGATGTCTCATAGGAAAAAATGTCATGTGACGTTTCATCAGCAAAATGGGGGTAGATAGTGGAGCTGCATGTGGGACACACCGAGGGGAAGAGGAAATGAGATGGGGGGAGACCTTAACACACAGCAGGGTAGGACAGGACAGGACAGGGTTGGCCATGTGATGATGTTGGTGAAGCTGAAGAGAGTGAAGGGAAGGCAGCAGAGCTGTGGGACAGGCAGTAAGGGAAGGACCAGGAAAAGGTTCCAGAGAGGAGGAGGGAGGTTTATAAGACTTGAGCTCTGAGAGCTAGAAACTGCCATGTACCAGTATGTGTGTACATAGAGGGGTGCATCGCTGTGGCTCACTTATGACCAGCTGACTTTATAAGTCTTGCTATTGATGAGGAGCCTCATCCTCAGATTGACCAGCTCCTCAGTTCCTCCAACTGCATTGCCAATGGCCACAATTTTGTTGAAGTCCCTCCTGACCACGTTGTTTGATGCTGCAATTGCTTCCTGCCTTGTACTGCCTTATCCCCTGTTCTTTGTCTCAGTGCTTAGCACCTTCTTGTCCCCTGTGGCTAGAATGTAAGCTCCACAAACATGGGGGTGCTTGTTAGCTTTCACTAAGTATCGTCATCTCCCCTGGAACTAGAGTTGCAGATGGATATAAGCCATCATGTAGGTACTAGGATTCTAACTGGGATCCTCTGGAAGAGTAGCCAGCACTCTTAACTACTAAATTGTCTCTACAGTCCTTAGAACAGAAGTTTATATTTCTGTTAAAGCCTTGGTGCATCCGGCCCCTGCTGCATCCCAGCCTTACCTTCCTCTCTGGACTTCCGTTAGGTGGCCTTTCAACCTTCTCTATTGTCTTTCCTGTCATATCATAATCCTTGGTCATGCCCATGCCTCTGCTAACTTGTGTCTCCACCACTCCCCACTTTTTGGCAGTACAAAAGATTGAACACTGGCCCTCACTACATGCTAGGCAAGTGGTCCACCACTGGGCTGCATTCTCAACCTCCTTCCCCCTTTTAATGTTGTCTTTTTGTCCTTCAAACCTTAGCTTCCTTCCCTGAAATCTTTTACAGTTTCTCCATTTGGAAGTCAGCCTCCCTCTGCATGGTGAGAGAATTTTGTGCTTGGATTTATGGTCACCCTCTAGAGAAAAAAACAGTGTACACATGCAGAGATCCTGGGGCTAGATGCCACCTCCATCACTTTCAAAGAATAAGAGTCTGGGTTAGTAACATAAACCCTGACTACTACTTTATTATCCATGAAAAACATACAGTATCATGCTTTGGTCTTGCTAGGTTGTGGGGAGTACTGGTGACAATAACTGCATTGCACAGAACACATTTTAAAAAACAGTAGCCACTTTTGTCAAGGTGGTTGTGTAACTAACCACCTGCTTGGTAAATAGTTAACTGAGGTACTTTGTTTCCTCCTCTAGACTTGAAAGTGGATTTCTCTAATTCATCTTCATCTATCCCAATCCCTGATATGTATCTCAGCAGTTACCCATGAGAAGACACCTAAAAATGTTTGAATCAATGCACAGATGGATAGATGGATGGATGGATGGGTAGGTGGGTGGATGGGTGGATGGAAATCACAGAATCTATTTAAGCACCAAGCACCTGTTAAAGAGCCCCAGAAATAGGAGGCTGGGGCGACTCTGTGTCAGGATAGTAGTGGGTAGAAGTCACTGGATGAGTCCAAATTTCCAAGCACCCCACCTGGCTGAATCCATCCTCCATCCACAGCGCTTTAGGGTTCAAGCCCCATCTGCCCTTTTGGCCAACCACTCTCTGCCATCTTTGAAAAATAGGCAAATGAATTGAACTTGAGGATCAAAAGAATTTCAACATATAGATTATCCTGAGATTTCTGTGAGTAATGAATGGTTGAGAGCTTTCACTCCAGTTTTTTCCTCTCTTAATATCGAAATATATTGAAAATGGTCCAGCCAAGAACACTATTGCTTCTCTTTACCCGGATCTTAAATCTTTCTTCCTGGACAGCTTGTTTTAATTGAAAATATTCCATCAATCTCTACTGTCCTTCACCTTTGTTCTGTTCCTTCCCTCAGGCGGGGCCAGTGTAGGAAATAATCTGGAGTGAATAAAGCTTCGCAGCTAGAGAGGAGAAGGTCAAGAAAACTATTGCAGACAAGACCAAACTACCTTTTAAAACCGCCATTTTATCAGAACCCACCCAAAGTGATCACCAAAAGTACTGTGTGGAACAGCCCAAATCCTTTGTAGACAAGGTTGTTGGTGAACAAGATTGGGTCTGGCTCAATATAGAAAATAAGGAGGAGATTAGGTTTCTTTCTCCCCCATCCATTCATTCATCTATCCATCCATTCATCCATCTATCCATTCATTCATTTGCTATTCAACTAGCCCTGTGCTACTCACCAATTACATATAGTCACACAGTGCAGCCCAGCAACCTTGTGAGGTAGGCATTTCACAGACAAGGATGGCTGAGGGATAGGAAGTAGCTTGTGCAAGGTTACTCAGTGTCTAGTTCTCTATCTATGTTAGACACTCTTCCCCTAAAACAAGGGTATCCTTTCTTGTTCTCTGTCAGATATTTGGGTGACTCTCAGTGGGAGGGTCTTTTGTGCAGTCTGATTCAGTTGTAGGAAAACAGTGACTGGTACTGGAATGTCAGAGAGATATAGAATTGAAGGCTGACCAAGAGCCTTTTCTAGGTTTCTTTGCATAGTCCCAGGACACTGGGATGGTCATTCTGTTTATCTGTAAGCTTGGGATCCTAGCTCAAGTATTCCCTGAGTCAAGAAGCAGTTACTTTGCTGTATCTGACTTTGCCACACAAGTCTCACAATGTCACTTCTTCCCACCTGTGTTATTATTTTGGTTAGAAGCCATTTAAAAGTCAGTAAAAATTCAAGGAGAAAGAACATAAGACTATGCCTTTCAATGGAAGGAGCATCAAGGTCATATTAGAATAGCATGTGAGACCAGAGATAATGTTGCAGACATCTTTGGAAATTAAAATCTGCTATCCATAGCATGTGGCAGAACCAGAATTTGGGCTAGACACATCTGCTTCCAAAAATGTCTGCTGAAACTTACCAGCTCAGTCCACAGGGACCTCTCATTTCTCCCTTACCCTGCAGCTATTTCTTTCAACACACATATCCATGATTTGGTCTTTCCAAGCCAACTAAAGACTGTCTGGGTTCAAGCAGTCAGCCTGTCTCTGCAGGCCCTGGCCATGAGACAGCCTCTGGGGGCTGCTCAGCAGACAAGCCACGCTCAGTGCCAGCTTGTGGACTTTTCAGAGAAGGGGACAGAGAAGGTCAGACACAGCCAGAGAAAGAAAGCAGGTGGCAGCCCCAGAAGCACAGCAAGCCTGCACTACATCTCACTGTCATAAACAACGGGCCTGGTGTACTTCCTCCTCCCACCCCATTCTGACCTGGGATGACTCAGGCTTTGACAGAAAAGGTGCCTTCAAGTTGAGAAACAGCCCAAGGCAGTGGAAACTCATAGTCTGGAATCGGACTTGCCTGGATTTGATTCCTGATTCTACCCTTATCAGCTGTGTGTCATTGAATAAGTTCCTTCACTAGCAGACCCCAAGAAAGATGAAGAAAATACTTGTTCATATGCATGTGTGAATGGAAATGCATTTCTATACTCTTGCTACTGCCTTCTGAAAGGCATCTTCAGCTGCCCAGTCTTTATAGTCCAGCTAGAAGCAGGCCTTCTCCAGAGACTCTCTTGGACTAGCCTCTGGCTGCTATTTCTCTGCATATTCCCCTGTATCAGCTCTATGTGTTCCTGGGTCAGGGCTGTGAATAGTGCTCCAATAGAGCTAGGTTCCAGATGGTTAATTAGGTAAGAGAAAGATGGATGCAACCGTGAAATGGTGCAAGTCCCAGAGAGGCAAGGCCTAGGTTTAAACCCCAGTTCTATTATTTATAAGGTATCCAGCCTTGGGCGAAATCACTTATTGTATCTGAGCAATGGGAACAATAATAGACATTTCTTGCTAGATTGTTATGAGATTGCTTAGCATAAACTAAACACTGCTTAGTTATTGGTTGTCATTACTCATTTGTGTGGTGGTGGTGGTGGTGGTGGTGTGTGTGTGTGTGTGTGTGTGTGTGTGTGTGTGTGTGTGCACATGTGCCTGTGTATGTGCTTTTCATGCTACTACCAGGCAAGCACATAGGTTATTTAGATGAATCAAGTAGAGATGGTCTCTGTCTCATAGATTGTATAGGCCAGAGGGGCTATTGAAAAGAAGAACTGGTTGGAATGCAATATTGCTAAGTAATCTGACTGGCAAAGATGCTGTGGGAAACCTAGTAGGGACCCTACCCCAGCACAGGCACCAAGGACAATATAACCACTGAAGTAATAACTGAACCAAGGTCTGAAGGCTGAGAAGGAGCTGGTTTTGTTAGGAATTCATGGCATGTGGTCTAGTGGGATGTATGATGAACCAAGACCTACTGGCTATAGGATTAGAAGGGGGAAGTGCAAAAGGAGGTAGGAGGTGGCAAGAGATGGGCTAAGAACATAACCAAGGGCCAAGCTATGAACAGATTTGCAAATTGTATCAGAAATCTGTAAGATGAAGGCAATTGAAAGATACTGAAGAATTTCAGTCACTGAGTGATACCATCAGATCTGGAATAGATAATATAGCTTCTGACTTCATCATTGAAAACATCCTAGAGGGGGCTATTCTGAGACAGAAGGCCCAAACAGGATGATGATGGTCCAGGAGACAGGTGATGCTGACCTATTCTGGGGGAAAGAGGTGAACATAATCATAGGATGAGAAGTTTTGTTAGGAAGGGTGACAGTTGGATGTTTGGAGCTGATGGAGGCTAGTGGAGGAACTACTGTGAGTAAACAATTTTCACCCTGTAAGAAATGATACACACTCTGAATGAGATCAGTTCTAAAGCCATGAAGGTGGGGAGCAAGGACAACACTCTCAGCCCTGGGATGACAGCAGGGAAGATCCTGGAAAATCTAATAAAGAGGAACTAGCTAATTGGAGAACACATGGCTGTATGTTAGCTGAAAGAGAGTCAGGGAGGCCCTTCAGGGAAAGGAAATACCAGAGAAATCCAGAGATGTGGATGTGAGGCATAGGCAGATACAAAACTGTCATATTAATTGATTCCATGGTGTTAACACCAGTTTAGAACTGGTGCTTTCTCCTTCCCTGGAGAGTTTATGACTTGATAAATAGGATATAAATCTATACCCTTGAGCTTCATTATTTGTCAAATAGCAAGGTGAAATGGGATTCTATTTAGAGTCAAAGAGATTTCCTGAGATTTCTCTCAAGAGAGTTCCTGGATCCTGAAGTCCAGGCAAGCCCTGATCTAAAAACAGCAAAGGGTAGCTTGCCTGGCTTTGAGTCTTGCTCACTGGGTTTCATTCTAGACAACATGAGGCTGGACTGGAATATCCCAATTATATTTACAATCTAGGTGCACAGATTTGGGGGTAGAATTACTTTGACCCCAATGCTCACTCCCATCCTCCACTTCTGTACACTTTAATTTCTTGGTCTGTGAAACAAGAATCATAATTATTGCTGAAGGTTGATGAAGACCAATAAGATAAGACACAGCAAAACCCTAGAGTGGGGAGTTATGCCATCATCTTTATCGCTGTTGTTTTATTTTTTACAAGTAGGCCTCTTTTCACCCTGCTTCAGTCTCTTTTCAAAGCTGCTTCTTAACACACACCTGCAGATATGAAACTGGGACGGAACGTAGCAAGAACATTTCTAGATTATTACAGGCTGAACTCCCTTGTTGAGAAGATGACAATCCCAATGCCAAGACTTCGGTAAGTGGTACAGACAAGCAAATGGGCTTGGGTCCTGCTTCACTAGGACTAACTTTCTGATGACCTCTAACTTCCTACCTGTGCTACAGGAAGGGCAACCCCAGCTCTGCCATTGTATGGATTCAAACCAGTGTGAGTCTGGAAGGTTTCCTAAGCATAGGGCATTCATGAAACTTCATCCCCTCCAACTTCTGGAATATCATCCCAGATTGCCAACCAATTTACCATGGTCCAGGGCAAGTCAGTCCCCTGACTCCCTGGGTTGGTCAGGCTGAATGATGCCTCAGGGTCCACTTTCTGTAGGCAGTAAACTTTATCTTTGAGCTCCATTCCACAGAGTCTTCATAACAGTATTGCCAGGTGATACCCTATCTCAGTGGTGGGCCACCTCATTTCTGATCCACACTAGGAATGTCCAGTGATGGTGTGTTGCTGGGAAGCCAAGATCAGCTACTGGTCTAAGTTAGCCTGGCTGTTTACATATTCCATACCACATGATAACTCATCCTCAAGGGTTCCAAATGAACTCCACTTCTTGAGTCCCCTAATCTGAAAATAATGTACTGTTATACATACTTCTTAGGTCATTGTGAGATGTAAATTCAAACACTAGTGCTAGGTGTACAAGAATCCCCACAGTCTATGATAGCTCCTTCCCTCAACACTCAAAGGTTTAGGTTACAGAGGACACATCTTTAAGAAGTTCCATCTCACTCCTCTGATGGACCCACTTGTAGATCCAAGGAGGAGAGAAGACTAGGATGGGAGCATCCATCTTGTCTGAGGGATGAACAGCCACTGGAAGTGCTGGGAGTTCCCATGTGTTCTGGTAAAGCAGTCAATGAGCATCTTGGCAATGACATCCAGTGGCATCTGGAATGTGGTAGCAGTACCCTACCTCTGGGCCTCCTCTCCTGTTCCCCTAATAGCCCAACCTCCTGGAATGATGTGGCAATGTCCAACTCTCTACTCCTGCCAGACCATTCTTTTCATTGATGTTAACTATGCACTTTGATACCTCAGGAGTTTAGCACCATGAACCTTCCTCCATCCCCCACTACTACTACTAATAAAATGTAAATCACCGTTACTTAGTGTATGAAGCACTTTGTGTACATGATCTTATTTAGTTCATGTATGTCTTGTCTTGCACTTTAAGAAAAGGAGACCCAGAAAGGAACAGAAGATTTCCTGATGTCGCGATGTCGATAGCACAGAGAGTGTTTCATTTTCCAAAGCCACCTGAACTCTACTGCGATAGAGCTCCATCAGTGGACTGTCTCCGTCTCTCAGGAATATGATGGGGTTTTAGGCCTTTTTATACCTGCCTATTAAACAGAAATAATAGCAACAACTTAATGTGGTTCTGAAGATTAGATACAAGTTTGGGATAGTTCCTAGCATACAGTAGATACCCCCAAATGTTTTCATAATTTTTGATTTCTGTCAGTTTCTGATAGCCATGTTCTTTGACTCGCTGGTTGGGCTGGCCTAGACTCCATAATTCAATCTTCACAGCCTATGCTCCAATGACACCCAGTCTTATATTGGGAACAGATCATCTGGAGACTTTATATCTACCATAATACCTTTATGTAAGCATTACAAACCCCTACAGGAGGGTTATCTCTGTTTCTTCTCTATCTCTGTGCAGTACCAGCCTGCCTTGCACAGACTTTATGGGGGTATATATACACCCATGTATTCTTCCATTCATAGACTTGTGGAAGACAGCATGCTGCACCCAGCTCGGGGAGTGGGGGTGGGGGGTGTCTGGGATGAATTGGTGATTAAGGTATGACCCTGCCTTTGAGGAGTTCACCTCCAGAGGAAAGTTCTCAGTTCACTCTTTAGAAGTCACTCTTGATTGGCTAAAGTTCTTAAACATTTAAAGCTTTGTAAAACTCAAAAGAATTCTTAGAATCTCATTTACAAGTTAATTTAGGGATTATCTCTTTGGGGTCCTCTGTCAGCCTGCATAAAAATTATCTTCATCCTTCACCATTTTTTTTTATTTGTAAATGTCATGATCACAGATTCAGTGAAGTAATGCAATTTGGAAGGGACATCCAGGAGCATGGCAGGCAAGGACATTGAGACCCAGGGAGCAGAAGGGTCAGAGGCAGAAATTGAGCCCAGGGCCTGACCCCTCTGTGGGGTATTCAGCCTCAGTCAAGAGAGGTCTGCCCAGATTGAGAGGGGGCTTAAACTGAGCACGATGGAGGGCAGGTTTCCTCCTAAGAGCTTCTGCACCCCAACACTGAGCTTTGAGGTCCTTTTCAGCAAAGACTTATTTCCTCACTAGGCCACAGGAAGACTTAAGGCAAATGTATCCACTCTTAAGATAGGAAAAGCAAATCCCCATATCCCTGCTTCTGGGCCTGGTTGAGCCTCTGTGAGTCCCACCCAACTCCAAATTGGTAAGTAGTCCTTTCAGAATGAATTCATTCCCCAGATTGCTGACTCCTTTGGGATTTGAATGCTTCCCTCTTTTGTATTCTTTTCAACCAAGCATCAAAGAGCTTAAGTGAAAGAGCAATTCTGATTGTAAAGGAAAATTACATGTTTTGACTCAAAATTAATCTTTGTTTTCTCCCATCTCCATGCATAATTGCCATATGTCAGTTTCTACCCATAAGCTGGTGGAAGCCTGTCACATTCTGGGGTGCTGGGCCGCCCCTCAGGAAGGAGTCCTGGGGAAAGGCAGCAATGTAGGCCTGGGAGCTCAGGCTTAGCATTGATAGTAAAGCAGAGACCCTAGATTTACTTTTAACCACAGTGTCATGTCCCTTAGAGCTAGAACTAAAGGTGATAAAATCAAACAGGGAAAAAGGTTGGGTAAAGACTACATCTGTGGGTGAGCAGGGCATGAGCCCGTAGTTAAACTTGCCTTGACCAGGTAGACACAGGCTCTGCCACAGGCCAGGAACATTGGCTACTACATAATGCCATCATGATCTATGTGTACAGGAATACATTCTGTGTTAGGCCTGTGCTGAGTACTGGAGGATCATAGATAGCATAAGCCCATCAGGAACTCCAGTTGATAACATGGGAAACAGAACAACATTTAACAGTATAAGTAGTTATCCACAATTACATGTCAGAGCAGATATGTCCTCACTCACAACACTTCATGGCTTCCTTTGAGCTTCAGAATAATACTCCAACACCTCTTCTTGCTACACCAGACCTTAAGCAGTACTTTTAAATTTGATATTCTGCCTCCTACCATACCCTGAGACCTTGAGAGTACCTTGAGAGTAACCACTTCTGTCCCTATGAGTCAGCCTGCATATGTTGTCCATGTTCTTGCCTCTATATCTTGTTCTTCTTTTCCTTCATACTGGAATGTTCTCCCTTTCATTTTGTAGATGCTGAAGTCATACTAACTCATCAACATTTGATCCAGATGATGGATGCATCCTGTTTCCCTGTCCCTCTTCCTGCTTAAGACAGTCTCCTCAGCTGGGCTCTTAGTGGCAATTCATACACACCTCCTGTCCTCCTGTGATGTGCTATCCTGTCTGCCATCTTTGTAGCTCTGACTTCTCCACTAGACAAGCTCATTCCTGAATCCTTAGTGCAGGCACAGAACTTGCATACCTAAGACAGTAGTAGAATTGAGGGAGGAGGGCACAAAGCTTCTTCAAGCTCTTTACCCTATGGAAGAGTCCTAACCAGATAACCCAAAAAGGACTTGAGCATGAGGTCTAGGCCCATGTCATCTGTACTAGAAAGTCTCCTCATGTTGGCCAGCTCTAAGGAACATGTTTTCAGGCACTGTGGCTGGGAGCTAAAGATATGTCAAAGCTATGTGTCGTGTGTGTGTGTGTGTGTGTGTGTGTGTGTGTGTGTGTGTGTGTGTGTGTGCACTCCATCTTCACTTGGGTTGTCACTCATCAACCATAAACAAAGGTTGTTAGGCCAAGGTTAGAGCATACTGGCCACAAGCCACATTGTTACTCCTAATTCAGAAGCCCACTCACTCCATTTCTATTTCTGGCATTCTCTACTTCTTGTTGTGATCTTCATTTTGAGAGGTTGTTTTGCACAGGTATGGGCTCCACTAAACCTAAACACATTGAGAACAGCATCAATGTCTGTCTGTGCCTATGGCATGTCCAGAGTCTCTGGAACCACAATCAACAGATGACAGGAAGGAAGGGAAGACACCTAGGATGGTCAATCATATTCTCTCATCTAAATACACCACACTGTTGGAAGACTGGAATAGTTTATGCTCATTGTACAAGTGAAGTTCAGAGAAGTTCAGTTCCTTGCCCAAGGACACACTCCTGAATTCAACCAACTTGGGAATTCAGAGCAGTTCTTTGAAGCTTAAAATTAAGACCAGTATTCCCACTGAGAAAAAAAAAGTTAATCTGGTGATTACATAAATCAATTTGTCAGTCAAAAATAAAACAAAGAAGGCATCAAATGAGGTAAAATACAGCAGTGAATAGGATAGGTTCCTACTCCCCCAGAGCTCATTCTCTCTTATGTGAACAAGTCCACTGAATGACAGGGGTAAGATTGTTGTGCTGGGTGCTGGGTGCTGGGTGCTGGGTGCTGGGTGCTGGGTGCTGGGTAGTCAATACTGGAACATAGAGGCAAAACAGACTTATTTCTGCTCTCCAAGCATGCCAAGAAGACAGAATTGCTGTGATTAAGCTGTACTGAGTAATAAAACTGAAATCCTGAAGTCCTTGGTGGGCATACAGGAAATTATGGAATAATGTCACAGCCCTCCTGAGTTCTCTCTCTCTCTCTCTCTCTCTCTCTCTCTCTCTCTCTCTCTCTCTCTCCTTCCCTCTCTCTCTCCCTCCCTCTCTTCTCTTATTCAAAAAGGATTTCCCAAGTCCATTGGGGGCCCAAGACAGATAGCATCATCCTGTTAGCCTTCTTCCAAGGCTATAGACCAGGTTTCCAAGCTATAGCCTTTTTTGTGTTCCCATCCCCTTCCCATATGTAACATGTTGAATGAGTTGGAATGGAAGTGGCAAGATGCCAACCATATTGAAGCTGTAAAAGAGTTAAACTTTCTCCAGGCCCAAAAGGAAGCAGTCAATACATCCATTCATCTATCCATTGGCTACCCAGCCATCGGTCCTACAGATGGTCACTGGGATACCATGACTGCTTTAAACTGACCTGGACTGGGCTCTGGGGACATAGAGAAGAAGGTGGCAAGGCTGCTGTACTTAGGAGGTCCCTGTCAAATGGGGGAGACGGACATGCACACAGGTGACTTCATTACAGTGTGTGTATGCGCTGTCTTCTCTTTGTTATTTCCCTTTTACAGGAAAGAAAAAGCCCTTCCTTGCAAGCACCCACCCCTGCGGGGCTCAACCAGCAATTTCCCCATTGGCAAAGGGGACAAGAAGAACTCACTGAACCACAAAGACCCATCAAACCCCTTTTAAAGACATGGCGCCAGGAGGCATCGTGGGTACAGGAACATGCATTTCTTGCTGGGGCATGAAATTAAGTGCCCTTTCCTGGTTTCCAAGGCAGGGGTTTTCAGGATAATGCACAAGCTAGTGAAAGAGAGTCAGGGAAAAAGAGAAATTTTATCATCGATTTTTCCCTTTTACCAATGGGAAATCAATTGTGAGCCTTCAACTCGGGGCCGAACAGAATGTGAGAATGGAATCAGGTCAGCACAGGTTTTATCTGCCATGGCAAACCTATACACCCCTCTCAAGAGACCCCATGGGCAGTTCCCTGGTAGCCCCTCTTCACATTTTAAAGTCACAGAGTCATGATCCGAATGACTTCACTTAAAACAGGTTGCAGTTGTTTCTAGTTTAGGAGTTCAGCCTCCATATTTTCTGATCCAAAGCAACAAAAACACCCATGCAAAACAATGGCAAACACGCCTTTGGGAACAACGGGGCAGAATTTTTGAAATCAGAGTGGTCTGAAAAATACGGTCGTATCTATAAGCTTTCTCGCTCCCTCAAGCCCCAGCATGTAACTTCAGAAAGCTGTTCTGAAAGCTATTTTTCAACTTCCTGGCTAGTTTAATTGAATTTCTAGCTCCCCAAACAAAAAGCATAGCTCATTCATTCCCAAGAACTGCTGTGACTAAGGTCTGCAATCCCTGGTGACAAGGATCTAGGAAGGTGAGCACTGATAATCTGCAATGAGAACAAGGTGACTACCAGGTAAGGGGGCTACAGGAGACAAAGGAGTGCACTGGAGGCAGGTGAGGTGATAAAAGACAATGACAGCAGAAGCAATTCCCAAGGGGAGACAAGCCAAATAGTGTGCATTTTCCTGAAGCTTAAAGTGCCTTTGTGTGATGAATGGGTCCAGGGGAGTCTACTCCCTTCCTGTCTGTGGAAGCAGCAGGCTGAGTCACCATGACAGCCTGCTAATTAAAATGACCTCCCGGAAACGAGGATTAGGAGATAGGGAGAGGGAGGGAGGCTCCAGGGAGATAGGGCCTTCTGCACAGTCTTTAAACAGTCTTTGTGTTTGAGATGGAGATTTTCAAAGTTTATTGCAAAAGTCAAGAGCAAAGCTTGTTTTCTCTTTCACATACTGGTTTTCAGAAATGGTAACAAAGAACCATATGTTAGTTCGCTATGAATGTTCCATTGTGTACATAGCAACCTTCCTGAGTTTCTATTGCCCAAATAAAGTGGTTTGTGCAGCTCTTCTGTTCCCTGGAGTGTTCTTGACACCCTTTCCTCTTGGTTTCCTACTCCTTGGAGGACAACTGGCTAACCCCAAATTAGAATTAACCTTTTGAGGTCAGGGGCTCTGTGAAGATGCAGAAGAATGGCAAGACTTGAGGGCTCTGCAGTTCCCGTGTCAGAATGGTGAGGAGCTTACGAGTTCACCTGGCTCAACTGCGAGGCAGCTTTGGAAATGACAGCATCGTTTTAGATAACGTGGACAGAGGTGGGTTGCATAAAATGAGGCTGCAGCTTAGATCTGCTTTCTTCCACATCCATCTGTTGTAGCTGTGCATAGGCACTGTGTTTTTTTTTTTTAAACCCTGTGGACGGATTAGAACCCGGGTTGAAACTTGGAGACAGGCAATTCACGTTCTGATTCTGAATTCAAACCCTGTTTTATGTTTTAACATCTATATAATACAGAACAGTCATTTGTACCTCTGTGAAGCCCAGGTCTCTGACTTGTAAGATGGGAATAGTAATACCTTCTCACTCAAACAGTTAGGACAATTTGATGAACTTAGGTGTGGGAAACATCTGTTCTCATTAAATAACAGCTATGATCACTTGAAAGATGACCAATATGGAGGGGTGTGTGGGAATCACCTGTCATTAGAGGCGAACAAGGGGAGTAGAGATGTTTTCTTTTTGAGATAAAAAAGTGGAAGGATGTAAATATAATAATAATAACAATAACAACAACACTAATAATAGTAGTAGTAGTAGTAGTAGTAGTAGTAGTAGTAGTAGTAGTAGTAGTAGTAGAAAATACACATTTGCAAGGAAAAAGTGTAGGGTAGAGATGGGAAAACAATGTTTAAGGGACATCATGGGACTAAAGAAGTAAATTCATGCTGCGTTGCCCAGAGGTAATTCGGTCAAATCCAGGGACTACTACTCAGTAAGACAAGCTTCTGCTCATGCTGGAGAAAGTGCTCTATTAAACAGAGCAGCCAACCATGAGTTCCCTTGGAAGGCAGTGAGCTCCTCATTAGCAGAGGAATTCAACCAGAGTATGAATGGTCGTCTTTCCTGGAGGGAGAAGGGTCCCCTTCCTTAGGGGAATGCTGGATTTGAAGCTGGAGGCTCTGCAGCAGCACCCTGGTCTGTGGCTCTGGAAAGAATTAACAGGAGGCAGGTTACAATTCTGTCAGATAATGGAGTTCACAGTAAAATATCAGTAAACACCAGACACAAGAACATAAAGTATCTGTGAATCATAGCATACTGACCATCTCGATGTCTAGCATTCCTTAGAGGGAAAAATGCACTATAAGGTAGACTGTATAGGCTTGCAACAGTCTGCTTCTCCATGTTGGCAAAACACACAAGGAAAGACTGTCCAGGGGTTGTTACTGGCCCTTGTGGAGGTCTCGGCAAGCTCGGCTCCTCTGCAGTGCTCTTGGATGAGGTCATACCGAAGACATGAAGCTGGTAAAGAAAGGTTCTCAGCGTGGAGGAGGAAGATAGCCTCAAGCAGACAAGTGAACCAGATGGAGTCTACTGGTCCTTCCATCTCAAGGCCATTAGCCTATCCAAGTAATCTGGCCTACTTCTGCTTCAGACTAGATCCCACATGGATAGACCTGGCCACAATCCTGTGCATTTCTGACAAAGAGGGTAAGACAACTATGCAAAAAAAAAAGTGGGGAAAAGGTGGGGAGGGACTTGCTAGTCTCTGGCTGATTCTCACCCACTGGTTATTCTGGGGGCAATGGAAGCTTGCTCTTTATTTCAGAGGTTCTGAAACACCGCCGATGTGAATTTGCTCTCCAAAGCTGCAGTCAGTCAGTTGCAAACTATTGGGATGCTGAGGCCCACAGAGGAAGGGTATTGCACACTTTGAGGATGCTAGCTCCCTGTACAGGAGACTCCTTTAGCTAGGAGCGTTTCCCGTCCTTTCCAACAGGGACAACAGACAGGGCACATGACAAGCTTGTGTCTTGTCACTGTGCTTCAGTAACATACCGGAAGGCTGCCTTGGAGAATCACAGCTTATTGTTCTAAACAGAAAGAGAACCAAGCAGGGAAGTTGGAGATTGTGTTTGCTAGGCACCTAGTCGTACATTTGACAAATGTCTGGTGAGCGCATGCAGCATGCCAGGTGTTGCACCAGATGCCTGCAAATCCTCTGCCTTACCGGATTCTCTGAAGACTCATGAGGTAAGTTCACTTGCTGCGTTTCCCAGATGAGCAAGCACTCTGAAAATGCTAAGCACAAACACCTCTCTTTACATTCACGTTGTTGCATGAACCTGCATCCCCGCTACTCCATACTGGACCTTCTCCAATTATCTCCAGGTAAAATCTGGTCGCAACAGAAAACAGGTTAAAGCACAGTACCACCAACCAGAGCACTACTTAGAACTGGTAGGGAACCGAGAGAAGAGGGGAACATGCAGATTGCTATGTGTAGAGGCTCATGGAAAGATGTTAGAGCTTCCTAAAAGCTGCTATGAAGGGGCCCCTTCTCACCTCCCACTCCCCCATGCCTGTGTAAAATCCTGAGCTCCAGGGTCCTTCAAACCCTGGGGCTGGGCTTCAGGCCCATTTAACGTGATTCACACAGAAGTTTCCACATCTCTCAGGGCCCTCAGAAGCTCAGTGATGTGGTCTTACAGGGCTTTTCCCAGAAGCCTCTAAGGTAGCTATTCTAGCAGGTTTCTTATCAGTCCAGCCTTCTGGAGAGGAGGAACTGAGCCTTCTCTGTCACAGTCCCTGCCTCCTGAGCACAGTAAAGGTGTCTGATGTCCTTCTCTGTGAGGCTCAGCCCGACCAATAAGGCTGAAAGGCCAGAGAGAATAGAGCTTATCGCGAGTAGCCTGAGTTTAAATTAAACTCGTCTTAAGTGTGAATCCCTGCTCATCCTGCTCACCGTGTGGCTCTGGGGAAGGGATTTGGCCTCCTTAGACTTCTAGATCGCTATCATTTGCAAAATAGGAGCCATTAGTGCCCATTTCCCACATTTATAATGAGGATTAAGTGTAACAGTGTCCATACAGTATCTGACACTGAGTAAAGGTCCTTCCTTAGATTCTTCCCCCCACACCCCTGTGCCTCTCTCCTGCTTGCTGGAGTTAGAAACCCTTTTCTTCTCGCCAAAGAACAAGAAGAATTGTGAAAACATCTCGAAGAAAGAAAAGACATGGGAGAGGCATCCTGTGGAAATGACAGGTGCATTGTGGGATTAGAATCAGGACAGATGTCTCACCTGTGTTGTATCCATCCTGTGACCTTAGCACTCAGTAGAGTCTAGCTCACTGAGTACAGTGTCAGTGATGGAGTGGCATGGGCAAAAGGCCCTGGACTCACAAAGAGGAGAGAAGAGGCATTGTAAGATGGGGTACAGCATTGGTAGGACTAAAAAGAAAGAGGCCACACTCCATAACACGCCATGTTTTATTAAAATGGAGACAAACAGGTCTGACCAGAACACACATGTACCAGGCCCTTCCTGGGCTGTGGTCAGATGGTTAACAGTGTTCTCGGGGATGCTGTGAAGCAACCAGATTCACAGGCCTGGCCAACTAATACTAAGGCCCTCCTGAGGTGCCTTCACCACTCTCACCAAACTCAGGGTGTGTGGTGGTCAGGGTGATCTCCCCACTCTGCAGATGAAAAGGCTGGGGGGGGGGCAATGGGAGTAGGTTCCCTGCTCATGGCTTTTATTCCTTAACTAACTAAGACAGGACCTGGGCACACACTCAGCTCTGTCACAAGCCCTGGTTGTCCAGTTCAACCCAAAGCCTCAGCAAAAAGCCTGAATGATTCAGAAAGTCAGTCTTGCTCCTTGCTGCTTAAAATTCACCTGTCCCCAAAGATCTAAGATTTATTTTTGGCTGTCCTCATGTCAGTCTAAAATACAGATCTGCTGTTTACCCTGGACTCAGCGGTAGGGGCTCATGTCCTCATTTTCTACCTTGTCCTCCAGGCTGCAAAGCCTGCTGCTGTCTGAATTCATTCTCCTCCTACTACCCCCTTCGTCTCTCTCTCCCTCCCTTCCTCCCTCTCTCTCCCTCCCTCCCTCCCTCCCTCCCTCCCCCCCTCTCTTCCCCTCTCTCTCTGTCTCTCTCTCTCTGCCTCTCTGTCTTTCTTTCTCTGTGAGTCTTTCTCTCTGTCTCTGTCTGTCTGCCTGCATGCCCGCCCCTGCAGAAGACTACTTTTCAAGACCCATCACTTCTGCCTCTGGACGTGTCTACCCATAAATGGTGCTGTGGACTGGTGGTGGAGGCAGACAGACCTGGGTTTTATTCTCAACACCAACACTTGCTCATTGCCCGTGAACCATTTACCGACCCAACTCTAAAATGAGACAGCTAAAGCCTGTCAAGAGGACTGCCGTTCATTGCCCTTCCTGCAGTTTTTCTGTCCTATCCTTAAATGGATTGCTGAAGTGACTTCTGCTGACCTTCCTGCCGCTGAATGCTTCCCTGCTAATCTATTCTCTTATTGGAAGCTTCCAGAATCTCTATAAAGCATAACTTCATATTTATGATATCTTTTTTCAGAGCAATTTTACAGTACAGGAGACTAGCTATCATTCTACTTCCTCCTTTCATGTTCTGTTTAATTACTAGGCCCTACTGGTCTTACCTGCTCCCTCTCTCCCTTCCCCACCCACCAGCTTTACTCTTAGCTAAAGAACACCACCTATGCATATGTGCATGTAACAATAATTAATGAAAAAATGCAAGGAAGGGTATATGGGAGAAAAGGAAAGGAGAAATGATGTAGCTATAATCTAAAAAAATAAATGAAAATAATAAAATGTAAAAAAATAAGATTTTCACTATTTAAGACTTACATTATGCTGGTAATGATGATGTTAGTCAATTCCTATAAGCCCAGGAACTGAAAAAAACTAAGGTAGGGGAATCATGAGTTGTAAGCCAGCCTAGGCTACATGGTAAGACCTTGCTTCTAAACAGATTCAAGCTATCTATCCTAACTCCATGCCATCCTCCTGATGTTTGTCTCACAGAAAGCAGAGGTTTTTTTTTCTCCTCTGCATAACTCTGGAGCACCTGAAAAGAGCTCACTAGAAACAGAAGATATCAGCAAATACAACAGAATCAAAGAAAAAATAAAATGCCTTCAAGTCTCAAACCCCAACATCACCTTTCTCTGTCACTGGATCCTAAATATGGATTCATCTTCCCGGAGTGAGGGCCTCCACTGGGACAGCTGTTGCTCAGGCTCCTGCCCAGGCTTCCAGGCCCACAGACTTATGCTCTGATGCAGTGAGGAAGGCAGGGCATCTTGGTAAACTGATTATGAATTTGGAGTCAGGAGCTGTTTCACTTTCAAGGTTGTGGAGAAGTGGAGAGGAAGGATTTACTTATCTCTCAATATTTTCCCACAAGCCACCTTTTCAGAGGCCCTTAGGCCATTTTTCCTTTATCAGTAAGACGAACCACCCTTGCTGCATCTACTGATGCTGTTGTTGCTAGGATAAACACTGCTACTGCAGCTACCACTGATATTAATGCTGCTGCGCGCTCTTTCTCTCTCTCTGTCTCTCTCTCTCTGTCTCTCTCTCTCTCTCTCTCTCTCTCTCTCTCTCTCTCTCTGTGTGTGTGTGTGTGTGTGTGTGCGCGCGCGTACGCGTGTGCGCGCGCATGCCTAGGTTGCCTGTCCTATGAGCTCCCAGATTCTTTCTGTCTTTACTTCCACAGTACTGAGGCCACAGGCACACCCTCCTACCCAGCTTTAACATGGACCCTGGGTATATGAACTCAGGTTCTAACGCTTGACTGACAAGTACTTTACCGACTGAGCCATGTCACCAGCCCTCACTCTCACTGCAGGTGTTAATTCTGATGCTGATGCCAGCAAGACTACTCCTAACACTAACACTGCTGTGCCTGCTGATCTACTCTCCTCATTATTGCTGGTTTGACCACCATAAGGCTACTTCCTTGACTGCTGCGTTACTGATAGGGGGCCTGGAGGTCTCAGTGCTCGCAGGCATGCACTAAGGGAACCCGGAATGCTAAGCATATAGTGTTGGCCTTCAAGGGAAGAAATGCAAAATCCACTTTCTGCCCAGAAGGCTGGAGCAGATGTACTTTTTAGCTTGAGGACCTTTCACAATCTGTGTGGCTGGAGGCGTTCTGGCACCAAAACCTCCACCAGACCCTTTCATAAATTTGGTTTTTTTCCCCCTCGGTCAATTTATAGAGCCTATCTTTATGCACAAAATCACATGTGATTTACAAAGAGTTTCAAATACACATCTGATTTGTATTTGGCTTACTTTGTTCCTCAAAGAGATTTTGGTATGCTTTGTTGTGCACATGGGGTTGAGTTAATCACAAGAATAGTTTTCACTAGATTGTGCTGTCCCTAAACATGTCTAAAATAAACTCCCAAAGTTTGAACCAGTGCCGGCTACTGAGTTGTACTGTGCTGAGCTGTACTGTGTCGAGCCTCCTGCTGCTCATCACGCTCCTTGCTACCCATGAAGGTCAAAAGGACTCCTGCAATGACCGTTGCTATTGTTTTGCTTCCAGCACTCCTGGTCCGATGCCTTTGCCCTTGCTCCTGCTGCCTCTTCTCAGCCCTAACTGAACTGTGCCTGACTCCCATGTGATCACCTACAATCCCTGCAGTAGCCCTGTGAAATAGGTGCTGTGCTCTCCGTTTCCCTGATAAGGAAGGAGAAACGTAGAAAGGCTAAGTAATCTATCTAAATTCGCCCAACTTGAGGAGGCGTCTGGATGCCATCAGACTCCAGCATTCGTGTTCTTTCCATTCTCTAGCCCATCCTTTTGTATACAATCCTGAGACTGACAGTACAATAAATATTTAATGCTAGTTATAAAAAGCCTGAGCCTCAGGGAGCTCACTGGATCATTTTTGTTTCTGTGCACGACCTCATTTTGCCTTATTCCCTTGAGCCTGGCTTTAGGCATTCTCCTTTTCTGCTGGATGTCCTCCGCAGCTGAGTGTCTTCCTTTGAAACAGCAGCTGTGAAGGGCCTGTCTTAACAGGAGAATTGGAGCCACCCTAGAGCTGTAGCAATGAAAGGAATGTCTGTGGTGTCAGGAGAGAGAATGGGGGAGCATGGGGAGGTGCGGTCCTTCCTAACTGCCCCCTCTTACTTCTATAAAACAGACACACCACAGTGAGTTTCGCCATGAAATATCCTGAAGACTTCCTTTTCTTCCCCAAGCCACTCCCCAGAGGAAAGCCCAACTATTCAAATTAGGAAACCAAACAGATTTCAAGATGTAAATGTTAGGAAAGTGGGATCCCTCCCAGCCTGGATGCTGTCGGCTGTGTGACATGTGATACATCTCCTATTTCGTGGCGTTACCCTCGTGCTCCAGCTAAATTTCATTTTATTCTTTGATATGAGGACATGGTTCCCAATCAACACATTCCCCAACATATGGTGAGGATCAAATGAAAAGACGAAAGGAAAAGTATAGTATTTTGAATACTGTTTTCCACCCACTCCAACCCGTTCTTCTAAGACCTCAGGAAGGTTTCTCCTGTGTTCACACTTTGCTTTTAACCCAGGGTTTCTTATGATTAAGAAATTCAGTGAAATTCACAAGGCATCTGTGTTTTCCAGTTACCTCACCTTTCCTCACAGATCCACTGATTACCATCTTTCTTCCCACAAGGCCTTGCAGCAAGAAGTCTCCTCCCCTGATCTTCATAGATAACTCCTCCACCTGAGCATCTAAACAACATGTTGAAACATGTCTTCTAACACTTTGCAAAGGGCTTTTTTTTTTTTAACTTTATCTGGATAGCAGCTCTGTTTTCCAACTCAACTTTGAATTATTCTTGGGTTAGGAACTGTTAGAGGCAGTCCACAATTTTAAACATCCCTGGTACCTCACGGTCTGACACAAGGCCAGAGAGTATGTAACCATTGACTAAGACAGAAGTTCTTGCTTGTAGTGAGGATGAGGATGAGGAGGATGAAGTGGAGAGAGAAGAAGAGGGGGAAAGGGAAGAGGATGATGTGATATATATAGATATATATAGATATATATTCAACTTAATATAAGCTAGGATCCCATGAGAGAAGAGACCTTCCATTGAGAAAACGCCATTATCATCCTGGCCCGTAGGCAAGTCTGAGGGTATTTTCTTGATTAATGAGTGATAGGAACAACCTAGCTTGCTATAGAAAGGGACACCCCGGGCTGGTGGTCCTGGGTTGTAAAAGAAAGCAGGCTGAGCAAGGCAAGAGGGGAAAACCAGTAACCAGTGTTCCTCCATGGTCTGAGTTTCCGTTTCTCATTTGAGTCCCTGCCCTGACTGGGACCTTCCGCTCATGATAGACTATAATATGTAAGATGAAATAAACCCTTCCCTGTGCTTTGCTCATGACCTTTATCAAAGCAATAGAAAGCAAACTAAAACACAGGATAAGGTGGGGGAGATGGGGGGGGGGGGATAAATGGGAACACACAGAGACCTTTAGCCAGGCACTGTGCAGGGAGTGAGAGACTTTAGAACACTCAGTCAACTTCAGTTTCTCCATCAAATCCCTCCCCTCAGGGCTCAGGGAACTCTGTGCAAGAAGAGGCAGAAAGAGTGTAAAAACCAGAGTGGGTGGAAGACACTGAGGAAGCAAGGCCCTCTAAACAGAATAGGACCAAAGCACAGGAATTCACAGAGACTGTGGCGACGCACAGGACCTGCACTGGTCTGCGCCTGACGGGGTTCCTCCAGCACTGAGAATGGCAGAGTACACAAACTCCCTTCCGGATGTCAGAAGGTACGTCAAATAGGCATTTGCAAGTGGAAGATTAGCTTTCCCCAGTGGAGTCTCAGTACACAATGGCTGACACAAAACAAACCCAGAGGCATCCTCGGAGGTTCTTTGTCCCATCCTGTTTTGTCTTTCGGCATTTTACTTTTATACCTTACAGGTTCTTTGTGTATTTATTATGGCTTTTGCTTTTGTGTTGTGAGATTTGTGTGTGTGTGTGTGTGTGTGTGTGTGTGTGTGTGTGTGTGTGTGTGTGTGTATCTCTATGTGCTTTTGTAGCTTTGGCTCTCTTCTGTTTGTTTTGTTCATTCAGACTTGTTTTTGTTTTATCTCACTTTGTTATGATTCTTGAAATGCCTCTTTGTTTTCTAAGAGAGATGTGACACCCTTCTCCCTCCGGAAGTTCCGAAGCGAAAGCAAATCTCAAATTCTAGGGAAAATGAGAGAAACCTAGCTCGCAGACCCACGTTGGAAATGATCAGATTTTAAGTGTGCCCATGGAACACCGGGAGCAGTGACGGGTGACCTGTGCAGGTTCCACATGTGGCCTGGAGGTGCCAGTGAATTAGCATCGCTTGTGCATTTGCATCAGTAGCATCTTCCTGTTCATGTGTGAGATGCATGGGCCTATGCAGCTATGATTTTGTGTAACTCCATTACTGAGAATGAGGTGACAGATCATTATTGATTCTAAGCACAGTTTTACATAACCTATAGTCAAAGGTCCTGGGTTAAGTTCCTGTTTGAAATTCTGTCTGCTTTCTTGACATATCATCCATATTAATTGATCACCTCCTCTGCCCCAGCCTCCTTGGGACTGTGCCCAGCAAGAAGTCAGGACCATCTCTCCTCCTTCCCAATGTCAGGGAAGGCTGATGCTGGCTGGCCTAGTGCCTCTAGGGTGGGAGCTCACTAACGGCCCCATTTCCTGACTCTACAGTTCTACTGGTTCCTGTCTTGACTGGGTATTTCTGGGTTCTTGGCAAGTTGTCCAAAGAAGTAAAGAAGCATACAGATACCAAAGGAGGAAATTCAGAAGCAAAGCAAAAGTGTAGGTTAGAGATGCTGCAAAAAGTGAGAGTCCCCCAAGAACTCCTGGGTTTTCCTTACTAGTCAGTTACTAGGGGCAGGGTATAGATGGCCTTCTGGTTTTGATTGTTAGGTTACATAAATCTTTGTTTGCTGTGCATATCCCTTCAATGATATATTGTATTTTAATCCTAAACAACACCAAGTCGTGCATAGCCATAAGAAAGCAAATAGGAATTTTCTCCCAAATGCTTACTCAAATAACATAGTTTGCTTTATTGCATATACCCCAAACCAGTTTTGGCTGGATCTACCCATGTCCCTTCATTTCAGGATATGTTTTAGGATGTGTTTGGTTACAAAGAAAAGTTACTAAAGGGTTGCTAAAGAGGAAGGACAGATCACACTGTTTGGAGCAGGGGAGTATACACAGCTCATTGTAGATGAGGATCCTGGTTCCTACATGCTTTGTTAAGAAAAAGGTGTGTGAGTGTGCATGTACGTGTGCGTGTGCATCTGTGTCTGTTGTGTGTGTGTGTCTGTGTGTGTGTGTCTGTGTGTGTGTGTCTGTGTGTCTGTGTCTGTGTGTGTCTGTGTCTGTGTATGTACTAAGTCTACTTCACTAGTCCTCTTTCCCCTCTTTGTTAGGAGAGCCAAAGGAAGATGTCCCTCTTCTCAGAGGCCCTTCTCCCTTGGTCAGAGCATGGGCCACAATAAAACAGAAGTAGTCTCTGCCATTTTTCTCTAAAGCTGTGCTGTTTCCCAGGGCCCCACTCAGGAGGGTCCATGAGACTCCTCGGCCAGAGTCAAACAGGTGTCCCTGTTGATCCCGGTGGCAACAGCTGTTAGTGTACCATTTGTAATTGGACTTCTTACGTTTGGGAAGAAATAAACTCTGGGTCTATTAAAAAAGAGAGAAAGAAAAAGGAAATCTAAAGGTAAAACAAAGGAACCAACCAAAACACTCAAAAAAAAAAAAAAAAAAAAGCAAAACAAACCAACCAGGGATGAGATAGATCATTCATTTTGCCCATTTTTAGAAGTACCGGGCCAGGGCCTATTCCAAACAAGGCTAACCCCGATGGGTGGTTTAACACGGAGCATGCACAACTGTGAAGTGAATACTCTGTTGTTCTGGCCCATAGAGCAGCTCCTAGGGATTTGAGTCTTCACTTTCATAAAAAGCCCCTATGTGAGGGGGTGGGGGCACTCCAAACCCCAAGCCTTATTCAGTGTAAGTGTCCTAACTCATTCTTCAGTAAGTTGAAGAGAACTAACCGAGGAACATGGACTTAAGCCTGATTTAGCTCCTGCCATCTCCCTTCTTTGTGCCTCAGTCTCCTTACTATAGAACCAAATTAAAGAGGATTGTTTTGCCCAAGTCATGTGCTTATGGAACTTTGGAGAAAAATGACTGGAGGAGGAGGAAGAGCTGTTGTTCTCCAAGGTCCAACTAGAATCAGGCATTGATGTGTGCCGGGGTGTAGGGCAAGCAGGGCCATCAGGAAGGCAGGAGCAAACTATTAGGAAGAGACTGAACCAAGGGCAGGGGTGTAGCTCTGTGTTAGAGGGCATGCCTTTACCAGGGGTTCCTGAGTTTCATCCCATCACAAACAACAAAAGCTGAAATAGAAGGAAAAACATCTAATCCCAATCTGTACCTAGCATTTCTGTAGCCTTATGAAAATTTCCTTAGACTGTGTTTTCCTCAGAGTTTAAACTTCAGCCTAGCCATAGAGGTTCTCTGTCCTCTGACTTGATGCTGAGCCAGACACCTCTGGAGGCCAGCAGCTGACCTGGCAAACTTTGCATTTGAGAGGAGCAATGCCACCGACCTAACTAACATCGACATGTTACACGCATCATGGAGCATACTTGACCTGCCAGAATAAATAAAACAATACTTTAATCTTAAGTGTCAGCAAATAGAGAGTAAGAGACTCATGTACTACATGCAATATTTTGGTGTACAGACCAGGCATGGCTGCCCGAGACGTGACAGGATGGCTCATCTTGATTTCAATTGTGTGTACTGGAAACCACGAGTCAAGAAGTTGGAGACTGGGACCCTTAATAGCTGTCGTAATGGACTCACATAGAGGTGTGGGCATAAGGGTGTAGAGGCTGGTGCCTGACAGACCCTGTTGAGAGATCTTTCAGTCATCTTGTGGCCTTTAGCTATCTTAATGGACCTCAATTTCTACATTTATATAATGTGATTAACTAATGCCTGTGTCACGGGAAGATGGCAGAGATGATGTGAATAAAGTCCCTAGTATACAACACATCTCACAATCCTAATGCTCAGTATTTCCCTGAGTCAGCCAAACCAACTGGACACACGCTTAGGAGCTGTGTTCTCTCATCATAGGTAGTAATGTGTGTGTGTGTGTGGGGGGGTGTCTTTCTTTATCAATAACAGGTCTACTTGCAGCAGGTCTCTTTATTATTTATGAGTTTTGTTCGTTTGTCATGTCTATCATATATCTTAGTAAAGTCCCCTCCCTCCCCCAGTGTAGACAGTGAAGCAAGGAGCTGGGGCAAATAATTCATTTGTGAACAGAAGTAAGAGCAGGGTGGGAATCCAGTAAAGCGTGTGCTACTTAACTAATTACCACTAAGGGGAAAAGGGTCTCCAAGACTCTTTGGGGACATTCTTAGAAACAACATAGAAACATTTCCTTATAATTGAGCGTTAACTCCTTGGTATAAATTGCTTCTCTGCAAAGTTGATCTCTGGTGTAGCTGATGATCCATGAGGTCAATGGTCCTGGCCAGGTACATGGAACTGTCCATGAGGCTGTACTGAAACTGTGTAGATTGAAATGTGGAAGGTGTCTGTTATTCCTGGGAGCAGCAGTGTCAGTGACCCTGATTTTTGCTATCCTATGCTGAGAAGTTTATAGAGTCAGTTTCTCAGTCAACAGTGAACCCCAAGAATCAGGTACAGTCCAGAACAGTGTAACTATTTAGATAGTAAAAGAAAGAATGGATGAATTGATGGATGGACAGATGTGAATGGACAGATGTGAATGAGTAGATAAACTTTCTCCTTTATAGTGTTAAGAATGAAGCATGCCTGTTACTGGGGAGGTGATGTATGGAGGCTGTGTGCATATGAATTTTCACCTAGTATAATCAATTTTGGGCAGGGGCAGCTAAGTCAAATAGTTCTCAGGAGAAATTAATCTAGAGTTGGGTCAAAGGAACCATCAATACTAGACCTGTTGAAAAGTTGGCACATTCAGTGCTCCTGCTTGGAATCAATATCACAAATAGGACCCAGAAGAGCAGCCAAGGTGACACTGTGGAGAAAAATCATCTGTGAGTGGAGTCAGAAAGGGGAGAGTCCAGAAGGACCAGGAGCCAGAACCTAGGACTCAAAATAACTCAGATTTAAACACTCCTTGGGTCTCTACAAAGCCTTGCCTTGCTGAGAACACTGATATTGAAGGAAGCTTGACTTCACTCCTAACAACCAGAGCCTTTGAGTAAGAAATAAGGAAAGTAAAAACACGGTGCTGGAGATTTCAGGTATATTTTGTGTTTCAGCATCATTTTTAAAATTTGTAGTTGGTCTCTCTGAACCCCCATGGGTCCCAGTTAGTTGATTCTGTGCGCCATGTTCTCCAGGTGTGTCCTTCCCCTCTCTGTTTCTCTGATCCTTCCCTAGCTCTGCCTAATGTTTGGCTGTGGCACTCTGTATCTGCTCCCATCAGTTGCTGGATGAAGTCTCTCTGGTCTCTTTGGTGACAATTTTGTTAGGCTCTGGTTCTGAGCAATATGCATGCAGGACAAACCACAGGTCGAAGTTTTGTGGCTGGGTTTGTGTCCCAGACTCTCCAGTTGAGGCCTTGCCTGGTTACAGAGGATAGCTGGTTTAGGCTCCATGCCCTTCATTATTAGGAGGCTTTACTAGGGTTACCATCAGAGATTCCACGGAGTTTCCATTGCACTAGTTTTCCACCTTTTCCCCCAAAAACTCCCAAATCCAAAATGGCCCCCTATTTCCAGCCAATTCCCCAGTATTTTCTCACTCCCCATTACCTGATCCCTCTTGATCCCAAACCCACAGGTCCCCTAGTCCACCAGCAAACTCTATTCTATTTCCCCTTTCCCAGGAGATCCTTACACCCCACCCGTCACACCGTCCTTGTTACTTAGCCTCTCCGGGTCTGTGAACTGTAACATAGTTGTTTTATATTTTCTAACTAATATCCATGTATAAGTGAGTACATACCATGCTTGTCTTCCTGGGTCTGCATTGGGGAAAGAATGGAAGGAGAAACTGTGGTCAGGATGAAATATACGAGAAATGAATAAAAAAGAAAAAAAAGTCATGTCACAATTGAGATGTGCTATAAATATACATTAGATTTCAAAGAGTTAGTGTGAGGGAAGATAAAATTATCAGAAAATCTTTAACATTAACCAACTGTTTAAAAAAAACCTATATTTTGATTATAGAGGACAAAATGAAGAAGACACATTATTGAATAGAAAAAGGACTTCCTTTTGAGTTCACTTTCCCAGCTTGCTGATGGCACATAGAGATATCGCCTACTGCCTGCAACCTTTTGACCTTCATTTTATCCTGGCTTCTAGAACCATGAGCATAAAATAAACTCTGCCTTTTGTCAAAGAAAAAAAAAGTAGTTAAAATTTTAAAATCAGGCTTTTCTAAGTAACATTTCCTTTTTCATTAACAAGTTCTTTTAAACTTCAAAATTTGAAAATCATATACCAGCATAACTAATTCATCACTATCAAGAGATAAATAACTTTTATGCATTTTTTATATTTTCAACAAAGCTAATTAATTTTGTTAAGCCCTTTTGCATGTTGCTCTTCTCTGTGTTCCCTGGCTAGACTGCATAATGTAGCTTCTAAGCACATTTCTTCATATCATGGAAACAGCACTTGAAAACATTCTTTGAAAATACCAATTTTTACTCCCAGTGAAATACCATATAGATAAAATCTAATTTATTTACTCATTCTCTTCTTGATTGATATTTAGATCGTTTTATGAAGTTTTACTATTATAGACTATGATGCTCTGAATAGAATTGTGTAAAGCCCTTCATGTGCAATATTTTCTTTCTCCCTGCCCACCCGTGAGGTGATTTCTTACACATGCCTTCTTTTAACAGTTGAGGAAACTAAGAACTCAAGAAGGTTTTTTTTTTTTTTTATCACTGTCCTAGTTTGGGTTTCCCAGAAACATACCTTAGATGGGGATCCAAGTTCAGGGTGTTTATTTAAGAGTTCTCAAGAAGCACTCTTGAGGGAAATGTGAACCTGGGATGAGAAAGGGAAAATGACCAACAAAGTGGGGCACTGTCAATCACATTGTAGCCAGAGCTTAATCTTGCAGGGACAGTGCCAAGTTTCTATCTCAGAGTTAGCCAATTGAAGACCTTTCACCAAGCCTAGTCTCAACTAAGGTTGCTTTCAAAGAGTGTTAATTTCTGTCATTTTCCGTTCTGTGTCCCAGAGACAGATATGGAAGGTAGATGGAAGCAGGCCCTGGTGGCACCATCAGTGTAGGGCATCAGAAGCGAGGCAACATTCATTAGGGTGGTGAGTTCAAGGTGAGCCTGGATCCTGACAGGGACACGTACACATGCTGATGGTGTCACATGGCCAGATACCATCAGCCTGGGATGTGAATGCAGAAGTGCTTAACTGAAGAGTCCAGATCTTCAGTGACCTGGCTTTGCAAAGAGAAAAGCTCCCTGTGATTTGGGGCAAGTAACCTCATTTGCCAGAGCTCCAGGATTTGGTGAGGATAACATTTCAGACAATACCTAACTGAAAGACTGATTGGGGGACAGGGGAGGGGGTACAAAGAGTGGGTCTCTGGGCATTTGTGTTGTGCACAAGGCCATCATCTGTTTAGCATTACTTACTGACCGTTCAATCATGTGGGTAGGAGTCAGATCTTGCAGATATTCAGTGCTTTCTTGGGACTATCTAATTAAAAGAAATTAAATAGAAGATGAGCCTGTTCCCCGAGTTTATGAGATGAGTCGTTTTCCAGATTAATTACACAATATACAAAATACACATGGCTCATTGAAATACAGCACAAGTCCTTGATGAGTTTTGGAGTATTTCATTTTTCTCTGGCAAGAGGGAGACAAACCTACAACTGCTCATCTCTATGCACCGGCCGTCATCAGGTCTGGAGTCCCCAAGGAAAGGGCTTAATTGCTCCATAAGCTTCCTAGTCAAGGGCTCCTCGGTGCTAAGCTCCTGCCGAACTGCGTGAAAGTAAAAATGACAAAGATAGCAAGTGACACATTTATCAAATATGCAGATTCCGAAGACGCCATTGTGTGTTGCTCATGCCAATGAGGCTCCAGATGGAACCCGGCACTCCTGCAGCCCTCCCGCCCAATTTAAGGTCACAGGAAAGGGTGAGAGCAAAGCAAACTGGGGATTCAAATCCGTATGGACTAACTACAAAATCCCAGCTTATTCTCTGAGGCCACTATCTTTGTGTTCTCTCCCCTGAGTATATTCTAAAATCTAATCAACAACCTGTAAGCAGTCATTTTTGTTTGTGTTTTTGAGACAGGTTCTCGCTGTAGTTCAGATGGGCCTAGAGCTTACTATGGAGCTCACACTGACTTGCTTCATACATGAGGCAATCCTCCTGTCTCAGTGTCCCAAGTGCTGAAATTACAGGCCTGAGACACCATGGTTGGTGTGAGAAAGCAAGTATGATTTGATTACACTAAGCCATTCCTAAATGATAGACCCCCCAGAGAAAGATTTCAACACCCAGCTCTACCCTGGTCCATGCCTGTGTACACATTTACCCATTTTTTTGTAATATGAAGTATAAATTAATGTTGCAAAGATTTGGATTTATAAATTAACAGGCTTATTCTGAGACACTAAGCTTTCTGATGATTAAGTTTGATTGCCAGCTTGATTAGGCCAACAAATGCCTAGTGGGTTAGTGACGAAGAGGTGTGCCTCTGGTAGCATTTACAATGACAACGGATCCTGAAGGCTTTGACCTAATGAATGTATTAGCCCTTTGATGGATTAGAACATGATGATATATGGGACATGCTGTAGGTTAAGAGTTAGGGACGAATTGGAGAAAGTAGGTCACTAGGGCATGTCCTTACCCCATTCAATTCCTGTGTCCTCTGCTCTCAGCTTTCTATCTGCCAAGAAGTAAAGAACAACCTCTACAACATGTCCTCACCCCATGATGCTCTGTCCAAGCTCAAGGGCAAAATAAACACACACTGAGGTGCAGCTATAGGCAAAACTAATTCTTAAATTATGTCAATTTTTAAACTTTTCACTTTTTATTTAAAATGCATTTTAAAAAATTTGCAAACAAACAAAAAATCACTCACTGAGATTAACAATCCCCAAAGTCTATCCATATCAATGAACACGGACCAGGATTCAATGTATTCCCAGTTTCTCTAGACTCCATTCTAATAAAGAAAGCTTGTGGATACTCTCATGTTCACTGCCACACTATTCACAAGGGTCACAATGTATAAATCCTAAGTGTCCCTAGGGGTGGTCAGATACACAAAATGTGGCCTGGATACCTCAAGAGGTACTCACCACAGTACTGCACACACAGTAACATGGGTAAGTGTTGAAGATACGCGGAGGGAGATAAGCTAGTCACAGAAAGGTGACATGAGTCCACAGACGCAAGGTATTTGAGATGGTCAAATTCACAGGATAAGAGAGGAATAGTAAATATTAGGGTTTAGTGGGAGGAGGAACTGACTAATTGCTAATCAAAAGGCATAGTTTCAGCTAAGATGCATAAAGTGCTAGAGATTTGCCTCTGTCCAACATAACACACATTAGTGTTATAGTCATTATTAACATTAAATGTTAATAACGACTATAGCTCAGTGGTAGAGCTATTGCACCCAAAGCCTGGTTCAATAGTGACTTCTACCTGGTACTATAAAAATAGTTGATAGAATAGATAACTATTCTTACTATGATTCAATTTAATTTAGAATCGGTAATCTTAAAGTCTGAAAGTAGTAAGTGTTGATAAGGATATGGTAAAGTGGGAATGCTCTCTTGGTGTGGTTTTGGAGAACAATTCGGTAATAGCTGGTACAGTTGAGGACACTTTGTATGCATGTGTGTGTATGCATACCTGTGTTTGTGTGTGTCATGTGTGATTGATGCTGGGTGACTTCCTCTATTTTTGTCACTTTCTGTTTTGAAAGGCAGTCTCTCTGGCTAGACCTGCTGGCTGATGAGCCACATTCCACTTTTCCATGGGAGCTGAGGATCCCGATTTAGGACCTTCTGCTTGGGCAGTGAGAGATTAACTTCGTAAGAGCCAGGGCAGAAGTTACTCTTTTGGAGAGGAGAGAGTGCATGAAAGGATTGCCTTGTCAGAGTCACTGGGGATGGTGCAAGGAGGCTGTAAATCAAGGTTCTCAACCTTTAGATCTTGACCCCTTTAGGGTGGCATATCAGATATCCTGCATATCTGCTATTTACATTACAATTCCTATCAGTAACAAAATTACAGATATGAAGCAGCAGCACAAATAATGTTATGGCTGACATCACCGCTGCATAAGGAACTGCATTAAAGGGTCACAGCATTGGAAAGGTTAAGAACTACTGCTGCAAATGATCTATTTCTTTGTGAGGATATGCCATGTTTTAGCAACTACCAAAGGTGCTTAAAATTCATGGGTGCTAATACTCTGATTGGAAACTCTAAGGGTATGAGGAAGGCTCAATCATTGGCACACTTGGTGGGAGAATGAGCAGCTTTGTTTACTGCTAAATCCCTAGCCTCTTGAACCGTGTTCAGTGATTTCACTAATGAAGGGATCTTATCAGATACTTCTTGTGTTGGTGAGAACCATCTGTGCTTTGCTAACCAAAGAGGAAAGTGTTGAGAAAGCTGAGAAGGTCTTGGGCTCCCTGGATCTTGGAATTTCTCCAGATTTAGAGACCTAACTGGGGATTCTGTCAGCCGTCAGTAGGAAACCCTACTAAGATTAAAAAAAAAAAAGACAAAAAACAAAGAAATTACAAAAAGTCTTGTGTGGGAGGGGCATGAGAGATGGGGTGGAGTCTGGGGTTAGGGTAGTGAGCATGCCTTAACGTGTAAGCAGAGGCCACAGTACAACTGGCAAGGGTTCATCTTCTCTTTCCACCATGTGTGTTCCAAGGATCAAACTCAGGTCGCCAGAGTTGCTGCGAAGGCACCTTAAAACAAACAAAACAGCAACAACAACAACAACACAACAAAAACAAAAACAAAATCTAGTAAATAGGTCTTTTAGGTCTTGCAAACTGCAACACGTCTGTCCCATTTACCCAGCTCCACCATTTGTAACATAAAGGCAGCTATAGAGAATTGTGATAGTTGGGACGTGAATTATTTCCCACAAACCCCTGTATTTGAATACTTCACGCCCCTGGTAGTCATGCTATGTGGAGAGATTATGGAACCATTAGTTGTAGGAGGAGCCTCACTGGAGGAAATGGGTCACTGCAGATGGGTTTACACTTTATACCCTGACCCTTCCTCCTGCCCCATCTTTGCTTTCTGGTACACCGAAAAGTAAGCCAGCAGCTGTACTCCCCGGATGACATAGGAATACCCACTACCAGGCCTCCCTCAAAGTTATAGTAAGACTCAAGCCCTTGAAGTTATGAGCCCAAATAAGCCTTTCTCCCCTTGAGTTCCGTTAGGGAGGTATTTAATCAGTGACCAGAGAAATAACGTAAATTAACCCACTTGAGCCCTGAAACAATTTTGTTTATCCAAATCTGTGGCTCTGCCTACAGTTTTGATAGCCCTTCACCCTTATTACCTACCACAAAGTCAATCTGAACGATGACGCTCTCTGTCTTCTGAAGGATAGCAAGGATCTAGAACGTGGTTCTAGGTGTGGTCTTCAGACCCACAACATCAATGTCAACTGGTAACTTGGCAGTAACTCAGAAGCTCAGGGCTGATCCCTAAACCAGAAGCCCCGGGAGTGGGGCTCAGCCCTCTGTGTTCTGAGGACCCTTTCACATGATTCTGGAGCATATTCAAACTTGAGGAACACTGCCAATCAAGTGTAGCAGGCTGAGGTAGCCAACTTTCGACAGTGTGAAAGAAGATCACCTACAGTGTGTTGGGTCGCGTTCTTAAATGTCCTGGGATGTACGTGGCCCATGGACCACAGTTGGCCACACCTGGTACACTACCCAAGAAAGCTTCTTTCCACTTGTCACAATAGGAAGGGATTTCCCGGTCACAGGATTGGTTTAGGAATGACTCACTACAGGGTGGATGTAAAAGGGTATTAGCTGGTCAGAATGGATACCAGCACTGCGACCGACGGGAGGGGTCCTTCTTATACTAGGCATGCATGATTTGCATGCTAAAGGCTCTGGGAAAGGATCCCGGGAGGCCAAGGCAAAGGAGAGGCATCTATCTGAGACACAAATAGCCACGAGGTAGAGAAGTAGCTATTTGGCGACTGCGCGCTTCGCTGTTTGAACAACCAGCTCAGTGCCAGTTCACGACAGCTGCAAAAAAAATGCCCTAGTTCAACTGGCAAAGGCCTTAACATTTAACTTCATTTAAATGTTCACGGCTCCCCTGTGAGGCAATGCAGAGGCCTTAAGACATCAATGTAAGGAGGAGGCAACCCTGAGAGGGACACACAGCTCCGGGACACACAGAACGCAGTGGCGATGTTTTCTTGATTCATCCTAATTCCGGGTAGACCACTGTTTACACGTCCGGGTTTGAGTCGAACTTTTAGGTGTTTGGCTTGATGCTCTGTATCCGAAGAAAAAGAAACCCAGATAGGTATCCTAAGACACATGTCTCCAAGAGCAATGACCAAATGTTCTCTTCTCCTGAAGTCCTGAACAGCCCACCCCTCCATTCGTGTGGCCTGCCAGGTGCAGATCAAGTAGGAACCCCTTTGCCCCAATTGTGTGTTGGGCGGGCTGCAAAGCTTGTCTATGAGTGAAATGCATCGGATCAGAGAAGCCTGCCTGACAAGTTCATTACATATCAATTTAATTAGCTGATTTACATTTAATTTACATTTCAATTAATGTCTTTAGCAACAAAATGCTGCCTTAATAGGGTAATTGCCTGTTAGGCAATATGTAAAAGGATAAATACTCGCATTCTGAGGAAGAATTCCTATTTTCAATTTTTTATTACCATAAATAACTGAAATAATTATTGCTCTTAAGGGCCACGTCCTCTTTTCCTTCTGGGCCTAATTATAAAGACTTAGTACCTCATTAAGCAAAATGGTTTTGGAGTCACAGAAAAACATTACTCTGATCGTGACTCATTAGTTTCAACAAAAGAGGGGAAAACTGTGATGGTAGGAACATTGGTGGCGGGGTGGGGGATTCCTGTCCTTCCTGAACCATCCCAAAGTGATAGCACAGGTGTGCTTGCACCTACTGGGGTGTTGTCACGAGGGCTATTCCCAACAGTCCAATCCAAATATTCCTAAAGACAGGAGACTCACGACCTCCTGAGGCAGACATTACAGACTGTTAGGGTTTTTTTTAGTTCTTCCTTACATAACATAAACTCTGTTCCTCTCCATAAGACAGTTGTGGCCAATTCCTATCAGAAAAGATGTTTTCCAGAGGTATAATAATAGCATTGTCCTAAGAGAAGCCATCTGGCTGCTCTGACTGAGAGTGACACAGGAATAGAAGAGATGTGGCACCTTCAGGAGGAAGGTCAAATTATCTAAAAGTGGGAAGATTGAAGAAGGTTTAGGAATTCAACAGGAAACAAGCTGGCAAACACGGGGGATACACGGGGGAAGTGCAGGGTAAATTTGGCTGTGTGGTCCAACACGGTCAAAGGACAAATGAGGCCGGCTTATGCCTTGAGAGTTCACTATGTGTCTTCCAGGAAGCTGAATTTCCGAACACATGTGAAAGAGCAAATACTGAAAATGTATGAGCCTCGGGGCGGGAGCTATTTAGGCTCCTGCTGTCCTTCCCCAGTCCTGGCAAACCTCACTGGTCTCTCCTCAGACCTGTTACAAAATCCCTTTCTCCTGTGTTCAGCTGTGGTGCTGTCCACGGCCCAGCACAGTGCCACCGCGTGGAATCAAGATGCAACAGCAGGAGAGGTACACTGACGTCCTTTCAAATTCCATGTAACATAATGCAGTGTCGACTCAAAAGAGAAGGGAGGGAAGGAAGGAAGGAAGGAAGGAAGGAAGGAAGGAAGGGAGGGAGGGAGGGAGGGAGGAAGGAAGGAAGGAAGGAAGGAGGAAAACAGTGGGCTGCCAGGAAATTGCTGCCATGAGGAGTAAGAGAGGGATGACTTTGTTATTTAACTAAAAAACGGGAACATATTTTTCCTGTAATATTTTGAAAGCATTCGCCTCACTAAGCGTCAGCATCGAGCTTTCTTCTAGTTCAGAACCAGCTAGTCCATGTCAGCACTTAGGAAAGAAAAGAACATGTAGTCCACATTCCATATTCCTAGATGACATTTCTAAGATTCTTTTTCACATTTCCCCACCACCACCCTTGGGATGAGGTTTTCAGATCCACTAACACTTAAGCCACCGCCTCTGGAAGCTTTCAGGCACCACAACCTTAGAGACAGGGAAAGCAGAAGGATGGCAGCAGTCTCTGTTGCCAGCAGGGGGCGCTCGCAACTTCTGCTCTGGTTACCACGTTTCTCCTATAAGCGCTCCCCTGGGAGAGCAGGGACTCAGCTCCCGCAGACCCAACCTTTTACTACGAAGGTATTTTGAACACTCTCTTCTACTTGAAAGTCACATAAAATATATACATGCCTGTATAATCAATTTTCAAAAACATATGCAATATTCTGACTGTAATACACAGGAGAAATAAACTAATTGTAACATGCAAGAGAATAACATGCATGTACATCTAAATCAAAATATGATGGCATAAAAAGCCACGATGAAACCTGTAGTTTCGGCTGAGGCAGGAGAATGCCTTGAGCCAGGATTTCTTGCCCAGCCTATGTATCTGTGCACACATGTAGGAACACACACGACAGTGGGAGAAGACTTAAGGAAGCAGAATAAAACTCCATCTCTTCCTCTGATTTTCTAATTGGGAGCTGCAGATGCTACTGATTCCATCAGAAATGTTGGATGGGTGACTCACACACGACCGTAGCTGTAAGTGCTAGACTTTCTAAACTGCAAAGCGAGTCTTGTTAGTTCTGAGCAAAACAATATCTCAGTTTTGGTAGTGAGAAGACATCTCAAAACATGTCTTCTCTTGATTTAGAAGGAAGTAGTATTGCTGGAAAATTCTTTGATTCACTATGGAGAGAAGACTCTGTGTGTGTGTGTGTGTGTGTGTGTGTGTGTGTGTGTGTATGTTTGCACACGTGTAAGGGGGAAGGGGGACAAAGAGGGGAGGAGAGGGGGCAGGGAAGGCTGGGGGAGAGGTGGAGAGCTATCTGAGTGTGCAGTCAAACTGCATCACACATACTCAGATAGCTCATAAGCCAGTATTTCACCGAAAAGTAAAGAGGCAGGATTCGGGGGCACTGAATTATTCTTTACTGCATGGATTCAGGGGATTACCTAGCTGAAAAGGAGGTTTCAGAAGCATCATGTAGCTTTATGGCCACTGTTTCCAAACGGCCCCCTCATTCCGAAATGCTTACAGGGTGAAATTTGTTTCATGGAATCGCTTTCTAGAACAATGTCGGTTTGTGCCTTCACTCCCTCCCTTAGAGCCCCATTTCTAAGGAATTCTGTCCTAAACCTCAGCTTCCTGCTTTATTCATGCCTGTGTCCACAGATCCTGGAGGACAGGTCCTACTGTACATTCCCAGACGGTCCTGTCTGGACAGATTGCCTTGGTCTTTGGACCATCCAGGCCCCCATGGACTGCTGTAATCCATGGGACTAGTGCTTCAGCCCTGTATCATGACAATGCACCTAGGTTCACCAGCCAGACTGCTAACAGCCAGCACCCATGAGCTGGCCTTCTGGATGGTTGGGAGCATACTGCCCAGATAGTGCTGTGGAGGAGAGGGCAGCTCACAGTTTCTTCGTGTCTTTACCCCACCAGCAGCTTCCATCCCTGTGCTCCCAATAGAGAGGAAGTCATCTAGGATACAGTCATAGCTCAAGCAGTCAAGAGTAATTAGAATGAGTATTGAGCATATACTCCTTAGGAAAAGAGCCACCTGATCGGAGCAGCAAGATCCAATCTTAGCAGGTATGCTAAGACTTCTCCTTCCCCGTGTATCTACTCCACGGCACCTCCTTCAAGAGTGGGAACTTCCTGAGGAAGGGGTGCAATTTTCTTAGAAGCCCACTTTATCCAGAACTCAATCTTTGACCTGTAGATATATAAGACATAAGAACATGTACAGAGCTTAAAGGACCCCTAGGATTGAAAAGTTTTTTTCCAGCAAAAAGTATTTCCTGTTCTGTGTACTTTGCCTCCCATAGCACAGGCATTCTAAAGCTGTTCTGAGCTTAGTCAGTCAGTCAGCATAACCCCCCCCCCAGCCATTTTCCTTCACCATCTACTTCTTTAAACCCTGTTTAGAGCTCTGGCTTGGCTTAAATGAAGAGACCTTCACCATCTATTGCTCTTGATATCCTGCTTTACAGCCATTGGTCGGTCCCTTCCAGAGCTAATCTCTTGTTTCACTAAGGGCCAAAACTAATACTTAGCAATGGCTGATAGGAATGGGTGGAGGAAGGCCTGGAATTCCTTGATCTTTAGGCACGATCTTTCCGAGGTGTACATTCTGCATTAGCTCTCACCATTTTTCACTGAGGCAAAGTTTCAGTTGCCCATGGACAAACCTATTTGATGGCAAATCCTTGATTAATCCATTTTCTTCTCTGACTCGTGTTACCTAGGATCATTTCTCTAGCCAACTATCTGCCCTTGTTAATAACTGAGGGTTCCAGAGACCTAAACAAGATCACAAACTCTGGGAGAGCAAATCCTCCAGTAACCGTATATATAAGGACCTGCCCGATCTACCAGGCATCCCAGCCTTGGCGGGGATTTCCAGGCCAGTGAGAAACCCTGGTTTCAACCTCCCTCCCAAATAAAAGCTGGACGGAGCTTCAGAAACTACACCCTAGACTGTTTTCTGCTCTATGCCCGCCTGCGCGCGCGCGCACACACACACACACACACACACACACACACACAGAGACAGAGAGACAGAGAGAGAGAGAGAGACAGAGACAGAGACAGAGACAGAGACAGAGACACAGAGAAAGAGATACAAAGAGATGGAGGAAGGAAGAGAGACAGATGAACACAAATGTATTTGACTTTCATTTATTTAAAAAGGGATGGAATTTGAAGAAGCATTTACCTTTGGTAAGCTTTCTGTCATCTGTCTATGTTCTGGAGACTGGGTTCTACTATGTGGCTAGCTCAGGCTTACCTTGAACTTGCAAGCTTCTTGCCACAGATTCCCTCATGGGATTCCAAGCAAGTGGATTATTCAGCAGGCCTAGGCCAAGTCTTTGGTCCAAGTTGCAGTAACTTGGTTTTTAACAGATGACCCAGACACTGAAGTCTGACTCAGGAAATGGTTTGAAGAGCTTAGGACAATAGGGTCACCTGTGTAAATAGTGATCACATGGGACAGATAAGATACAGTTCCTATTATTTCGGTATGAGAATAGCAGAGATTGGCAAACAAGACCACAAGTCATTGGCCCTGTGGCAAGATGGTTTCAGTGAGTCCCAAGGACACATTTAACCATTAAAACTGGTAGGGAGGAAGGGGTAGGGGGACAGGCTCTGAAACTTCAGGGTTGCAAAGTAAAGACTTGAGAGTGAGATTGTGGTTCAGAAACTATACACCCCCCCACCCCTGCAGCAGCAGGGCTGGGGTACTGTAGTCGGACAGAGCAAGGGTTATGCTTTGCTTCAGCAAGTACATTCCAAAGCTGCCCTGTAACCGAAAAGTAGACATGGGCTTTCTTCTCCTCTTTACAGTTTATTGGCAGAGTATCAAACATTTTATAGGGCAAGCGCTGCCACCGGCCCAGCTGTGCTCAGCGGTTACTGCCAGCAAGGATGTTGCAGTTGGGACTCACACTAGGGTAACTTCAACTTTAAAAGCTTGCTTTTGAATGCCTCTCTTCATGCCCTTTAAATGTTGCAAATCAAAGAGGCACATGGGGAGGCTGGGTGATTGGCAACCTTCCCACCACGGTGATGAGAATATAACCCTTTGAATAGCTAGAGCTGTTAGAGGTGAAGCAGGGGGAGGAACACAGGCAGCTTATCCAGGGGGGCCGGAGCAGCAGCTCTGAGTGGAACACACTGCCTGGCTGAGGTCAGGCAGGCGCTGAGGATGCTTCATCAACTGCCAACCGCATCCCGAGGCTTCTTTATAGGCACTGGCGCTATTGTTCGGCTCCCTCCCTTCCTTCTACCTTTCCTAGCTTTCATATTTATCCATTCAGTCACTGTTAAGAGTTCCTGCTAAGTGGAGGTACCCACTACAGAGCAGATCAACAGATTTCCTATAAATTCAAGGAGTCCCCGGGCCCCTGACCTGCCCTGGCCTTCTCCACAAGGTGTCCCCCGATAATGTTTGTAAAAACTGTAAAAGATAGTGTTGGAATGGAGTCCTCCACAGACTCTTGTCTAGCTAACTTCCCTTCAGCCTCTTTCTCATTGGTGACAATGGAGTGACCCTGAACTCTTTTGGGATCCAGCAGTAGGGAAGTTGAATTGAAGTTGGGGTTTAGTGTGCTATGTTCATGTGATTTACAGTCACTTGCCATGTAAAACTTAGCCGTTGCGAGCCATCTTGAACACAGAAGTGGCTTCCACAAATATAGACACACCCACTGTACTGGCTGGCCCAGCACTGTGACCCACAGATAGGGAAACGCCTACAACGAAGTCGCTGGGAAGCTGATAGGTTAGGTAGTGCAGTCAATTCAGACTGTGTAAGGCTAGCGCTGCACTCGGATGACAGAATGCCCTGAAGTTTCATAATAAACAAGTGGGAAGAACATGGTGTGGGACCAATAAGGAGTGGTGAAGCTAAAATTAAGTTTTCCGAACTCTACAACATAAAATCTTAACATGGATCATCATGCCAGAAGAAATTTCTCTTACTTCAAAATAAAAATGAGGGTTGGGTGTGGTGGCAGCCTTCGAATTCCAGAGCTTGGAAAGTGAGGCAGGAGAATTCAAAGTTCAAGGCCAGCATGGAGACCCCAACGCCACCACCTCAACAGAACCAGACAAAGCAAAAGGAAACAAAGACAGAGCTCTAGAAAAGAAGAAAAAAAAATGAGCTACGAAAATTGTCAAATAGAGATATGATCAAACAATAAATCTAGGAACTACAAGAAAGAAACGTATTTGACTGGTATCTCAGAAAATTAATACATTTTTTCCTGGATTTCAAGATTGAAAAGTGAATCTGTGATTTATTTCCTTGTTATAAATACACACCCACGTTTAGAGTCAATTTTCTATTAATATGTTTCTTATTTTCTTCTAAAGGAACTTCCTGGGGTCGGGGAGACAGCACAGTCTGAAACCTGTTTGCTGCACATGCTTAAGCAAGTTTAGATCTCCAGTACTTAAGAAAACACTGAGCTTGGCAGCGAAAATTTGTAATCCCAGTGCTGGGAGGTGGAAACAAGAGGACCCCTGGGGCTTGCTATCCAGATACCTGCCAACTGGCCAGCTCCAGGTTCAGTGAGAGACCCTGACTCAAAAAATAAGTGCTTTGGTCTTCACAGACATGTTCACATATATGTATATGCATACCCTTACATGAATGCACACATATAAGAACACACACACACACACACACACACACACACACAGAGAGAGAGAGAGAGAGAGAGAGAGAGAGAGAGAGAGAGAGAGAGAGAGAGAATTCTATCAAATTAAATACATTTCAAATTCCATCAAAACCAAAACTCTTCAGCAGGAGAGAAGAGACTCCAGGAAAAGAACACAGAAGACCTGGTCGTTAGCTTCTGCAATCTCAGAGGCCGCTAGGCCGACTAAAACATAAACTAACAATTACACAGTGTCATCAGAGAGTACTGGGCTTTGGCTTCCTATTTCTTATTCAGATTCTCCAGGACTGTTCTTGATCCCAGTGTGCCTTGCTTTCCCTCCACCGACCCCTCCATCCTTTCTTACACAGGAGGTGTGGTGATTTGAATGAGAACAGCCCTTGTAGGCTCACATATTTGAATACTTGTTGTCAGTTGCTGGACTGTTTGGGAGAGATTAGGAGATGTGGCCTTTTTGGAGAAAGTTTCAAAAGCTCAAGCCATTGCCAGTTAATTGTTCCTTTCCCTCTCCCTCTGCTCCAAGTGATTGTTGTCTTAGCACAAATGCCCTCAGTTATTGTTCCAGAGCCATACCTCACTGTCTGCTGCCAGGCTTCCGGCCATACGGTCATGGCCTCTAACACTGGGATTTGTAAGCCTTAAACAAGTGCTTCTTTTTATAAGTTACCTTGGTCATGGTGTTTTGTCACAGCAACAAGAAAGCAACTAAGGCAGCAGCCTCTCACCCTAGACCCAAACTTCTGAATTTATTGTTTGTTTGGAACTCCTGCTCATCTCCTGCACAGGCTAAGAAATCTCACTTGCTCATCTTCCCTCAATCCCGTCCACAAGGAGAAAACTCCGGGTTAACATGTCATCTCTCCCCTTCTCTGAATATCTACCCTCAGTGAGTGCCCACCCAGGGGCTCAGCTTTTTTGCCTTATAAGGAAGTAATCCCGATTCCTAGTTCACAAGTCATCACCCCCTTGCTTGACTTCTCTGACCTCCACCTGTGAAATCAATGAACACCCGGAAGCTGCCTCTCAATAAACCTGCCTTTATATTTCTGATTTGTTGGTTTATTTTGTCCATGGAGAAACCCATTATTTATCACTTACTTCATTAAAACATCTCCATCCTTGCTTTGTCTTCATTAGCACATGTGTGTGTCTGTGTGTGAACCTGTATATGTATGTGTATGTGTGTACACATGTGTTCACATGTGCATATGGAGGCTAGCAGTCAATCTCAGGTATCATCCTTTCTTGCTCTCCACCTTACATTTTCAGATTGGGTCTCTCACTGAACCAAGAGTTGACTGCTTTGGCAAGACCAGCCCAACATTGAGCCCCTAGGATCTGCCTTTCCCAGCCCTGCACCTCCCATCTCTGACTTACAGCCCATCTTTTATGTGTGTTCTGGGTACCCAAACAGGTCCTCATGCCTGCACAGCCAGCACTGCACTCCTCAGTGTTTCTGTCCTCTTTTTGACTACATTAGACCATCCTACTTTTGTTCTCAAGAAAGTTATAAAATGGGAATTATAAAATTATTTGTCCAAGCCAAGATAGTTCTTTTAAAAGAGGGATTAAGCTATCTACTTTGGCCTAACATTCCACTAACTTGGTCTACTGCTCCCTGTTTTCTTCCTACATTCCCCACTAAGTTGTACTTGTATATACAGCTTGGACGAAATGATTAGGGAACGAAACACACATATTAAATTTAAAAAAAATTCATGGTTTTGAGTATAGAGTGTTCCCTGTCTCTTCCCTGTGTATGATACTGGTTTGGGTCCCATTGGAGGGAAGGAGAGAAAAGACTAGAAAAGATATGGGTCTTCTCTGCCACGTTGAACAAAGGCTTTATTTTGTTTTCTGAATCCATTGTGCTTGGTGGCATGAGGTCAGTGAACATTTTCTAAAGGAGAGGAGAGACAGGAAGAGAGACAAATAAGCACTGAGATTACTTCATTTCATAAAATAAATCTCTCAGCTTTTCTGTGTTCAAATGTGCATTAGGCCTTCCCTCCAGCTTTGAGGAAGGTGCCAGTCTGGTTGGTCAGAGCCAGTTTTCTCTACCCTTGCCCATGGCCTCAGAGTATCCAAAGTCCTCCAGAATATAGTTTCAATAACCACCCTCCTGATTGATGGTTGTAGATTGTGATATTCCACTGCATGAATTTGTTTAGCAGTAAGCCTTGTACACACACTCTATCATCTATCTATCTATCTATCTATCTATCTATCTATCTATCTATCTATCATCTATCTATCCATCTACCCATCTATCTCTCCTCATATCCAGACTCTCGCGCACGTATTTACATACTCAGACACTAATACACTCTCTCATATTCAGACTCTCTCTCTCTCTCTCTCTCTCTCTCTCTCTCTCCTATACACTTACACACACACACACACACACACACACACACACACACACACATACACATGCACGCACAAATTCACACACACACTCACATGCATCTAGGAGCTGGCCTTTTTTCTACACTGGCTCATACAATCTCAAATACCTTATTTTGGTTTTGTTCATATTTATCTATTACCTGAAACTTATCTGCTGAAGGTCATTAGTGACCAATTTTCAAATGCATTAGGCACTTTAGATGGTTTTCCGGTCAAAACCATGATAGCCCAAGGCACTGAGGGGCATCAATCCATTTCTGAAACGCTTTCCTCTAGTGGCTTGAATGACACTGAACTCTGTGGCTACTTCTTGTGCCTGCCCATGTTTTTCTCATGGTAAAGTGATTTCGTAAGGATAGATTTTTATCTTCCATGAAAATAAACCACACTGTGTCTAGGCAGGCTGTTTCTATTACACTGTTCAGGCTACACAGTGGTACTTCTGCTTCAGTGGACCACTGATCACAGGATGTAAAGAAAGTGGCTGAGAAGTGCCTGAGGTTACTGAACTATGCTTATACCAAGGCTGCAAAACACGGAGAAAACAAGGACCTGAAGAAGAAGGAGCAAACAGGCTCCAAGTGGCTCTAAACCACTGCAGTAACCACTGAGCTGAGTGTTTGGTTCATTGTGGAGAAGAACATCGTAATGGTCAATGTCATATTAGAACAGAAAGGAAGTCTCCTACTGCCAGAGCCCCAGAAGCCTCTGTGGTGTCAGCAGGTGAATTGGGAAAAGGCACACTTCTTTATCAGGTCAAAACATGACATAGCTGGTAGCCAGGCTTCATGCACTTACCACCTTAAGCAGGTGGATGGCTGCACTGCCTTACCTAGAAGCAATGCACTGGGTAATAGGCTGTCACTGGGGACATTCAGCTAATAGGGTAGTAATTTGGTTTTGTTTGATAATGAATCCTTCTGTGTGTAGGTTGGGAGTGCTGTATGTGCATGTATGTGACAGTCCATGCCTGTGTAAACACAGAGGCCAAAAGAGGGTACTGAGCGTTCTGTTCTGCCATACTCTGCCTTATTCCCTTGAGTCAGGGTTTCTCATTGAACCTGGAATTCAACATTTGTTCAGTTACTCTGCCTGATCAACAAACCCCAGCAATCCTTCTGTCTTTGTCCCCACAACACAGGAATTACCAATGCGCAGTTCTTTTTTTAGGGGGTTGCTGGGATCTGAACTCAGATCCTCATGTTCCTGCAGCAGCTGCATTTACCCACTGAGCCATCTTCCCAGCTCCATGACAATACTTTTAGTCTTGTTCACGATCTGATTCTGAAGATGTGCAAGACTGAGGGTGGAGACAGATGATAGAAACAGGAGTGGGGGAAAGAGAGATGGGGGTTAGATACAGAGAGAAAGATAAAAAGGAAAGGAAGGAGATGAAGAAGAAAATGGAGCATGAAAGATACAGATAGGAAAGGGATTGATCAGCCATGTTATCCTTGGATTTTAATATTCCCTAACACGCCTGGCTCATGCTGTCATGCTAATGGCTTCCAGCTATGTCTACCCGTAACTACCCATTACTTTTCCTGTTTTGCTTTCTACTTGAATTTCAGTTTTGTTCTAGGTGACCAATTTTCATATACTTCAGGGGTTCCCAACCTGTCCACAAATTGCACTTTCAGTGAAATTACCTAAAGAATTATCACAGGTGCACACACATACACACACACAGAAATTTTCAGTATGACCCCTAGGCATCCATCTATCTATACATATTTTTTCTATAGACATTTCTGTTAGGATTGAAAGCCACCAGTTTGAGTCAGCCATAGATAGCCTTTTCTTATGTCTGAAATAGCTTCTTTAGCTTCCCCTAAACATACAGGATGCTGGTGAACTGTAGAGGTTTACAGCACATAAACATACATGGCTTTCTCCTTTTTCCTGGTACACATATAAATACAAAGCCTAAAGGTAACCAGCACAATGCCATTCCCAAAGAAAAGAAATGAAAATCCAAGCTCAACTCCACATGAGTAAGCAGTTCTTTAAAACATGTTCTACACTTAACAATCACATGTGGCCGTACCATGTCCTCATAAGAAAGGACCTGTCAGTAGCAAAGTCTGGATGGAGGAGAGACTCAGGGGGCCCTCCCTTCACTGATAAACTATTTCCTACTGTTTGATTCAGGGGAAGAGGGAGTCATTGTCTTCAGCTGTGTGTCCACTGTTAACCCCATCAGGCTCCGATGCATAATCTCAATTCAGTGGCCAGGCAGATAGCTCTGGTTAAATTAAATTGGAAGGAAAATAAAACCAGAAGTCATAAATCAGGGAAGAGGACAGATAGGGGAAGAAGGGATCAATAGGGAGTGTGGGGGACATGAGTCACCAGAATGAATTATATACATGTGTAAAATTGCCAAGGAACTACCTTAATAATAATAAAAACGTACTATAGTTCATAAAATGGAAAGATGGAAAAAGCCTGAACGTTGAAATATAATAAGCTTCTGCAGCAGCCTGCTACCAACCAACCGTGGGCTGACGTATGAGAAAACTGAGTCTTCATTTTGTAAGCAGTAGGCAATTGAATTTTCTATTTGCAAGTAAGAGCATTTTACTTGAGTTTTTGATATTTTTATGCTTCATGCATATATATATATATATATATATGCGAGGTGCAGCCCATAATAATGTTTATTGTTGCAGGATATTTGATCTCACTGTGAACCCCGAGATTGTGTTGTTTACTGGAAAAACCTGTTTCTATTTGTGGTGAGGTTCAACCTTAGCACACAACTTTAATTCCTCTTGCTGAAATTCAGAAATGCCTTTAGTACACATCTTTAAAGCCAAACAATGAAGGTAAAAATTAGTTTGTAGAAGGAAGCACCTATGTTTAAAACTGATGTCTAATTGAGTGGTGGACTGATGAATCAGGGATAGATCTGACAAAATAGGATATTCCTAACTCTTACAAGACCAGAGAGGAAAGAGGCTACCTAAAAGAGGACAGCAGAGAGAGAGAGAGAGAGAGAGAGAGAGAGAGAGAGAGAGAGAGAGAGAGACAGAGAGACAGAGACAGACAGAGAGAGAGAGAGACAGAGAAGTTTCCCTGGACTGTTTTATGGAGACAGGTTAAAGAGAGAGAACAAGCTAGACACATGTTAAGACAGGACAAGCAAAAGAATAAAAAGGAGCCAGGAGATTAGAACAGACCGCCAAAGTTAGTTTGAGGCCAAGCAGAGCAATTCAGTCAGAGGCTGTGAGAGAAGCCAGATTGAACCAGTTAGCATGAAAAGGAGTTTTGAACCAAAACAGCTGAGTTGACCAGCCAGCCAAAAATAAGAGAGAACTGGGAAGGGGCGAGTTTATTCAGCAGTAAGTCTCAGAGACTGAAAACTTTCTAAGCCTAGGTAAGATTGTATGGCTAGGCCTAGGTTAGCACAGACTCGGTAAGCCTTTGGAGATGACAATACTACAGGAGAATAAAAGTTACTTTTAAGACCACCAACACTGCCCACCCCTGCCCACATCCCTGGCCCAAGAGGAAACTGTATAAGGCCTCTGGGCTCCCGTGGGGGAGGGCCCAGGAGCAGCAGGACCCCTGCCTGAGACACCGCCGGAACCTGAACAAAACAGACCGGATAAACAGTTCTCTGCACCCAAATCCCGTGGGAGGGAGAGCTGAACCTTCAGAGAGGCAGACAAGCCTGGGAAACCAGAAGAGACTGCTCTTTGTACATACATCTCGGACGCCAGAGGAAAACACCAAAGGCCATCTGGAACCCTGGTGCACTGAAGCTCCCGGAAGGGGCGGCACAGGTCTTCCTGGTTGCTGCCGCCGCAGAGAGCCCTTGGGCAGCACCCCGCTAGCAAACTTGAGCCTCGGGACCACAGGTAAGACCAACTTTTCTGCTGCAAGTGACCTGCCTGGTGAACTCAAGACACAGGCCCACAGGAACAGCTGAAGACCTGTAGAGAGGAAAAACTACACGCCCGAAAGCAGAACACTCTGTCCCCATAACTGACAGAAAGAGAGGAAAACAGGTCTACAGCACTCCTGACACACAGGCTTATAGGACAGTCTAGCCACTGTCAGAAATAGCAGAACAAAATAACACTAGAGATAATCTGATGGCGAGAGGCAAGCGCAGGAACCCAAGCAACAGAAACCAAGACTACATGCCATCATCGGAGCCCAATTCTCCCACCAAAACAAACATGGAATATCCAAACACACCAGAAAAGCAAGATCTAGTTTCAAAATCATATTTGATCATGATGCTGGAGGACTTCAAGAAAGACGTGAAGAACTCCCTTAGGGAAACACAGGAAAACATTAATAAACAAGTAGAAGCCTACAGAGAGGAATTGCAAAAATCCTTGAAAGAATTCCAGGAAAACACAATCAAACAGTTGAAGGAATTAAAAATGGAAATAGAAGCAATCAAGAAAGAACACATGGAAACAACCCTGGATATAGAAAACCAAAAGAAGAGACAAGGAGCTGTAGATACAAGCCTCACCAACAGAATTCAAGAGATGGAAGAGAGAATCTCAGGAGCAGAAGATTCCATAGAAATCATTGACTCAACTGTCAAAGATAATGTAAAGCGGAAAAAGCTACTGGTCCAAAACATACAGGAAATCCAGGACTCAATGAGAAGATCAAACCTAAGGATAATAGGTATAGAAGAGAGTGAAGACTCCCAGCTCAAAGGACCAGTAAATATCTTCAACAAAATCATAGAAGAAAACTTCCCTAACCTAAAAAAAGAGATACCCATAGGCATACAAGATGCCTACAGAACTCCAAATAGATTGGACCAGAAAAGAAACACCTCCCGTCACATAATAGTCAAAACACCAAATGCACAAAATAAAGAAAGAATATTAAAAGCAGCAAGGGGAAAAGGTCAAGTAACATATAAAGGCAGACCTATCAGAATCACACCAGACTTCTCGCCAGAAACTATGAAGGCCAGAAGATCCTGGACTGATGTCATACAGATCCTAAGAGAACACAAATGCCAGCCCAGGTTACTGTATCCTGCAAAACTCTCAATTAACATAGATGGAGAAACCAAGATATTCCATGACAAAACCAAATTTACACAATATCTTTCTACAAATCCAGCACTACAAAGGATAATAAATGGTAAAGCCCAACATAAGGAGGCAAGCTATACACTAGAAGAAGCAAGAAACTAATCGTCTTGGCAACAAAACAAAGAGAATGAAAGCACACAAACATAACCTCACATCCAAATATGAATATAACGGGAAGCAATAACCACTATTCCTTAATATCTCTCAACATCAATGGCCTCAACTCCCCAATAAAAAGAAATAGATTAACAAACTGGATACGCAACGAGGACCCTGCATTCTGCTGCCTACAGGAAACACACCTCAGAGACAAAGACAGACACTACCTCAGAGTGAAAGGCTGGAAAACAACTTTCCAAGCAAATGGTCAGAAGAAGCAAGCTGGAGTAGCCATTCTAATATCAAATAAAATCAATTTTCAACTAAAAGTCATCAAAAAAGATAAGGAAGGACACTACATATTCATCAAAGGAAAAATCCACCAAGATGAACTCTCAATCCTAAATCTATGCCCCAAATACAAGGGCACCTACATATGTAAAAGAAACCTTACTAAAGCTCAAAACACACATTGGACCTCACACAATAATAGTGGGAGATTTCAACACCCCACTCTCATCAATGGACAGATCATGGAAACAGAAATTAAACAGAGATGTAGACAGACTAAGAGAAGTCATGAGCCAAATGGACCTAACGGATATTTATAGAACATTCTATCCTAAAGCAAAAGGATATACCTTCTTCTCAGCTCCTCATGGTACTTTCTCCAAAATTGACCATATAATTGGTCAAAAAACGGGCCTCAACAGGTACAGAAAGATAGAAATAATCCCATGCGTGCTATCGGACCACCACGGCCTAAAACTGGTCTTCAATAACAATCAAGGAAGAATGTCCACATATACTTGGAAATTGAACAATGCTCTACTCAATGATAACCTGGTCAAGGAAGAAATAAAGAAAGAAATTAAAAACTTTTTAGAATTTAATGAAAATGAAGGTACAACATACCCAAACTTATGGGACACAATGAAAGCTGTGCTAAGAGGAAAACTCATAGCGCTGAGTGCCTGCAGAAAGAAACAGGAAAGAGCATATGTCAGCAGCTTGACAGCACACCTAAAAGATCTAGAACAAAAAGAAGCAAATACACCCAGGAGGAGTAGAAGGCAGGAAATAATCAAACTCAGAGCTGAAATCAACCAAGTAGAAACAAAAAGGACCATAGAAAGAATCAACAGAACCAAAAGTTGGTTCTTTGAGAAAATCAACAAGATAGATAAACCCTTAGCCAGACTAACGAGAGGACACAGAGAGTGCGTCCAAATTAATAAAATCAGAAATGAAAAGGGAGATATAACAACAGATTCAGAGGAAATTCAAAAAATCATCAGATCTTACTACAAAAACCTATATTCAACAAAACTTGAAAATCTTCAGGAAATGGACAATTTCCTAGACAGATACCAGGTACTGAAGTTAAATCAGGAACAGATAAACCAGTTAAACAACCCCATAACTCCCAAGGAAATAGAAGCAGTCATTAAAGGTCTCCCAACCAAAAAGAGCCCAGGTCCAGACGGGTTTAGTGCAGAATTCTATCAAACCTTCATAGAAGACCTCATACCAATATTATCCAAACTATTCCACAAAATTGAAACAGATGGATCACTACCGAATACCTTCTACGAAGCCACAATTACTCTTATACCTAAACCACACAAAGACACAACAAAGAAAGAGAACTTCAGACCAATTTCCCTTATGAATATCGACGCAAAAATACTCAACAAAATTCTGGCAAACCGAATCCAAGAGCACATCAAAACAATCATCCACCATGATCAAGTAGGCTTCATCCCAGGCATGCAGGGATGGTTTAATATACGGAAAACCATCAACGTGATCCATTATATAAACAAACTGAAAGAACAGAACCACATGATCATTTCATTAGATGCTGAGAAAGCATTTGACAAAATTCAACACCCCTTCATGATAAAAGTCCTGGAAAGAATAGGAATTCAAGGCCCATACCTGAACATGGTAAAAGCCATATACAGCAAACCAGTTGCTAACATTAAACTAAATGGAGAGAAACTTGAAGCAATCCCACTAAAATCAGGGACTAGACAAGGCTGCCCACTCTCTCCCTACTTATTCAATATAGTTCTTGAAGTTCTAGCCAGAGCAATCAGACAACAAAAGGATGTCAAGGGGATACAGATCGGAAAAGAAGAAGTCAAAATATCACTATTTGCAGATGATATGATAGTATATTTAAGTGATCCCAAAAGTTCTACCAGAGAACTACTAAAGCTGATAAACAACTTCAGCAAAGTGGCTGGGTATAAAATTAACTCAAATAAATCAGTTGCCTTCCTCTATACAAAAGAGAAACAAGCCGAGAAAGAAATTAGGGAAACGACACCCTTCATAATAGACCCAAATAATATAAAGTACCTCGGAGTGACTTTAACAAAGCAAGTAAAAGATCTGTACAATAAGAACTTCAAGACACTGAAGAAGGAAATTGAAGAAGACCTCAGAAGATGGAAAGATCTCCCATGCTCATGGATTGGCAGGATTAATATAGTAAAAATGGCCATTTTACCAAAAGCAATCTACAGATTCAATGCAATCCCCATCAAAATACCAATCCAATTCTTCAAAGAGTTAGACAGAACAATTTGCAAATTCATCTGGAATAACAAAAAACCCAGGATAGCTAAAACTATCCTCAACAATGAAAGGACTTCAGGGGGAATCACTATCCCTGAACTCAAGCAGTATAACAGAGCAATAGTGATAAAAACTGCATGGTATTGGTACAGAGACAGACAGATAGACCAATGGAATAGAATTGAAGACCCAGAAATGAACCCACACACATATGGTCACTTGATTTTTGACAAAGGAGCCAAAACCATCCAATGGAAAAAAGATAGCATTTTCAGCAAATGGTGCTGGTTCAACTGGAGGTCAATATGTACAAGAATGCAGATCGATCCATGCTTATCACCCTGTACAAAGCTTAAGTCCAAGTGGATCAAGGACCTCCACATCAAAGCAGACACACTCAAACTAATAGAAGAAAAACTAGGGAATCATCTGGAACACACGGGCACTGGAAAAAATTTCCTGAACAAAACACCAATGGCTTACGCTCTAAGATCAAGAATCGACAAATGGGATCTCATAACACTGCAAAGCTTCTGTAAGGCAAAGGACACTGTGGTTAGGACAAAACGGCAACCAACAGATTGGGAAAAGATCTTTACCAATCCTACAACAGATAGAGGCCTTATATCCAAAATATACAAAGAACTCAAGAAGTTAGACCACAGGGAAACAAATAACCCTATTAAAAAATGGGGCTCAGAGCTAAACAAAGAATTCACAGCTGAGGAATGCCGAATGGCGGAGAAACACCTAAAGAAGTGTTCAACATCTTTAGTCATAAGGGAAATGCAAATCAAAACAACCCTGAGATTTCACCTCACACCAGTGAGAATGGCTAAGATCAAAAACTCAGGTGACAACAGATGCTGGCGAGGATGTGGAGAAAGAGGAACACTCCTCCATTGTTGGTGGGATTGCAGACTGGTAAAACCATTCTGGAAATCAGTCTGGAGGTTCCTCAGAAAATTGGACATTGAACTGCCTGAGGATCCAACTATACCTCTCTTGGGCATATACCCAAAAGATGCCCCAACATATAAAAAAGACACGTGCTCCACTATGTTCATTGCAGCCTTAATTATAATAGCCAGAAGCTGGAAAGAACCCAGATGCCCTTCAACAGAGGAATGGATACAGAAAATGTGGTACATCTACACAATGGAATATTACTCAGCTATCAAAAACAATGGCTTTATGAAATTCATAGCCAAATGGATGGAACTGGAAAATATCATCCTGAATGAGCTAACCCAAACACAGAAAGACATACATGGTATGCACTCATTGATAAGTGGCTATTAGCCCAAATGCTTGAATTACCCTAGATCCCTAGAACAAATGAAACTCAAGACGGATGATCAAAATGTGAATGGTTCACTCCTTCTTTAAAAGGGGAACAAGAATACCCTTGGCAGGGAAGAGAGAGGCGAAGATTAAAACAGAGACTGAAGGAACACCCATTCAGAGTCTGCCCCACATGTGGCCCATACATATACAGCCACCCAATTAGACAAGATGGATGAAGCAAAGAAGTGCAGACCGACAGGAGCCGGATGTAGATCGCTCCTGAGAGACACAGCCAGAATACAGCAAATACAGAGGCGAATACCAGCAGCAAACCACTGAACTGAGAATAGGACCCCCGTTGAAGGAATCAGAGAAAGAACTTGAAGAGCTTGAAGGGGCTCGAGACCCCAAAAGTACAACAATGCCAAGCAACCAGAGCTTCCAGGGACTAAGCCACTACCTAAAGACTATACATGGACTGACCCTGGACTCTGACCTCATAGGTAGCAATGAACATCCTAGTAAGAGCACCAGTGGAAGGGGAAGCCCTTGGTCCTGCTAAGACTGAACCCCCAGTGAACTAGATTGTTGGGGGGAGGGGGACTATGGGGGGAGTGTGGGGAGGGGAACACCGATAAGAAAGGGGAGGGGGGAGGGGGATGTTTGCCCGGAAACTGGGAAAGGGAATAACACTCGAAATGTATATAAGAAATACTCAAGTTAATAATAATAAAAAAAAAGTTACTTTTATGGTTTATAGTTGAAAGAATGAGTTATTTTGTGATGAAAATACTCAATGGACTTTCTATAGAGTTAATATTGTACTAGGTTTCCAGGACTGTTATCCAAAGTATAGACTGGGTGGCTTAGCAGAAGTCTGAGTTCAAAGGGTCAAGTTGTTTCCTTCTGGGGACCGTTGCTAGTTAGCATTTTGTTAACTTGATACAAGACAGGGTCACCTAGGAGGAGGGAACTTCAGATGAGAAAATGCTTCCATCAGACTGGCCTGTGTGCAAGTCTGTGGGGTACCGATTCATTGTCGACGTGTGACGGCTCAGCTCACTACAGAGGAGCCACACCTGGACATGTGCTCCTGGGTTGTGTAAGGAAGCAGGCTGGACAAGCCATGGGGAACGAGCCAGTAAACAACACTCCTTCATGGCCTCTGCATCAGCTCCTGCCTCCAGGTTCCTGAGTTCTTGCCTTGACTTCTATTTAGGGTGGGCTGTAATCTGTAAAATAAAATAAATCCTTTTATTCCCAATGACTTTGGCCATGGTGTTTATCACAGCAATTGAAAGCAAACTAATACAGGAATTTTTACCAGATTTGTGGAGTATTGCTGTGACAGACGTGTTGTTGTGGGGAGGATTGCGGAAGGTCTTTGGAACTAAGGGATGGAAAGACCCCTGAGTGCTTATAGATTAGTGGGGTGCTCTGTGGAAGCTTTGAAGATAAGACTACAGAGAGAAATGCTAGCAATTGAGACTTGGCTTGTCAAGTTTCAGAGTGAAGTAAAGACTCTATTAGGCTGTTTGCATGATGTTTTGAACTGAGAATTTCTGGTTTCTGCCCAGCCGGGGCTGAAGATCCAGCTTTAATTAACAATGGGCCAGCACCTCTGAAGTAAAACCTTTGCTTTACTGATACTATCTACTGGGATCAGCTAGAGCTGAAAATTCATCTGTGATTAATAAGAAGCCAGCACCGCTGAGTTCAAACTCTTGGAAGTATTTCTTTTGGCTCAGAACACAGAAAGCTGTGGTCCAGAGGGGATCATGGGCGCTTCTCAAACTATCAGCTGAACATTGTAATCTGTAAGCATCTCCTGTATTACTGATTTGGTAACAGGACAGCTTCAGGGTTAAAGTGGTCGTGGAAATCAGATGCAGCACGATGTGAAGCCAGGAGAGGCCACTGGTAAAAATGAAACCCGAATTGTAGTGCCGGCCCCAGGATTTAGAGAGAGCATGGGGAGAAGGGGAGGCTTGGCCTTGGGAAGCAAGGTTGGAGTCCTTGAAGAGGGCCCTGGAGAGGCTACTAATGAGGGTGCAGCCGTGGTTTCAGTAGAGGCCCCGGAATACTGGAGATACAACGATGTCAGTCTGTCTACTGGAGGCTCTCCCTGGAGACCTTTGGCCCAGCGCAGTGGGAGGGTTCAAGGGAAGGGCAAAGAGCATAAGATGCTGCTCTGAGAAGCCAAGCTGGCTGCACCGAGCTGAGCTCCTGAAGTGCAGGGGAGCTTCTGGTGGCAAAAACTTCAGGAGAGCGGTCTCTTCCCAGGCAGTGTTACCGCTCTTGTGACAGATACTCTCAGACAATGGCGTAGTTCTCACTCATACTTTTGCCCTTCTGGATTGGATCTTATATACAGTTTTGGGGTGGGTTGGGTCTTTCAGAAGGCGGTTCCTATTGGGTTGGCCTGAGATGCCTCATCAATATGGGGAGGGACTTGGGGGCGTTGCCCCTACGTGACTGATGGCCACAGTTCTCTCTATGGGGGACTGTGGCTATGTGAAGGGCCTGGTGCCTGGTAAAGCTCCTACTGTCTCTTCAGGGCCCTCAGGGCTTCAAACCTTAACTTGACCTTACCTGGCTTCCTCTCACAGTCCTCTACCCCACACAAGGACTGTGGGATGACCACCAAGGACAACAGCAGGCATGGAGTGGAGCCAGCCTTAATTTACTAAACAAGCTATGCATGCCAGTAGCAGAGCTTCCCAAATTCTTTGTAGCATAGAAGATCATGAGAAAGTCTCAGATGATGGACTCTGAGCTAATTATACTGTTGGGATTCAGTTTTACTTTGATTTAATTATGGCTGTATCTTTCTTGGTTAATCTCTCACGAGTAAGAAATCTGTAACTTTTTTTTTTTAACAGAAGCTAACTGTTGAGAGAGTTTACATTTTATAGAGATATTGAATTGTTTAAAGAGTTTGAACTTTTAAAGAATTTGAAACTTTTAAATTTATATACCTTTTATTGTGATATTAACATGATATGTTGAGGAGAAACAAGAAAGGAAAGATTATGACTTAACAATAGTGTATTTGTGTGCCAAGTTGACAAAGGTCTATGCTGATAAGGGGTTGAGTTTTTTTAATTGGTATTCATTTGTTTGTTTGTTTGTTGTTTTTGTCAGTTTGACTCAAGCTAGAGTCCTGTGGGAAGAGGATACCTCAACTGAGAAAGTGCCTTCAACAGATTGCCCTTGTTGTAAGACCCCATGGTGGCCTTACCTCAGGAGTGCAACCCACAGAGCACAGATTGACAAAGTGACTGCTGCAATAGCATGAGGGTATAAGGTTTTTAAACCACGTATGTGGGGTTGCTCATCCATGCAGGGAGAGGCAACCCCAAACCCAAAAAGCACACAACTTTTATTCGTTACAGAGGGCAGACTTCAGCAACAGGGTTAGCTGGACTATTCTCATTGGTGGTACACAGGACAAAGGATCTGGTCAGGTATTGGTTGGCCTGCTCAAGGGGCTGTTCTTGGCTCAATTAGTCGCTTTCCTTGTCCAGCCCTACACCTGGCCTTGAAGAATCACTGGGAAAGGGCTGAGTTGGCACGTCCCTTAGACGGGGGTGGGGTGGTGGGGAGGTTGGGGGGGTGGGGTGGTGGTGGTGGTGGTGGGGTGAGGGGGTGAGGGGGTGAGGGGGGTGGGGAGTGAACTGGGTGGTCGGAACAGGATCAGGATGACACTCTGTGGTTGTTCTCGGGATTCACCACAGGGAGGGGTAGGAGATTCTTTCAGTTGTTTTTGTTTTGGCCAGTTTCCATTAAGCCTGGTCACTCTGACCACCAAGACCTTGCTCCTGTACTCACAGAACTTCGTTCTTACAGCTTTGTTTCTTGCATCTATGAAACTATGAAACTATTTCTTCACCCTGAGCACAAGTCCGTGGTAGTATTTTCTTGATTAATGATTGATGTTGATATCCCCTGACCACTGTGGGAGGTGCCATTCTTAGACAGGTGCTCTTGGGCTGTTTAAGAAAGCAGGTTGATATATTAAGTTAATATCGATGAAAAGCCTCCTCTTCTCTGAGGGGAGGAACAAGGGGGGTGTGGAGCTGGGGAAAAAGGCAGATGGGAGGGAGAGACTGGGGAGGGGAGAGAAAGGAAAATGCAGTCAGGATGTAATATATGAGAGAAGAATAAAAAAAGAGAAAAGAAAAGAGGAGAAAAAAGAGGCCAAGCTAGCCCTGGGGAACAAGCAGCATTCTTTTATGTAATAGAATCTGAGTTTCTGCTTCAGTTCCTGCCCCCATTCCATGATTGTAGACTGTGACCAATAAATCAAATAAAGCCTTTTCTCCCAAGTCTTTTTTTTTTTTTTTTTTTTTTTTGGTCTGTGTTTTATCACAGCCAAGGAAGCATCTAGAACAAGCCTTTTTCATTACCTTGCAGATAGCTGCCTTCACCTGGTGCCTTCACAAGACTATGCATAGTATATGTCAAAATCCTGGTCTCATCTCATGAAGACAATGGGAAATCACACTGGTTGGTTCCAGTGATTAAAATGTAGGCCAGCTCTTAGGGAACTGTGTTGACCAGCTTTCTGTCTGCTTTGTAGTGGAGAAAGTAGGGCTGGGCCTCAGGAGGCTCTTTGCTAGGTCAGAAATCCTGCCAACTTCCAAAAGGTAGCCTGTAACCAGGATTTGAAATTTTATCTTCCTCCACTCCTACCACTCCCACTCTGGCCCATCACTCATGTCTGTTTACCCTGAGGTTGTTATATAGAAAGGCGGACATGATCCTTCACTGGCTTATTACTTCTAAAGCTCAGCCAGAGGAATGACAATCTAATTCTTATTGACTGAGCTCTCATCTTACTTAGGGAGACAAGGTTAATAAAACAAAGCGTTCTTCTGGGTATCTATTATTACATGTAATAGTAGAATACATCTTAAGCCCAAATGCATTTTTCCAAAGGGTCCAATTCATACTGCTCTATACAAGAAAATTATTACAACACAGGGGTTTCTGATTCAGTGTGTTTTATGTGTCTATACATGTTAGTTCATGTGCATGTGTGCATGTGTATGACCTCATGAGGCCAGAGTTCAACATTGCTATCTCTATCACTTTCCACCTTGTATTTTGAGAGAGGGCCTCTTGCTGAACCGGCAGCTCACTGATTAGGGTGGTTGGTTGGCCAGCAAACTCTTTGGAGTCCTTCTGTTTTGGTATCCACAGCGCTGGGGTTACAGGTATGTCACTACATTATGTGGGTACGAGGGACCAAACTTAGGTCCTTGTGTTTACCTGGCAAGTGCTTCACTGACTTAGCCATCTTCCCAGGCTCTGTTTTATCTTTTAATCATAAACTGTACAGGGACTTGAAAAATCATTTCTGTTAGGGTTTTCATAATATTCTTAGTGATAAAAGTAAGCAAAGGGTAAAAGATTAGAAATGGTTCTACTTTAAGGTGCATGGAGTTACCAACTTAGATGACAGAAACGTGCTTTCCACAATAGAATTCTATTCAAGTACAAGATAATAAAATCATTTGTACAACATCTGTCCTGTGATAATAATAATAATACAATAATGACTGCAGTCACCATGAGTATGTGGTGTATTTTGTCTCACTTAATTGACACATTTGTTACTGATAATACTAAAATATACAATACTGCATCACTGTGCTATAGCGAACTGAGGACTGTCTTTGAACCAAGACAGTTGCTCTGCCAGCTACTGCCTATGGTCTGGGCAAGCTGATTTGTTTGAACTTTGCTTCCCGCTTTGTTAAATGGGAACACTGAACCCTTACTGAATCATGTGTGATATGTCATCATGTTCCTAATGCGCCTTGCACAGCACCTGATACACAACACCATTGAACAGAGACGATGCCTGTCAATATTGTTTTTACTAATGAAGACAATTGTCGTTACAGCTTAGTTCCCTTATGGATACTGAACACGAAGAATGAGTGTCAGTCACCAACAGAGGTGTTTAAAAATGTCCCCTTGTCTGGCTACTCTGAATTATCATCCTCATTTCAAATAAATGCAGAGTAGAGGGTATAAAAAGAAACTTCTCTCAAAGTGTTCCTTAAATGAGGGAGTGAGGTTAGGATTCACACTTTCCACTGGACTTGCTTCCTAGAAAGTTTCATGCAGTGAAAAAGGAGAAGTTCTGAAGCTGTGCCGTGTCTGTCTTAGTGTTGCCTGCACTAAATCTTCCAGAGGTGTCACTACTAAAAGTACTGCCTCTCACACTGACTCTTTTCCCAAAATTCTATGCTCAGGGTTTGGGGACTAGCACCTGCCTTAAATGCAGTCACAAGAGACAAGTGCTAAAGACCTGGAATCAGTCACAACAAGGGGACAAGAGTGACACACAAAGCCAACTCTGGGCTGAGGCAGGGATGCTCCTGTCCTTGGCTGAAGGCTGACTCAAAGAATTCAAACTGAACCTGGTGGCCTTCAGAAGACTTCTGACCTGGATGGTGCTGACCTGAGAATAGAAAGGAGATGTTTTGCCCATGTTGTCTGTCCTGAGGCTGCTGTTTCCTGCTGTCACGGACATGGTACTTTTCATTTGACATGTGAGGTGGGTTGAATATAGTGAATGAGTGTGAAGCCAGGTAAGGCTGGCCGGTGGCAAAGGTAGTAACAGTCCCATGTTAGGTTGAATTTAAGGGCCGAAGTTTAAGAGGACCATGGGAATCAAAGACCCCACTCAAAAGTCTGCTGACTCAACACATTTGCAATTCAGCACATTTTGCATGCAAACTTTTTCAATACAAACAAAACAAAAAGAAAGCTAAGTTTCCACTGCTACCCAGTAGGCATTTATAATCTTGGGACAAGATCTAGGCCAAGTTAACTTGATCTCTAAGTGCATTTTCTCTTCCTCTGAACTGTAAAGCAAGACAATTAGACTATTTTGAAACATCAGAAGATTTTTCTCCTCTATGAATATGTTTAAAAGACTATATTGTAAGTAAAATTCCTGTAAAAAAATAACACAATAAAGCATTTAACTCACACTTCAATTAACAGGGAAGTTCTTTTTGCTGTTTAGTGCTTGATTTAACCTTACATAAATCCCATGAGCTAAGCATGGTTATGGTGCCCATTTCACAGTGAGGAAAGTGAGTCCTAAGGAGTGAAGTGATCCAATTAGAGTAGACTTAGAGTCAATAGAATATCACAGCAGAGGTAGAAAACCAAGTCTCCAGAGAGCTACCCCACACCTCTTTCTTATACATTGTTGTTCTAGTTATATATACTTTTGTTGCTGAGGATACATCCTCAAAAACAACTTAGAGAAAGGGCTTGTTTTAGCTCAAAAATCTGGGTTACTATCCATCATTGATAGTCACTGAAGTAAAGATGGCAACTTTAAGTAGCTAACGTTATCCATCCTTAACCAAGAGCAGGGAGAATGAATGTACACATCAAGGCAGTTCAGATCCTTTTTGCTCTCGATATAACTCAGGATCCAAGTCCTAAGGGATGGTGGTGCCCACTTTCAGGCTAGGTCTACCCACATCAACTAACATGATCAAGACAGTTGCCTACAGATATGCCAATTGGCCACAATGTTGCAGACAGTCACTCACTGAGACTCTTCCCATGAGATTCCAAACTGTGTCAAGTAGCCATCACAAACACAACGTGAATTCAGGGTTTTTGGGCCAAGTATCACCATGAACAGAGCAGGAGTTTAATCTTTTAAAATCTTTATTTAGTTTGTTAGGGTTTCACTATGTAGCCCAGTGTGGCCTTGAACTCAAGATCCTCTTGACTCTCTCTCCTGACTGCTGGTATTTAAGGCCTACACCATCATGCTTAGCAAAAGGGACATTTGTGAATTTTAGAAATAATTTGATTTCTTTTATTATGTGGTACAACTTGAATGAAACCTTTTATAGATTTCTTTGATCTCCAAAGCTAGGTGATCAATTGCAAAAAAAGAGGTTAGTGAAGGGTTAAAAAAAATCTAAGCCTAACCATTTAGAGATGCTTAACAGTGTGAATTCTTAGTGTGCTTTATAGCATGCATTACCAAGACAGATTTAACTTAAACACTGGTTTTAAACTTCTGTCTGAAACATGCCACTCATTTAATTTTTAAAAGTTGCCTGTGACCATGTACGCAGGTAAAAGATCTTTAATATAAAGTGAAAATGTTTCTCGTATTTTGCTATCACTCCTCAGACTCAAATAACTGGGATCAGATTAGCTCCCCTGCTTTAAATAATTGTAAACTTAGAAGAAATACACAGAGTGACTGGTCTCGAACACTGGATGACAGGTAGCACAAATATGATCACAACGTGAGTCTTTCTGAGCTGTGGTATGTGTAGAGAGCTGGTATCCAAGCACTACACTCTGGCCCCATTGAGCTGAGGAGGCAAGGTCAGGTTGGTAGTTTGGGATATTGTAATCTTTAGTTCAATGAATCTGAAAAAAAAAAACGAACTGTGAGAGAGAACCCCAGAAAGCTATGAGGGGTGTCCTTGAACACTCAAGGCACGGGGATAAATTTGGTTTCCACAGAGTGGGGCCTTTTGGGGCTTTTCAGGTAGAGGCTGTTACAGGATTGAGATAGCCTAGACATACTTAGAATCAGCTGTGCTAGGGCACAATGGAACTCCAAACAGACAGACTGCCCCCCCAATAATTTGTAAATGTAGAGTTCTTAGGTTTACACAAACCCAACCTTTACAATCCAATGAGACAGATCATTCATAGAAGACACCAGGCAAAGCAAGCTTATTGCGAGTAGATGGGCAGGAAGTATAAGCAGAAATAATCTGGGTCCAGCTTGTCCTCCAGGACCCAGGAAAGTTGCAGCAGAGAGGACGAGGTCTTGCCTATGTGCACCTCACCAAATGATACAGCTTCATCATCCCAGAGTACTCAGCTGGAGTGTTGGGTCATTCTGCTGGAGTCCCTGGCCTCCCCAAGAGCAGGTGGTCTAGGAGAAGAGAAGATATGGCCTAGATTATGAGAATACTTGCCCTTTGTCCAGCATATGGGTCTCTCTTCTGCCCAAGGATTACAAGAAAACTAGGCTAGCCAAGACCATCTATGTAGACCTGTGGTTACTACTACTGGCTAGTAAGCCAAGAAAGCTGGCTTCAGCAATGGAAATCATGTTCCAACACAGTATGGTACACAGTGGACTCATCTCAGGACAGCCTGTAAATAAGCCTGACAAATCCAGAGAAGAACATGACTCAGAAACTAAGTTAATCCTATGAGAGTTAGTGGGGGCTTTCACAATACCATAGGCTCTTCATTAGTAAAGTCAACCATTATACCTACTCGGCTTTAAAATATGCATCCAGTAATTAAACTGCCTGCTAACATAAGAATCAACACTTCAAAGAAAGCAGAGCTCAGTGTTAAACAGTGTGTTATTAAAATATTCAGGAGCCAGTGAGATGACTGATCAGGTAAAAGCACATGTTGTGTAAGGCTGATGACCCATTTGACTTCTGGGACCCATGTAAAGGTAGAAAGAGGCAGGTAAAGGACTCTACATAATTGCCCACTGAACACCATATATATATGGCTTAACACACAAACATGAGAACATGCGTTCAAATCCCCAGCACCCAAGTAAAGGCTGGATGTGGTTGTGTAACTTCTGTATAGACTGAAGAGGTAGGTGGATCCTATGGGCTCACTAACCAGGCAGTGTAGCTGAACAGAGGGCTCCAGATTTAGAGAGAGACCTTGTCTTATAAAACAAGCTGGATAATCATTTGCACTCTACGTATTCCTGGATGGTTGAGCACCAACACATATGAATGCAACACACACACACACACACACACACACACACACACACACACACACACAGAGAGAGAGAGAGAGAGAGAGAGAGAGAGAGAGAGAAAGAGAGAGAGAGAAAGAGAACTTTAAAGCTGTATCTTTTATAATCATGTTTGAGAAATAAAGGTTTTCATTTCATTTTATTTTATTTTTTAGAAATGGGTTCGCTATATAGCCCTGACTGGCCTGTAACTTGCTACCTACACTAGTCTGACCTGGAACTCACAGAGATCCAAGTGCCTGTGCCTCAGCCTCCTGAGTTCTAGGATGAACAGTGTGTACCACCATGCCTGACGTGTTTGAGAATTTAAGAGAAAATACGTTCTGTAGAATAGAAGGGGAAAAAGTTAAAGGATGATGAAAGAATGTTTGCCTCAGGTAGCTGGGGGTTGCACATGGTTGCATCCTTATTTGATCAGACAGGTATAATCTAGAGTCTACAGTCAGGAAGGAGATATGAGAGGAGCACACAGGTGCGTCTGCTTAATACAAATGTGTAAAATCCTAGATTAAACATTGGCCAATATACGTAGCATAAAACAAACTTATAAAATAGAATATTATAGGGGCTATAAGAAATGTATACCATTAGAAAAATAAACGAATGCAATTTACTTCATAAATGGCTACAGCTGGTTATGTGATCACGTCAATAATCTACATAAAGGGTATTTGAATCCACTCAGCATTTGTGTGTGTATATGTCCATCTTTTTGTCTTTCTGTCTGTATGTGTTTGTGTGTGAGTCTACAAGAGTGTACTTGTTCATGGGCTCTACCCACCAGAGATTAATCTTTATTTCTTAAACTTTATTTAAAAAAAAAACAAAACTTGCAAATAAAATAAACACCGTACATCAAAACTGACCATACCCACACTTTATACCTAACAATGAACTTTTATATAGTTAGAATAGGCATTCTGGGAGCTGGAGAGATGGCTCAGTGGTAAAGAGCACTGACTGTTCTTCCAGAGGTCCTGAGTTCAAATCCCAGCAACAACATGGTGGTTCACAACTGTCTGTAATGAGATCTGATGCCCTCTTCTGGTGTGTCTGAAGACAGCAAGTAAGCCTTTTTTAAAACAAGAATAGGGATTCTGAATCTGTAGAGCCTCCCAGTGGATTTTACACATTCACTATTGAACATATTTTACATACTTATCTACCATTAAAAATGAAAAAATAATCCAATATAATTATAACTAGAGAAACAATTAACTTTATGTCCTCTTACAGAACTCAGATCCATCACCTGTATTTAGTCATTCCTTACCCCCCAATATTTAGTCTTTCTTGTTCTTTTTATATGTTATACTGTGCACACGAATATATTATATATACATATTTTATTGTCTAGATTCTGCCAATAATCTCCCCATGTCTTACCCTATCGCTCTCTACCTTGTTTTTGGGGACAAGATCTCTCACTGAATCTGGAACTTGCCACAGAAGCCAGGCTGACTGGCCAACAGGCTGTTTCTGTTCCCTCAGCACTGGGAGTGTAGGAACCACCACAGATGACTTTGTGAGTGCGTGCTGGGGATCCAAACTCAGGGCATCACTTTCCTGACTCAGCAATCTTCTTGGCCATATCTGTTACCTTTTGTATGTTTTAATGTAAGACAAGTCAGAGTAGAAATACAAACAAACAAAACAAACAAACAGACAAACAAACAAACAAACAAAACAGCAGTGTGTGGAGCCCCCACTCATCTCTGGCTGATCTTCAGTCATCACATATTTAGATAATACCTGTCTTTCTACCTTTCCATCAACTGCCATCTCCCATTTTACTGGAGTATTTTATTCTCATTTGCCTCTCTTATTTCTTAGAGAATTTCATATATTCGTTCAAATATCACCCCAACTCTGTCTTTTCCAGTTCCTCTCATATCCCCCATAGTATTTTCACTCATAAATACTTCAAAGTCTGTCACTCTTGAATTCCTGAATAAGGGTTATTTAAAAAAATACTTTAAAAAACATTTTTTGGGGGTCTTAATTATCTGTCTCTGTGTGCGTCTGTGTAAAGATATGTGTATACAACTGCAGGTATCTGTAGAAGCCAGAAGAAGGCATCAGATTCACCGGTGCTGAAGTTACAGGCAGTTTTGAGCCACACCTCGTGAGTGTTGGGAATTGAACTCAGGTTGGGATGAAGAGAAGCAAACACTTGTAACTGCCAGGCTAAAAACTAGCCAGAGCTAAAAAAAAAACAACCAACCAACAACAAACAAGTAAACAAACAAACAAACAAACAAACAAAGCATTGCAACTCCTTGGCTTTTTAAAGACAGCTTTCTCTATTCTTTCTTCACAGGTCAGTTGTTGAAGTCATACTGTGTTTTAACTCTGCTGCTGACATACCTGTGCCTTTGTCTGTCAAGTTATTTTGAATGCTGTTTCCTGTACATTGTTGGCAGATTCAGGTGCTTGGTCAGATGATAGCTTTTGGCATTAAAAGCACCACTCACTCCAAATTTCACCAATTCAGAAGGGACACTCTGTGCAATGTCTCTCCTTTTATGCCAACCTTGAAGTTGTATTCAGTATCAGATTCATCCATCCACTTTGTCATTCTCTATCCTTGATTTAGTTACTTTTCTGTTGCTGTGCTAAAACACCATAGCCAAGGCAACTTACATAAAGAAGGGTTTATCTTAGGTAAACTTCAGCATCCATTACGGTGGGGGAGCATGGCAGCCAACACAGGCATGGTGGAAGGAAGAACTGAGGGCTCACATCTTGAACTTCAAGCAGGAAACAGGAAGAGCAAACTTGAATGGTACAAGTTTTTAAACTGGAAGCCTGTCCTAGTGATATACTGCTAGCAAGGCCATACCCCCTTGGTCTCTCCCAACAGCCAACTGGGGATTAAGTATGCAATGTAGGAGACAACTCTTTCAAACCACAAGAGTCAGCATCTCCATACTTGTTTAGCAGTAATGAATATCCTAATTCTTGATTCCTACCAACAGCTGGGAGTTTTCTATAAAGAAATTTCCCTTGTCAACTTTTTGGTAACTCTGAAGTTTACTGCAAACAAAGCATTCAGGATGAATTCCTCCTTTTATTTGTGACTCTTCGAAACAGATTATTTCTTAAAGTCATCCAGAGCTGACCCACGCTTTCCCTCCCATCCCCGCTTTGAGTCACATTTCCAATGCGAAATTACAACATAATTGATGTGTTTCAGGGCAATTCAGTCACTGTTCTTTTTGGTGTTTGTGCCAGCAGAACAATATCGTGTTCTAAACAGGGTGCTCTAGTTTGCTTTCTAGTGGTAGATAAAATGCCATAACCCAAAGGAACTTGTAGTTTATTTGATCTACAGTGCAGTGTAATGGGGTGCTAAGGTAGGAACTCAAGGCACAAACCTGGAGGCAGGAACTAAAGTAGACACCATGAAAGAACAGTTTCCTGGCTTACTCCTTATGGCTTGCTCAGTCATATATATATATATATATATATATATATATATATATATATATATATATATATATCCCAATTATATCCCTGGGGATGGTATTTCCCACAGTGGGCTGGTTCCTCCCATATCAATCCTTAATCAAGAAAATATTGCTATAGATTAGCTATAGGATAATCTGATGGAGGGATTTTCTCAATTCAGGTCCTGGGGTGACTCTAGTTTGTGTCAAATTGGCAAAAAACTAACCAACACACCAGGATCTGTATATGTCATTTTACATGGACAAGCAAAAATTTGCGTTACAGATTGATTATCTTGCTTGCCGAGATCGAATATAACAAGGTTCTGTGTGTGGGGCAATGGACTGTGCCAGGACCGTGTAGGGTTGAGTGTGTTGGAAGCCCTGTAACCAGAAAAACTTCACCTGCTTCTGACCAGGCCCCTGTCATATCACCACACTCCCTATATAGGAAAGTGACCTACGGTCATATAGATCAGAACAGAGTTCTCAATGCTAATCAGGTATCTAAAGATCCTGAGAGTTAGTCAATAAGCGTCCCTTCCCAAACATTCCTTTCTGCAAAAGGTATTTAATCTCTGGTCCACCCAGAGGTGATATGCACCCATTTTCCATGATGAACAATCAATAAACAGTTTGGAACAGAAGACTGTCCCTCACCAAGAACTATCATGGGGAGCATGGAGGATGCCTTCAGCTACAGAGCAAAGCCATTTAAGTCTCCTGTAGAAGATCCTTCCATGCTTGCTCCCAATCACCACTAAGCTAAGGACAATCACTGATGAGCTAAGCTGGAGTCCAGCCCCACTCTCCTGTTCCTTAGCCCAACTCCGTTCCCAACTTCTTTGTAGCCCAGCTGCATCTGGATGTCCACAGGATCTTCATCCCAGGCCAGTAGATCACTGATCCTCCATTCCAGACTCCTTTGCATGATTTCCAGCAGTGATTGGATGCCCAGGAGTCAGGGAAACCCAGTTTCAGCTTCCTATGTCTTAGGCTGTGCCCCCCCCCCCAATCTCTCTCTCTCTCTCTCTCTCTCTCTCTCTCTCTCTCTCTCTCTCTCTCTCTCTCTCTGTGTGTGTGTGTGTGTGTGTTTGAATTTACTCCCTTTTCTTCTCTCTAATCACTGGCTGCCTTTGTCAGTACTACAGCACCAACACTTGTCATTTGCCATCAGCCCTGAGCCTCATTATGGCTGCCTGCCTCAGTTTATCCTTTGTTGTCAAAGCTGGTCTTTGGCATGTTAGTATCTAGTATCATTACAGATATGTTAATTCCCTGAAATAGCAAGCAAGTTTAATTTATTACAATCAAAATTCCAACTGGACTATCTGAGGAACTCAATACAATAGTTTGCAATAAAAAGAAGTAATAAAATCCACAGATAACTAAATCAAAGCCAGACATCAGGAAGCCAGAGCAGTGAAGCTGCAGACTCAGGACAGGACCTGGGCTGCTGCTCATAACCTTGCTCAGATGTGCTTCTTTTTGCAGTGGGCTACAGTCAATGCAGAAACATATGCATGGTCAACATGCTCAGAAGAAGTGAAATGTTCAGTCTTAAATGGGACATCTTTATTACATACACCCTCCTCCAGGGATCAGGGAAAAGCAAAGCAGAAAAAAAAAAATAAGGGCCTGATGTCAGGGAAGAGTGCCGTGAATGACTCTCTTTAGGACAAGACATGGCTGCCATGTTTGTTAGCTCACAACAGCTTTAGGTAGTTACAAAAGTCTTAATAGCTACCCAAATTCTCTTATAGATGAGCTGATGACTTCCAAGGCCACATGGAATGTGCTATTAGCTGGAATGTGTTACTCCTAGTGAGTTATTAGCAGTTCACAGCTACTGGAAAAGGTAGTATCATTCTTCTCCAAGGAAGTGGCCAATGGTAGGGTTCTTATGATTCAAGGTTTCTCCCCAAATCCATGCATATAAGTTACTTATTGGGATTAGTGAGTTATCAAAACAAACAAAGTGGAGACATGACCTTCTTCAGGAGAGGGGGGAACTGAGGGGGCTATGGAAGGCGTTTCAGGGAAGACGTTGGGGTGTATATGATCACCTTATTGCATACACGTGTGAATTTCTCAAAGAATAAAAATGTAGATTGTTGTCTTTATGCAGGTGAGGGCTGGCACAGGATGAGGCAGGGCCTGTGATTGGGCAGTGAGAAAGTGGGGTGGGGACAGAGTTTTGGTAAGGGGAGAGAGAGGAGAAAGAGGAGGAGAACCCAGATGGAGGCAGAGAAGGACAACCTGAATCTGTGTGGCCTTCAATGGCCACAGTAGTTATGAATATTTCTTAAGGGATGGGTTTTTATAGGTCAATTTAATTTATCTTATCTACGTGGGTGGTTTATATCATTCTCAATTGGTTGTGAGTTTATCGTGTGGACATTTTATGGAGTGTAAATTTACTGAGATAAATCTGATTGCTAAATTACAAGCTTATTGAGTTTTGATTTTAACGGGTTACCAAGACTTGAGACTATGACCACAGGGGGTAGATGCTGGGAATGTGAGCAGAGCTCAGCTGCAGAGAGCCAAGAGGATGGCCACTGCTGGGACAAGAGAAAAGCTAGAGGTAGCTGACTTGGTGCCATAGAACTGGCCACTGCTGAGATGAATATACCCTGCTAATGCCATATGGCTTGACGATGCTGGCTAGTGAGGGAGTGTGGTTATTTGTAATATTTACCGCAACGTAAAAGTACATTAGAAAATAGAACAATCAACAATATATTTTAATGAGTACTGTTTAAACCTTGTGAATAAATACTTTTAATTTAAAATTGAATTAAATAATATATTTAAGTTAAAAAATGAAACCACCACAATAGAAACAAGAATAATAATTCAGTATGGTGCTTTAAAGAGTAACCAGTGTGACACCACAACAGAATATGAAACTCGAAGCTCAAATTTGAGTAGTTAATATATGACAAGGTGGTTTCACCAAGCATGAGGGGGCACTGGACATTTAGTAGGTCCTGTCAGGTGATGCAATTTAGTCTGGTCAGGGAAGAAATTGGATTATGGCTTACTTTAACATTATGTATAAGAAACAAGTTTTGATGTATTCAGTATCAAAATGTGAAAGTAAAATTATGTTTGTGGGAAAAACATATTACATTAAAAAAAAACCCTATGACTGTTGTTTCCTTAAAATGTGAGAAGCTCAAACACCAACTGTGATGGTTTGAAAGCAAAACCCAACAGGCTCATGTTTCTATACTTGGTCACAAGTTAGTGCAACTGTTTTGGAAAAATTAGGAGGCATGTCCTTGTTGGAGGAGGTATGTTCTGCTGGTAGGCTTTGGAGTTTTAAAAGATTCATGCCATTTCTTCACTGTCTGTCTCTGTCTCTGTCTCTGTCTCTGTCTGCCTCTGTATGTCTCTTTCTGTTTCTGTCTCTTTCTCTTTGTCTCTCTTTCTCTTTCTCTCTCTCCTACCTGAGGATATGAGCTCTCACCTGTTTCTGTGGCCATGCCTTTGGTCCACCATAATGATCTTTAAGCCTCTGAAGCCATAAGCCTCAATTAAACACTTCCTTTTATTCACTGCCTTGGTCATGGAGTTTTATCACATCAATAGAAATTAACTAAGAGACACAGATATTGGGCAAAAATGACTTCTAGATTGGTGATAATGAATTTAGATGCTTCTTTCTACCATTAATTAAGAAATATGGGCAAAGCTTATAATTCTATGACAAAGAGACATTTGCAATGTCACAAATGAAATTTATTAATTAATCAGATACACAGAATTACTATGATAAAAATGACCCAATTTTAAAAAATAGAGTACATGAGCAATTTACAGTAAAGATAGAAGAAATTCTTGTACTGATAAAATTATGTGCTAAGACTGATCACTGGTAACCTGACGACATCAAAAGCAAGATGATATCGTCCATGTTGCGACAATCAAGAGAGTTCAACAATGCAATGCTGGGAGGAATGTGGGGCTCTGACCTTTAGATGTCAGTGGAATGGTTCATTTACACTTCAATACTTAATCACTTTTCTGCTCATTACACACACATACACATATTTGCACATGTGAAATTGAGGCTGTGTTCTTCCTCCTAACCTCATGCTTCCAATAATAAGACTTAGACTCAAAATATATTTACAAACACCTTGGCCATATAGCTAGACTCTTCTCTGACTAGATCATAAAGAAAATAACCTGATTATTTTAACCTACATTCTGCCACATGGCTGGTTAGCTGTGCTCAGGTACATGTGTCAATTTCATTATATCTTCTTGGGAAAATCTTCTGGTACCTTGCTCTATCCCAGAATCCCTTTTGCCTCCTGGATATTCCACCCTCTATTTCCTGCCTAAGCCATAGGCCATAGGTTTTTTAAATTGTGAGGTGATGTATCCATATAATACACAAGATATTCTCTCTATATGCACACGAGAAATTAGAGATCAAGCACAAAGAAGGAAGTATGTTTACAACACAGAGAATAGACAAAACAATTATCTGAACATATAAAATTAAAAGGGAAACAGAGAGAGAAACAATTGAATCAAAATGGTTATTGTAGCTACTAGACAGTTTCCAGAGAGTGGATTGCTAATGGAACCATGCACAGGTACTCAAACCCAACAGTAATCAGAGATGCAAAACTAAAGCATAATGAAATACCAGCAATACAAAGCTTAAAAATGCAAACATCCATGGTGGAAAAAACGAACAAGAGCAGTCATATTTTTCTCGATGAAGCAGGAATTGGTGCAGCTTTTGAAGATACTGCTTATTACTCTGCAGATCCCACATTCACAAAGCCTCCACAGGGTCCATTCCAACTCAACACACATATATTAATAGACATATTCTAAAGGTTTAAAAATTCCTTATCTCTGTGTTCCTGTATATGTACACACTTCTTCTGGTAAGAAGTCACACCAAACCTCCTGTAGCTGGAGTTACAGGTAGTTGTAAGCTGCCCAAAGTGGGTACTGGAAATTGACTCCAGTCCTATGGAAGAGCAAGTGCTTTCAATTGCTCACACATGTCTCAAGTGCTAACATTTCAGAACGTTCATAACAGTTTTGTTAATGAGAGCTCAAGTATGAATACAAGTGCTCATCAAAATACATAGGATAAGAAGGTACATTTATAAGTCAATGTACATTTCTGTATTGTAATATTGTCTAATAATGGAAGAAACTTCCAAATACTTGACATCAATATTGGACAGCTCCCATAGCATAACGAGATAAACAAATCCCAGAAGAACATATAAGTATTAAATCTATTTAACATAAAACAAGACACATGGAACAGTAATGTAGTTTAGAAATGCATACAAGACTTACAGTAATGAATGTCATTGTGTCATTGCAGGTTTTCTTTTTCTTTTATTGGATAACCTTTTATTTACATTTCAAATGTTATTCCCTTTCCAGGTTTCCTGGACATAAGCCCCCTATCCTATCCCCCTCTCCTTCTTCTCTAAGGGTGTTCCCCTCCCCATCCATCCCTGCTTCCTGCCCCCCTACCCCGACATTCCCCTACCCTGGGAGTCCAACTTTGGCAGGACCAAGGGTTTCTTCTTCCCTTGGTGCCCTACAAGGCCATCCTCTGCTACATATGCAGCTGGAGCCATGGGTCAGTCCATGTATAGTCTTTGGGTAGTGGTTTAGTCCCTGGGAGCTCTACTTGGTTGGCACTGTTGTTCCTATGGGGTTATTGCAGGGTTTACTACCAGAGAAAAGTCGGTAAGGCAATGCTCAGGGCTTTTTTTTTTTTTTTTTTGGCTCAATAACATCCTGTTTCTCAACTGGGTGATAAAATCGCAGGTACTTTCCCGTCACTACTCTACTCTATAGTTGATGTATTAAAATAACTTTAACATGGACTTTAACTAGACAGTCTTTAAGGTTCTTATCTTTGAAGATCTATGGCTAGGGTCCTCTTTTCTGTGTCTGTTATTGGGAGTTCAGTTTGTGCAACAGGCACTGAGATTCGTGTAGTGGTGACCTAGACAGGAAGTCGTTAAGGGAAATAAGGGCACACGGACAGAGAATCACAAGTGACTAATAAGAGGACCATACTGCTGATTCCAGAGGCATCTAGAATTTTACTTCAGAGATCCCGGGTTCCAGCCCTACGTTTGCCTTTATCTTGGGCAATAATTCCCTATTTCTTATACTGGTTTTGTAAACTGTATCAAAAAATTCAAACTCAAGGAAGATTGCTAATTATAGAATAGTTAGGAAAGCTGAAGTCAAAGGCTGACGCCAGTTGTTCATGGTGCCATCACCGCTTTGGAAGCCAGGGTTCCCAGTTCTCAGCTGAGGCCCATAGCACAGCTTTTACCTTTCCTACAGTTTGCACTCACAGCTTGACATCACAGAAGAGCCGCCCCATCCCACCCACCCGGTCTGTCACACTTCAGGCCCCGCCCACTGTCTCTCGCTCTGGCTAGTCCCGCCTCGGCGTGGCTCTTCCGGCCCCGCCCCTCCAGGCTGCCATGACAACGTGTCCGCGCCCCGCGCTCAGCTGCTGTTCGGGCGGGACCCAGGCTGGACCGCGGGCCCCGGCCTGGGGGCCACAGCTGCCACCTCCGCCGCCACCTCATCTCCTCCCCGTCTCCGTCCCGCCCCGAGTCTTCCCGCCGTAGTCGGGCCGGAGGCCGGGGTCCCTCCCCGCCGTGCCACCCTGCGCGGATGCCGAAGGTGAAGGCGCTGCAATGCGCCCTGGCGCTGGAGATCCGCTCTGTGAGTACCGGCCTTGTCCAGCCTCCGCCTCCAAGTCCGCCGCCCACCCCCAGCCCTGGGGACCTCTCCCACTGCAGCCTCGTGGGGGCCTCACCCCAACTTCCAGTTGGGGTACTTTCGGATCTCTTCCACAACACTTCGGAGTTCCGCTACCGGGGCAGTCGTTCCCTTTGAATTCCGCTTTACTCCTCTGGTGAGGGACTCCTGAACCCTTGCTCCAGTCTGGGGGTGTGTGGCATTTCCGCCATAGCGCTTCGGACTTTCAGAACCTTTCCCAAGCTTCCAGTTAGAGTAGGAACGCCTTTTCAGTTATGGTGGTGGAGTCTGTAACTCCAAAAACAACTTACTTGTGACGTCGTTGCACAAAGTTTTCCTAGTTTCTCCTCTCAGAAAAAACCCAACTCCTCAGAAGCCACTAAAACTCTGCCCTCAAAGACTTCTGACTTTGCATCCTTCAATCCTCCCTAGAAGGATCTGTCAGCTTTTCCGGACAGCTGCTACTTCGAGTTTGTAACTGCACTCAGTTACTCTCAACATTCTTAGAAGGGGACTCTGTCCAGCCTCCTTCAGTAAATCTAGCTGAGGCGGGGAGCCCCACCTGCCCTCCAGTGAGGGGCTGAGGTCTTTCCCAGTGTTGAGAAGCCCCTGCTCCCTTTGATAACTGCAGAGTCTCCTTTTGAGATTTTCGAAGTCCTTCAATGTCATTTCCAAGAGACCCCTCTTTTCCCCTCAGAGGGGAACTCCGCATTCTAGGAGAACCTCTTCAATTTCTTATTCCTCTGCTTTTCACGCCTTTATCCTTGAAGTGCCCTCATTAAGACTCAGCCTACTTGTTGGTGTCACAGCATTAGTAGGGATAGCAGTACATACTCCCTGTCATTTTCTGGGCCTGCCCCAAGGGACCCTCTGGCATTTTATTTTTCACTGTTAGCTTCCAAACTAAGTTTTTCTCTGCACTTACCCCAGGATTGCAGCACTCCTCTCTGGCCTCCCTTTCTTCTCCTTGAGGCTGCAGCAGCACTGAACTTAAACCAGCATAAAAGTCACAAAATCCTTTCGAATCTTTTCTTCAGTCTTAAGGAGAAGCTTGGGTGGGACAGAGTGCTGCAGGGGTGGAGGGCTAGCGAGTTTCAGGGACTCAAACTTCTATTCCAGACTCAGGGACTTTTATTCAGAAACTATACTGTCCCTAGCAGTCTGTGTTTGCATCACAGGTTGGCTTTCTGGGAATTTTTTTTTTTTTTTGCAAAGTAAGATTAATTTACCAAAATAATGCATAATGGTTTCTAAATAATCTAAACTCAGAGCAGTTAGTAAAACAATGAACTCCAGTCTATAACTTTGTTATTGGCTGCTGCTTCCTTTCTTTGTAACCAATGGCTTTGCAGTTTGACAGACTGCAGTTGCCTAACAGGCTGCTTGCCAATCCTTTGCTAAGAGGAAGTACTCTGTTGTGATTGGAGCCGGAGGGAGTCAGAGACATTTCATTTCACTATGCTGCTTTCTTAGTATACAGTTTACTGAAGACAATGGATAACTAGATCTCTGGAAAGTCATGCTACAAATATTCCTACTTTTATAAACATTCGAGTTATAATATTTTATAGTTCCTCAAATCTTCCAAGACATTCCATTTCATCTCTTTAACTATTCTTTGTGCTATGTTTTCTAACCAGCAAGAGCTCTTTAAATGCTTCTCATGCTCAGGAACAAAAAGGACCATTGAAAAGCACACAAGTTAAACAAGATTAATTTGGTTTTAATTGAAGAGAGAAGTCAAATATTGTAAATATCTTTTTAGTTGTAATTTTATGTTTAAATGTTTTATACATTTACATTATATAAAGGTCAAAACTGTAATATGAGAAGCTCTATGTTAACCAGTTTTTCACCTTTACTCATAACTATAGGTAACCATTACTGTTGTCTGGATATAAACAGATATGCACACACTTATTCATGGCTCTCAGTAACCATTGTCTTATACAAACAGATACACACTCTTAAACATAACATATATTTGTTTTCTTGCACATTAGGCAATATATTGCAAAAAATAAACTGTATGCATCCTGGAGATCACCTCTGCATCTGTGAAGAGTACTATCTTGCTTTCTCCCTGGCTATTTAAATTTGGAATTTCAATCATACAGAGTAATTGGAAGACTACTTTAATGAGTAACTCTTGCTTATGACCTGTGTACATTCATTTAGTGTGTCTGTGTATATGTGCATGTGTATTTGTAAAATAGGTTGCATTAAAAATTTGAAAGTAAATTTCTGACACCATGATACCCCTAAATATTTCAACATACATACTCTATGAGGGTACTGTCCATAACCACAATTTTATGATTAACGTTGGGGTAATTAATGGTAATCTTAATATTGTGTACATATTTAGATTTTCTGAGTTATCACAAAGATAATTTTTATAGTTAACTTTTCAAGCCATGATCCAAAATTTATGTAATAAAATTGACTACTTGATCGTTAGTGTTATAGTTCATTTGACTATAGAAAAGCCTTTATTTCTATTATTTTTTTCCTACCAGTGGATTTTGGTAATTTCACATATTCATGTTATCATTGCCCAGATCAATAATTAGAAATGTATATCAATCACTGTATGAAGTTCTTCCATGTCCCTCATTGGAAAGAAACTGATATTCTGATTTCTCAGTTGATCAGTTTGTCGGCACTGGAACTTCATATTGGAGAGATACTGTAACATTTTATGTCAGGTGTCTTTTGCTGATCATGACTTTGCAATTCAATAATGTTGCATGTTTTAGTGGGTTGTTTTTCTAAATTGTAGAGTAATATTCTCTTAAATATGTATATGACAACATTCTCTTGTTTTAAAATGGCAAATAAAAACACGTATGTTCACAGTGTATGAAGTGGTTGTAGTTTATCTTTTTGCTATGACCTGACAGAAGCAGTTAAGAGAGTAGAGAAGTGTATTAGGTGCTTTTGTGATGCTGTGATAAATAAAATACCCTGCTCAAAAACAATGTAAGGGGCAGAGAGTTTATGGCTAGGCAGGGATGGAACCTATCATGGTGGTAAAGGCATGGCTACAGTCAAGGATAGCATGGTGGCAGGAGCAGGAAAATGGCTGAGCCATCTATGAGCATGAAGCAGAGAGAGGAGGAAATGGGATGAGCCTATAAGCCCCTAATGTCTGCCCTAGTGATGTACTTCCTCTGGTAAGGCTTCATCTCAAGGTTCTACCACCCATCCACTCCTAGGCATTGCCACAATTAGAGACCAAATATTTAAACATATGAGGTTATAGAGATGGTTTTTCTTTTAAACCACCCCAAAAGGTTTACTTTGGCTCACAGTTCAGGGGTATAGAAGTCCACCACGGTGAGTAAGGCATGGGAGTAGAGGTGGCTTTGCCCATGATACGGGGACTTTACTTGAGAGCAATTCACATCTTGGCAGATCAAGAAGCAGACAGAGGATCAGAGGCAGGGTCAGACTATAACTCGCACATAATGGCCTATATCTGCTAGCCAAAGCTTGTGTCCTAGAGGTCCTATAACCTACAAAACAACATTGCCGAGTGGAAACCAAGGGTTCAGACACATAAGCAAGTAGGAACATTTCTTACTTAAGCCATAACAATGATGTTTTGATATATGTATACTTTATGAAGTGATTAGATCAAGCAGTTTAACAAATCTATCACATTGCATAATTTTGTGTTGAGAACATTTCAGATTTTTTTTTTGTTAGGAAATTTCAAATTTACAACACATATTTATTAACTGGAATTACCATGCCATGTGCTGTATCCCCAGAGCTTACTTATCCTGCTGAAACTTGGTTTCTTTTAACCAACGTCTCTGTGTTCCCATTCATCATTCCCAGGTCCCTGACAACCAGCATTGCGCTTTGTGTTTATGTGAGTTGACTTTTTAAGATTGTATTTACAAGTGAGACCGTACACACAGTGTTTGTCTTTCTGTGCCTGGTTTATTACGGTTAGTAAAACCCCTCCAGAGTCATACATATTTTGCAAAGCCTAGGTTTTCCTTCATTTTAACCATGTCTCAAATGTTTAGTTCAGTTTAAAAACAATGTTCATCCAGTGATGGACACTTAGGTTGATTCTCTGTCTCCTTGACTTGGAATAATGTTGCAATGAATATGGATGTGCAGACTTGTCTTTCATATACAGATTTTATTCTTTTAGGGTATATATCTGGGAGTGGGGACATATGGTACTTATTATGGTTATTTATTGTATCCTGTTTGTGATTGTCATGGATAATGGTATGAAGAGTCATTCTTATTAAACTCCCTTGCCCGTCTCTTCTGCTCATGTCTACTGTTCACTGCAGCCTGGTGTTAGGGGTGACCTGGGAGGTGTGACGTGTAATACTGTGGTTAGGACTAGAGCAAAACACAGAAGGCAGGAAAGATTGGACTATATCACACAGCATTTTGTGTTGTTCAACAAAGCCACATGACTTGTGAGAAAATATATTGCTAGGAGAAAAATCATGACTTTCTTAAGAACTATTTCAGGAATGACATGCTATGCCAAGTCACATGTTTTAAAAGACCACCTAAAGAATTGTATCCTCTAAGGTTTTTTTTTTTTACATTTTTAGTATTGGATACTTAACTTTGATTGCAAAGGGATACTTTTTCAGTTTCTACTTTGTGATTTTTATTCAATGTTTGTATTTTTTAATAAGAAAGGAAGAAAATAATGCAGAGCTGAAATAAATGATCAAGGAAAGTAGAGAATCTTTTTACTGATAGTTTTGGTTAATTTTATGTAATTCTGACTTTTCATCTCTATATTTACTTCCCCTCATTCCCTAACTCAAGCTAATGACAGCATATAGCAAACAGTGTTGGGTCTTTCTAGGCTCTGCCCATCTAGACACTTCACATTTGTAATTTTTACCCAATCAGACACTGTCATGTTACCATTAGAAACTTTTAATTACAAAATGTTTGAGACTAACAGAAAAAATGTAAGTAGAACACAATATGATTCCTCTCTTCTGCAGTTCTGCGTATTTTCTTGATTGTAATGTCTGCCTAAGGCATTTAACTTGTGAGGCCTGCCTGCCTTTTCAAAAATATTGATAGTACCATTTTTAAATTATTTGGCTTCAAATAGTTGATAATTTTTGTTTTGTTTTCTAATAGTTTATGATCTATTTACGAGTAATTTCCAAATGCATATATTTATATGTCTGTGTGTTATTCATAACTTTCTACTCTACTTCTCACATACATGCAATCCTACATGCATGCTTACATGTACACATACATGCTAGTATTAATTTTTGAGACAGGGTCTCATTATGCAGCTCTTGCAACCTGAACTCACTAGGTAGACCAGGCTAGTCATGAGCTCACAGATTAGCTTTTCTGGACCTGGACTCACTGTTCTAGACCAGGCTGGCTGTGAGCTCCCAGAGTTACTGCTTCTAACTTGCATGAGCTGGGATTAGAGTGAGAATGCACTTGCACATTTGATATAATTCTCTAAACCACCTAGAAATGTAATAGTTTCAGAGAAGAAGGGAAGTATTATTGAAAAGAAGCAATGCATATACCATATACCATATACCATATACCATGTTTGGAAGACATGTCAGGAGTTATCCAGGTTTCACCAAGTGTGTGGACCATAATTGCTTAGCCCAGTGTATTCTCACCTATCAACCCTCCATATTCCACACCCTGATCAAGGAGCAGCAGAACATGAGCTTCCCTGGCAAACCCCTCATGTGCCCAAAACTTTCAACTTGTTTTTCTTCTGGCCAGTCTGCAAACTTTCCAAACCCTTGTGTTTAATTTTTGCTCCCAGTTCTAATAGTAAATCTAGCATAGGGCAACCAGCAATAACCATGCCTTAGTTTGAGAATTTGGTGCCTAGAGATTTCCTTTGCCAAATTAATCTGTTAACTTTGAACTTGACCACCCACAAAAATCTTAAGACATTGAGAAAATGTTGACAATTTCTCTGGATGAATATAACACAGATGACTTCTAGTCCAATTCCCCGTCAAGTCTTTGTTCTCCTCTAAAAGCCTCATGAGTTCTGTCTGTCTTTACTGTCTTGCACCGTGTTCCCATCTTCTGAACTTCCAGAATAATCACCTGTTAAACTCTGCTTATAGAGTGTAAAGCTTTTTCTAGTCTATTTCTCCAAACTTCCAAGTTATTGAATAGACCTCAGTCTACAAAGTCAGACTTAATTGTAAACATGGTTCTGCTTCTCTGTATCCATATGCTTGGCTGTATTAGTTACCTTAGCATCACTGTGACCAAAGATCTGATGGAAACTGGAGACAACTTAAAAGGAGAAATCTTTATTTGGGCTCCTAGGTTCAGAGGATATAGTTCATGGTCAGTCAGCACCATGCTTCTAGACTTGTCTTGTAGAATATCAGAGTGGTGGAAGTATGACCTGGAGGTGCTTCTTCATAGCTTCAATGAATCCAAGGAGAACATTGACCCTAGGCTGGCTTTCACCTTTCAATCTTTTATTGTATCTGTGCCTACAACACAGAGGAGTGGTATTGTCCATTGAAGTGTGGTCTTTCTCCTTAGCAATCAGTCTTCCCTAGAAATTTACCTGCACTATTGTCTCAACAACCTTCTATCTGATTCTAAATCTAGTCAAGTTGACAAAGAAGATTGACCATCACAGGTAGTTTGGTTTTTTGATGCTATTATAAGTGATATTAAAAACCCTCTTAAGTGTAGGTTCATAGAAATACAACTGATTTGAATAAAATGGCCTTATATCCTTTGTCTTCATTCAACTTATTTATTATTTCAAAGCTTATTTTTAATTGAGCAAATTAATGATTTATGTTGTCCTTAATATAGTATTTTATTTCTTTGAACTTGTTTTTTCTTCCATCTAAAATGCCTCTTTTGTTTGTTTGTTTTGTTGTTGTTTCTGTTTCTGTTCTATTGCACTGGATGGGACCTAGAGAGAACCTTGTAATATTTACAGTGGATATTGTCAACTTTTTGCTGATAATGGGCTGTTTGTTGTTAAATTTAGGTTTCCTGATAGATATTTTTATCAGTATGGAAATTCTTTCATTTCCTAGTTTCCTGAGAGCTTTTAGAGGAGTGAGGCTTACATTTTGTTCAGGGCTTCCTGGTAGTAGAAAATGAATTGAAGGAAAATTCCTAATATTCAGCACTACAACATGTCTTTTAGGTACAAATAATAATCTGTTGTGTGGATACTACACTTGCTTATACATTTATTGGTTGACAAATACTTGAATGTATCTACTGTTTGTATATTGCAAACACTATAATGGGGTATACATTTTGATGTGGGATTAAGCTTGCAGTGGGCATGAGAATCCATGAAGCTGATTGCTGGACATTATGCTTAGCTTGTTTGGTTCTTCTGAGGGATGTTCAAACATTTGATTTTTCATAGTAGTTTATGATTTTAATGTGTATTGTTAGCCTATAAAAGTTACAATTTCTTGTTATTGTCCATATTTTATTTTAGCTATCCTACTAACTGGAGGAGACAACCACATTGTGGTTTGTAGGTCTTTTCCTAATCTCAACCAATGTCGAACATGCTTTCAGATTTGCTGATTTACTTTGGAGATGTTCACCTGCATACTTTCCATTATTTACTGCTCTGTTCTATTTGATTATGCTTTCTGTGTCATCTTGATATATTTCTTACTATATCTCTAACTGTTATATAATTAACTGTCTTTCTTTGTCTCTAGTAACAATCTTTGTTCTTTTGGGTATTTGTTTATTAGTGTGGTCAGTATGACTGTGTTTTGGTTATAGTTGGATTGCTATATATTTTCTATCTTTTTATGGCCAATTGTGGCTTTGAGTCTAAATGTTTTTTATATAGATTTATATAACTGGGTAGTAATAGCTTTGTTTTCTATAAACTTTATCATTAAAAAGCTTGCAAAAATATCACACACCAAAATCCAGTACTCCTGAAATCTATACAAATAATGAACTTATATACAGTTAATGGAATCTGTGAAGTTTCATATTAAATTACATAGCTTTAGTAACAAATACATTTTATGTTATTAACTACCCAAACGAAAAAATCTGTAGCAGAATTAGAGGTAGAAAACCAATTAGCTGTATAGCCTCTTTCATAATTTATGTTCATTATTTGCATTTACACTATCTCAGACACAAATAAACCACATGTTCTCTCTAATCAGAATATCTCAGAATAGATAATTATATATGTATATATGTAACCAACTATGCATGTGGATACAGGATAACAAAGAAATGAGAACAAGATAGGCTAAATTTTAGAGGATGCAGAAGGACTAAATGCAGAAAGTGCCTTTTATGTCAGACAGTTTTCTTGTTATATAAAGGAGGAATGTATCAAAGGAGTGTGAGAACTTATAGATTAACATAATTAAATTTATTTGCCCTATTTTACCACTGGGAAAGGGAGAATTGAGAAGTACAGAGAAACAGTTTAAAAATGTATGGGAACTCAGTTGACTTGGAGAATATACAGAGTCCTTGTGAGAATTCTGTTTGGCTCATAGAACAGATGGATTGTAAAGGGGCCTTTCTGGTACTGGTATTAGTTTCTTTAGTGCTGCTGTGACCAAAATACCCGACAGGAACAATTTAATCAAGAAAAGATTTATTTTGGCTTACAGTTTCACATAATTATGACAGGCAAGAAACACATGACAATGTTCATGGCAGTGGGAACAGGATTCCTCACATTGTAGCAGAACAGAAACTGGCAGCTAGATGGGAGCTTAAAGTGGGAATCCCCTTCAGTGGCTTGCTCCACAGGCCCATATCGGAGGTTCTGTAACCTCTTCCAAAACATCACAAGTGCTCAACAGGAAATCAAGTACTGAAAACAGGAAGCTGTAGAGGATAGTCTAGATCTAAAACATGACATCGCATTGAAAGGTCATATGGTCTCATAATGAAAAATATGCTCAGTTAAAGTGTAAGTGTCACCATAGTCTTAACATTGTTCAGACTCAAGGTATTGTGGTTTTCTGCTGTTGTGATAAGAAAATGATGAAAAGCAACTAGGGGGGATGATTTATTTTATCTTACACTTCCAGATCGAAGTTATCTTTCAAGGAAGAGAGATCAGAACTCAAGTCAGGAACCAGAAAGTAGGACCCAGTGAGCAATGCTACTTGCTGCCCATTCTTGTCTTGCTACCCTACCTTTCTTAAACAGTCCAGGCTCACCTGCCTCAGGTAACAACACTTGCTGTGGCTGAGTCCCTCTAAATCAATTAGCAATCAAGACGATATTCCCACTGGCCGACCTCCAACTGGGACTACCTCAGATGTCAAGTTGACAGTTCCATTCCTTGTTAACTTGCCACACCAATATGTCCCTCAAATCATGACTTTTCCTTTTCTTTTTGTCTTCTCCAAATCTCATATTAATATATAGTATTAAAGTCCCATTTCTTAAAAAAGGTTCCAATGAGTTCATGCTATCCTAACTGCTGTGACTCTGTAAAGCTAAAAAACAAACAAACAAACAAACAAACAAAAAAACAATAAAAGCCTGAGAGAGAAGAACCATGTCAGTTGCAGTAAAAACAGCAAAACAAAACAAAACAAAACAAAAAACAAAAAACAAAAAACAAAAAACCCACAATGTACATAGCTCAATGTTTAGGCCTTGAGGTTTAGGACACAATCATGATCTGCTGGGTACCAAAGGGCTTGGATCACTCTTGGATCACTGTCTTCCATTTACAGTACACCTAGCTTGTCTCATAGGCTCGAGTCCTCTCCACACCTGCTTTTGACTTTGCAGATGTCAATCTCAATGATGTTGACATTTTATTGATTACAGCTAATTTTTCATCCTCAGGTAACCAGTATTGTCGTACTCAAGCATAGAGAGTTTTACTTCCAGATTCTTTTTTTTTTTTTAACATTTATTTATTATGTATACATCATACAGCTTTCTGCCTGCATGTATGCAACTACAGGCCAGAAGAGGGCACCAGACTTGATTATAGGTGGTTGTGAGCCACCATGTGGTTGCTGGGAATTAAACTCAGGACCTCTGGAAGAGCAGTCAGTGCTCTTAACCTCTGAGCCATCTCTCCAGCCCTATTTCCAGATTCTTAATTCAAATATATTACTTGAATCACCTTGGTGGAATCTTTGAAGTCAAACTTTCCTCTGAAACTTCACTGCTAGGACACATTTCTATTGCAGTTTTCCTTTTTGTGGCTATCATAGACAACATGACCAAATGAATCTGGAGAGGAAAAAGGGTTTATTTAATATTAAACTTCCAGGTCAAAGTCCATTGAGGGAAATTGGGCAGGAATGTGGAGGTAGGAACCATGGAGGAATTCTATTTACTGTCTAGCTACCTCTGTCTTGCTCAATTAGCTTTCTTTTATATCTCTGTTGTACTTGTCTAGGCACCACCCACAGTGGGATAAGCTTTCCATCAATTGGCAACCAAGAAAAGTCCCACATATATAGTTTTATAGGCCAGATAGATGGAGGCAGTTCCACAATTGGGACTCCCTCAGATACCCAGGGTTGCATCATGTTGACAGCTGAAGCTCACTAGGATACAAGATAATTTTTTTTAAAAAGCGGGCACCCATTTGATATCAAAAGCAAGTTACACATTGTTCATACATAAAGTTACTGGGCAAACATTCCCATTTTTCAAAGGAGGAAATGTATTATAGTAGGAGACCATGAAATCAAAGAAATACCAGAACCAAGCAGGGCTGACATTAAAACTTAGACTCCATGTCCAGCACTGGGGCATGCGCTAGCACCATCTATTGCTCCTGTGGGCTTGGTTATTATTATTATTTTTTTAATATTTAAGAAGCTTAACTTTATTTTATTTTTTTAAAATATTTTTTGTATTGGATTTTTAAATTTACATTTCAAATGTTATCCCCTTTCTTAGTTTCATGTCCATAAACCGCCATACTATCCTCCCTCCCCCTGCTTGTAGAGAGTGTTCCCCCACCCACCCTTTCCTGCCTCTCCACCCTGACATTCCCCTAAACTGGGGCATTGAGCCTTGGCAGGACCAAGGGCTTCTCCTCCCATTGATGCCCAACAAGGCCATTTTCTGCTACATATGCAACTGGAGCCATGGGTCTGTCCATGTGTACTCTTTGGATGGTGGATTAGTCCCTGTGAGCTCTGGTTGTTGGTATTGTTGTTCCTATGGGCTTGCAAACCCCTTCAGCTCCTTCAGTCCTTTCTCTAACTCCTCCAATGGGGACCCCGTTCTCAGTTCAATGGTTGGCTGCAGTCATCCTCCTCTGTATTTGTCATGCTCTGGAAGAGCGTTTCAGGCTATATCAGGTTCCTATAAGTATGCACTTCTTGGCATCAGCAATATGATCTGGGTTTGGTGGCTGTATATGGGCTGAATCCCTATGTGGGCAGTCCCTGGATGGCCATTCCTTCAGTCTCTGCTTAAAACTTTGTCTCCACATTTCCTTTTATGAATATTTTTGTTCCCCCTTTTAAGAAGGACTGAAGCATCCACACTTTGGTCGTTCTTCTTCTGGAGCTTCATGTGGTCTGTAGATTGTATTTTGGGTAATTTGAGCTTTTGGGCTAATATTCACTTCTTAGTGAGTACATACAATGTGTGGTTTTGTGTGTGTGTGTGTGTGTGTGTGTGTGTGTGATTGGGTTATTTCACTCAGGATGATATTTTCTAGTTCAATCCATTTGCTTATGAATTTCATTAAGTCATTGTTTTTAATAATTGAGTAGTACTTCATTGTGTAGATGTACCACATTTTCTGTATCCATTCCTCTGTTGAGGGACATCTGGGTTCTTTCCAGCTTCTGGCTATTATAAATAAGGCTGCTATGAACATAGTGGAGCACGTGTCTTTTTATATGTTGGAGCATCTTCTAGGTATATGCCCAGGAGTGGTATAGCTAGGTCTTCAGGTAGTACTATGTTCAATTTTCTGAGGAACCTCTAGACTGATTTCCAGACTGGTTGTACCAGTTTGCAATCCCACCAACAATGGAGGAGTGTTCCTCTTTCTTCACATCCTCACTAGCATCTGTTGTCACCTGAGTTTTTGATCTTAGCCATTTGACTGGTGTAAGGTGGGAATTCAGGGTTGTTTTGATTTGCAGTTCCCTGATGACTAAGGGAGTTGAACATTTCTTTAGGTGCTTCTTAGCCATTCAATATTCCTTATTTGAGAATTCTTTGTTTAACTCTGTACCCCATTTTTAATAGGGTTAATTGAGTTCTTTGCATATATTGGTATTAGATCTCTCTCAGATGTAGGATTGGTAAAGATAATCAATCTTTTGGTTGCCATTTTGTCTTAATGACAGTGTCCTTTGCCTTACAGAAGCTTTGCAATTTTATGAAGTTCCATTTGTTGAGTCTTGATCTTAGAGCATAAGCCATTGGTGTTCTGTTCAGGAAAATTTCCCCAGTGTCCATGTGTTGGAGGCTCTTCCCCACTTTTTTTCTATTAGTTTGAGTGTATCTGGTTTTATATGGAGGTCCTTTATCTACTTGGACTTGTGCTTTGTACCGGGCTATAAGAATGGATCAACTTGCATTCTTCTACATGCTGACTGCTAGTTGTCAAGAAAGAAAAATTATGGGAACTAAGTCTAAAGTAAGTTGTAGGGCTTTTAATTTTCTTTAGATTAAAATTCTCCATAATATTTCTTGTAGTTCAAAATGCTTTTGTAGTATCATTACACGATCCCAGCAGTAGTCCTTATGTCTTCTATCATTGAGCATGGTTCTATTGAAATCTGTCCATGTTCCACATTTTTCATTTTTTCCTTACTACTGAAATATGTTCTAGAATAGAGACTTTATACCTCATTATAATATTATGATACTTGGTGTCTACCTTTTTCTCTGTGCCCTGTACATATAATCAGAAAAAATAGAAATAGAATTGAGTTTAAACAGTAGAATAGAGGCCATATATAGTTGGATTTTGACATCAGGCCCAAATCACTACTTTCTGGCCCCCAACCTATTCGTGAGTGAGTGAGTGTGTGTGTGTGTGTGTGTGTGTGTGTGTGTGTGTGTGTGTGTGTGTGTGTATACTACGCATGTGGGCGTGTCTGTGGAGGCGATAAGAGTGCTTGGATCTCCTGGTGCTGGAGTTAGAAGTAGACGTGAGCCACCTATGGTAACTGCTGGGAACTGAACTGGAAGAGTGGTATGTGTTCTTCACCACACAGCATCTCTCCAGTCCCTCTGGAGATGTTCGAAGGAGGAATACCTGGAGTGGTGATGCAGTTTCACATGGTGTGAAGAAACTAGTGCTTAGTATATGCTTTCAGGGGTCTGGGTGGTGTGTCTTCCCTCCATCCCCAGGATTTGCTCTAGAACTTCAGAATATGCTTGGATTTACTTCCTTTTGTTTTTCTGTGTGGTTCTTAAACTGCTGTAGTCTTGGGCTTGTATTCATTCATGAGGCTGTTTCTGTAAGTCTGGATCTGCCTAGGGGTTCTTACTGAGCAAGGTGCTATATCTTCCATGTTTCACGGTGAACTGAGTTAATATTGCCTGAGGACCTTCAGTAATTATTGCTGGGAAGGGTCTTGGAGTCTGACATCTTTTAATCAGTGCTTCTGTTTGTTTACCTTCAGTCACAGAAAGCTGGGTGAGAAGTTTGTGGTTTTTTTTTTTTTTTGTTTTGTTTTTTTGTTTTTGTTTTTGTTTTTTCTGGAGCTGAGGACCCAACCCAGGGCCTTGTGCTTGCTAAGCAAGCACTTTACCACTGAGCTAAGTCCCCAGTGCTTGGTTGATAGTTTTTAATTCATCAAGCCTATACCTTTTTACTGGTGTGCCTAGTGAGTTTTTGGTTAATGTACTTGTAGGAAAGACAGAATTACTTCTGCCATTTTGCTACTTCTCTGTGCCTGAGGACTTTGCTTTTTTCCATCATTGCCTTTGTCTTAGTCAAGGTTCTAATGCTGTGAAGAGACACCATGACCATTACAACTCTAATAAAGGGAAGCATTTCACTGGGGCTCACTTACAGTTTCAGAGGTTTAGTCCATTATCTTCACGGTGGCAAGCACAGTGGCACCGAGGCAGACATGGTCCTGGAGAGAGGTAGCTGAGACTTCTACATCTAGATCCTACAAGCAGCAGAGAGAGAGAGAGAACTACTGGGCCAGGCTTGAGCTTTGATACCTCAGAGCCCACCCAGCAGGCAGTGAAATCCTTCCTTCAGCAAGGCCACAAATCCATTCTAATTCTCTCAAATGTGCCACTACCTATGAGCCTAGGGGACCATTTCCATTCAAACCACTATACTGTCCTCCTTTTGTGATATTAGGTTCACAATTAACATTTTAAAAAACTATTTCTTACTGAAAACATTTTATATAATATGTTCTGATCACTCCCTATCCCCAGTTTCTTCCTCTCCTCCTCCTCACCCACCTCCATGCTCTTTCTTTTAGAAACAAACAGGCAAACAAACATCCCCCTCAAATCTCAACAAAAAATACACAAAACAAAATAATACAAACCCTCCCATAAAAACACTAAATCGGAAACTATAATATATAATATTCTTATCTTAAAATTACATCTTTGCTATGTAAAACTTACTTGAGAATTTCATATATGAACACATTAGATTTTGGTCACATTTACCCCCTGTGATTCCTGTTTCCCCTAGCTCCTCCCAGATCTACCCCACCTCCCCAACCCCTCTGAACTTGGCATCTTCGTTTTCTTTAAAAAGAGGTCTTTTCCCACAGCGGTCTATTTGTAGCTGTTTTGTAACTGTTACTTTATGGGATTTTCTCTTCTTGTTTGTTTGTTTTCCGGTTGGTACTGGAGATTGAAATTAGGGCCTCATGCATTGTAGGCAATCGCTCTATCACAAAGCTACTACTGTCCAAGGCTTGCCATTGTTTTGAAATAGGTAGGATTCAAAATGGCAGAAACAAAACAAAACAAAACACCATTCGGCTCTGCTGATCTATATCTTCATGTAGATAGGAGTTCCTGGTTAGTATCCTTTCATGTCTACCTGAAGGACTTTTACTGTTGTGCCAGAGCTCTGTTAGCGATGAGTTATTACCCTTGTTTTTATTGGACAATCTCTTACTTCCCTTCCTTTGTGAAGAACAGTTTTTCTGCTTATTATATTATTTTTGAAAGTTTTCTTCTTTAAGCTAAGCTATTCTACTTATTTTCTAGTTTCATGTTATCTTTTTCTCCTTTTGCTTTTTAAGGTTTGTCTTGAATGTCTAGTGGCTTTTTTTTTTTTCTGAAAATTTGGTTATGGTGATTATACTTTGGATCAAATTCAGGTCAACAGGCTTCTCTCCCCATGAGCCTTGTTGGCTACCACTTTTGTGTATGTTACAAATTGGAAAGGGACTCTAATGAGGACAATATGACAAATTTAGTTTTAATCAGAGTAGGAAATGAAACTAACAGAATGAAATTTGCTGAGAAACTTGATTTTCATGATCAGTTGTTGTTGCTGTAAAATTATAAAAAATGCTGTCTTTTATTCCGCTCTAGGTCTGGCACCATAGTGCTCCAAGATATCTGGTAGACATCTTCATCTCAGTCAGCAAAGCGTCTCACCTACTTTGCTCTGTCCCATATCACACCGCAGATGGCTACTCTCTGAGCCTAGAAACAATCTCTCTACCCATCTAGTTCCCAAGGCAGGTTGCCACCATGCCAGACATATACATCCCAATTCTGCAGTGGCCTAGTGCCTCCAGCAACCACATACTCTCTTGAATTCAATTAAATTACCACATGAAAGAACATACAACACAATAACCTCTGATCCAATTGATAAGATATAATTGCCCACCTAACCATACAAAGCCCTGTATATATCCATCTCTTAAGAACATTCATAACAACCTGTAAATGTGCAGAGAGGAATCTTAACATCAGCCTCCATGTTTTCTCAGCTGTTCCCCTCTCTCACTCTCCTCCTCCTCTCCAAAACTTTTCTCCCACCCATCCTTCCTTCTCGTCCAATGACAGGCCTTGTTCTATCTTGTTCCTGCCTATACCTGCATAATGACATCATCCTACAATTTGTGAATTATTAAGGGAAAAGTAAAGAAATGGAATAGTAGAGAAGAAAAGAGTCAAAATAGCTGGCACAAAAGTATTCTCAACTTTTGTGTACCAAGGCGCATGAGGTTTCAATTGTCTGTTCAGTGTCATCCTTAATGTTGACATGGCAAACTGACAGGGTTTCTTCTTGACTAAGAATGGTATTAGTAACCTTCTCTCCTTGTGGTCTGAAGGAGATAGGAACTACATAGGAAAACCAACAGAGTCAACTAACCTGGACCCTTGGGGCTCTCAGAGTCTGAACCACCAACCAAAGAACATACATGGGCTGAACCTAGGCCTCCCCACACATATGTAGCAGATTTGAAGTTTGGTCTTCATGAGGGTCCTGAGCAATTGGAGCAGGCACTATCCCAAAAACTGTTGCCTGTGTGTAGGTATGTTCTACTAGCTGGGCTACCCTGTCTGTCCTTAATAGAGAGAATATGCCTAGCCTTACAGAGACTTGATGTGCCAGGGTGGGGGATACTAGGAGTGCCCCTACTTGCTCAGAGGAGAAAGGGAGGGGGCTAAGGGAGGGATTGTGAAAGGGGGTGACTGAGAGGGGAACAGTGAGTGGAATGTAGAGTAAATAAGTAAAAAAGAATGGTATTGGTGACTACATTGATGAACTGTCAGGCACTATCCCGAGGGCTATAAATGTACTGACTGAATTTTATCAATCATTTCTTGTGACATTGTTAGTAATCACCTTAACTTTCTTGGGATTCTGATGTTTTCATATATAAAATATCTGCTACTGTAGTAAATAACTTACAGTTTTTAATCCTGAAAATTCATGTTTTTGGCATTAATGATGAGGAAAACAAAAATCTCTGTCAGGGAATTTATAATCAGATTAAAGAGATGAGACATCCATTCCGCTTCCTTAGATATACACAGATAATAGTTTCATTGTAAGAGAATCATACAGGGTTGTTAGAATTTAAATCACATGTGTCTACTATTAGCATTTATAGCACCAGATGTTTGAATGAAATTGAATTATCCTAACTGGTGAGTTAAGATGCTTTGGGTAGGAGATGACAGTTACGTATGACTTGGTGGTGGCAGAAGTAAATGCACATGAGATGGAACAGAAGAGCAAGGAGCCGAATTCCTGTTTCTTACTTTCTATCAAAATTTTATTATGTAAGCAGGAAGAATGTGGGTAAGAAATTGATGTGTATGTTTGGAAAAAAGTAAAAATATCTTCTTTCTTGAGAGAGGGTCTTATTATGTAGCCCAGAATATCCTTGAATTTGTGATCTTCCTGCATCAGTGCTTTGAGTATTAGGATTACTAAAACTTGCTCCTTATATTCTAAGTATAGCGTTGGGGAAGTATTAAATAATATTAAAATGTTGGATTCATGTCTTAAAGATCTTTAATATCCTCTTAATGATATGGCTGAAACATCATACTGGATTCTGTCAGGGGTTGAAGAGACTGGTGTGTGCTGTTTAGAAACTCACTATTTTTCCAATATACTTGGTCTATCATAATGAGTGTTGTGATTTGGTGAGAATGGTCTCCACAGGCTCATACATTTGAATACTTGGGCTCATCCATTGGAATATTTAGGAAGGATTAGGAGGCATGTGACCTTGTTGGAGCAGAGGGCTGGGCTTTAGGTTTCACTGGCCTGAGGGGAGAAGATGAGCAGAGGCAGAGAGCAGGGCTCTTAGGGCTTTAAGTAGGGACATGGATGGGATGACCTCCCCCGATTGCTGCAGGGAGACAAGTCTACTTTATTGTTTTAGAGAAAGTGTATAGAAGGGCATTTTTAGGGTATTGGCTAAATGATCATGACACCAAGTGGACAGAAAGGGCTCATTGGTTTTAGTATAATACCTAATTATCCCGCAGGCAGGAAACCAGGTTGGGATTTACATGCTGAGTTATGCAGCCTTACAGAGAGGTGTACAAAGTCACTTTTCAGACAAGACCAGCCGCCTGTGTCCAGGGACACTTTCCAGACAAAGGCACCCTCCAGACAGAGTCAGAGTCAGAGGCAGGGAAGCCCTGCTAAGAAAGGGAACCCCCCATTTTGCTCTGAGCTCCGAAAGCCATCAGGTCATAGGGACTGCTACCTTAACAGCAAGGTTCCCCAATATGAACCATTCCCACTTACCTTTTTCTGTTTTGTGTTTGTGGATCAAGATGTAATGATTAAGTGGTGTCAAATAGGTTTGTAAGTTTATGTCAGCACTCAGCAGAAAAGGAGAACTAAAGACTGTTTAAAATGATTAAAGTATTAGGGCCTGTCCCCCAAACCAGGATATAGAGTTTTAAATGCGGCACAAATAATCAAATAGAAAATGATAGATTTCAAAGGGGGAAGGAAATGTAAAGGAATCTCACTGAACTCTGTGAGCCTTCCTGGTGAGCAGTGGTTGTTTGCCAGCACACTGGTGGGATAGCTCAGTGAATTACAATGCCTTATAGCCATTTATCTAATTGCTTTCAGGTAACTTGTCCAGGAGTGGTGCTGAAAGACAAGGAGGACATCTATCTTAGTATCTGTGTGTTTGGCCAATACAAAAAGACACAATGTGTCCCAGCCACTTTTCCCCTGGTCTTCAATGCCAGAATGGTGTTTGAAAAGGTGAGTTCAAAAATCAGATCAAATATTTACCAACAAACTTCAGAGTGATTTTGGCTTTGAATAAAATCTGGCAACATAAACTATCATTTCTGACTATGTGCTTTGGTTTAATTCAAAAGGGAAGTTGTAACAAATTTAGACTTTTGAAAATATTCCTTATATTATGCATTGAATCAAGTTTAATTGAATCAAAACACCTTAGTGGGATTCTGTAAAGCATGGCATCTTGACTGCTAAGTAGCAGCTTCTGTAGAAAATGCGGCACAATAGGTAAGCATATGCTGAGCTCTACTTAGGAATGTCTTGTGCTTTTCTGTTTCGCCAAGCCTCCCTCTCTGTTTTCCTTCTAAGGGCCGGCATTATCATTCATATTCCCCTTTCTGTCAGACTTACCTTATCCTTACAGGGTAGTCTCCCCTCCCTCCCTCCCTCCCTCCCTCCCTCCCTCCCTCCCTCTCTTCCTCCGTACCTCCTTTCCTTTTTCTTCCCTACTTTTCCCTTGTCTTCTTTCCTTTGTTCACAAATAAAATAGCCCACTTTCATCTCTGTTCTATGGACTGATTTAGATACTGACATATGATAAGGTAAAACTATTTCTTCCTGTAGCTTAATGCATGTAAATAAAATGAAGGAAGGGTGAGAAAATAGGAGAGATATTTTTTAATTTTCTAAGAAGGCAATACTATTTAAACCAAGCTTGAATGAGACTACTAGTTGTTTGGGGGTCTTGGGGGACAGAATTCTTTTTTTTTTCTTTTTTTTCGGAGCTGGGGACCGAACCCAGGGCCTTGCGCTTGCTAGGCAAGCGCTCTACCACTGAGCTAAATCCCCAACCCGGGGGGGCGGGGGCAGAATTCTAAATAGAGAGTTAATAAAGATAAAGGCTTCCCTTAAGGAGTTAGCTTGCTGCATTGGAACACTAAGGTTGTTGACAGGATCATCCTGAGGAGCACAGGTAAGAGCCCTAGTGGGTGATGTTGGAGAGGGAGGCAGATCCAGTTAGAAATGTATTTGTGAAATCACAGGAAACTGAGAGAAACTGGCCCTTCTCAGTATTGTTGAAGGTTTGTTTGGAGGATTGGTATGGTGATTTATTCCTGCAACTCCAGGATTTGAGGGGCTTTGACAGAAAGATTGAGAGTTCAAAACCAACCTGGGCTATATAATGAATCTTTTTCTCCAAAACCAAACCAAACCAAACCAAACCAAACCAAACCAAACCAAACCAAACCAAACCAAGATTTTTCTTTGGTTGGGCAAGGAAAGACATTTTGGGAAGTGATGGGAAGAGAGACTTACATCCCTCTGCTCTGGCTTCCTCTTCCTGAACTGCCCCTGCTCTGCCCTCACCTGCCCTCTCACCCTCTCACCACAGGTGTTCCCGGAAGCAGTAGACCCTGGAGATGTGGTTGCACAGCTTGAGTGTGAGTTTTTAATTTTTAATTACTACTGAAAACATTTCAGAAATACCATCCTTATTATAATTTGATTTGGGGTTAAATAAAAGTTTAAAAGATCTAGTAGGATTTAAAAATGTGGAGCTGAGACATTTTCATAATTTTTAGAGTTCCAAAGTCGTCCTGAAACGGTTTAAAGCATGTATCTTTTTGCTGTAGATGAACTGAAACCTTTTCCTCTTTCCGTTTTGGTCTATGGCAAATAAAGAATTACTTAGATATTAGTTGGTCAAGGTGTTTTGGAGTGTTCTGATGGAGGGTCATGATAGAACTTCGTCCTGCAAACAAAACTGTTCAGTGTGAGACTCAGGAATGTCAACAGACTCACAAAAACTCAAGGAAGTCTGGCTGGAAACCCAGTGCCTTCACCTCAGTAGGTGTCCATTATTCTGCAGTGCTGGGGTGACTGGGTACTTTCTGTACAGGCCTCAGCTGGAAAAAGCTACACTGACAGCAGCGCTAGGTATACACTTGGGTAAGGTCCATTCAGGACCTGGTAGTGAAAAGGAAGGCTAACGTTTATGCTTAAAAGTAGAAAAGATGGGGGACTATGAAGGGTCACTTGCTCAGAGTAGAAGCGGGGGGTGGTATGGAGAAGGATTCGGGGAGAGGATAACCATGACGGGGACAGTGAGCAGGATGTAAAGTGAGTAAGTTAAAAATAAAATAAACATTTTAAAAATGGGGGAAAAAAGTAAAAACGTCTGAAATTACAGACTAATGTTTACATCTCAAAAGGCCAGCTGTGCAGTGTTGGGCAGTGCCCATGTCTCCTAATGTCCCCCTAACTCCCTGCCCCATGGCACTCCAGCAACTTAGAAACATGGAAACTGGCACTGAGCTTAAATCTGAGGGTTTAAGAGGGTGGGAACGAGCCTGCCTGCTTGTTTTCATGGGAATTGTGGCTTACTGACTTATTTAGAGAATGCTTTGCACCAGGGCCCAGTATCCTGTTATTTCATTTCTGCTCTAGGACCTGACATTATATTTTCCAGTGTGGTAGACAAGTTTAGTGATGATTGTTGCCTATAGGCCTACACACTTAATATTTCCTGAACGTCTTGTTCATTATCTGGGAAACCATATATTAGAAGCATTGGAGATGACCATTTCTCTCATTTTCAATTTTTGAGAGAAAATTAGTGTTTTCCCCACTATTTGGTTAGAAATTTTAGGGTTTCAGATTACTAGTCACTGATGATTGTTATTTGAAAAGTGTCTTGATTTCCCTGACTCACTTTTTTTTGAGCCTCCACTCATAAAGTGGTATTCTGCTTTCTAACACCCCTTTCAGAGTTACCATCTCCCAAATTGTCAAGCAGTGGTATTCTATTGTTCATATCTCTGTACTTTACTTTGCTCTCTTCTTATAGCATAGAATTTGGCTTTGTGTGCTGCTTCTCAGATGACTTTCACAGCAGTCTTGTCCACAAACTCTTTTCTTTTGATTTTCCTTCTTGTTGTTCAGTGTTCTTTGTTCCCTAATGATTTCATATGGAAAATGAAAAATCAGTGGTGAGAATTCTCAGTGGAGCAATGGCTGCCCGGAGGCCTATCACCTGGAGCCAGTAGGCTTTGAGGTTTCATTAATCATAGCCCATGGTCTTGCTGGCCCCTTGCAATATAGTGGACAGTCTAAATGCATATTTTATGTATTGTGTCATTGTGCTACAGATGCATAACAGATGCAGGCTCTATAAAAGAATAGTCACTGTGCTCCTCAATAAAGTCATTTACTTTAGTCCTTCTTCTCATTTCCTCATCTGTCCCCCAAATGTCTTTTTAAAATTAATTTCTTACAATGAGGGTCTTCTCAGGCTTCAGTACTACATTATATGGCTATTTATTTCTTTAGTTTCTTTTTATCTGTAATGGTGTTCTACATTTTCCTGTTTGTTTTTAATGCTGGGAATGAGAAAATGAGATCCTTCACAATGTCCTGTCTCTTATATTGGCTAATTGTGTCCTTACCAAAGCTCTGTTTGGCTTGTTATGCTCGTTTTATATATGCTGCTAATTAGAATGGGAGGAGTTTAGATTCAGGGTATTTCACTTGATTTTGTTATTTTGCAGGAGTTCTTGATAGTTTTTTTATAGTTTTTGATAGTATTTATGCTTATTCTATCATGCCAGGTGACATGAATATCTTGTCCTTAGCAATGTAGAGGTTGGCCATTTTTTGTGTCTAGGCAACAGCATCCTGAAACCTCCCTCATAATTCTCTGATCAGCTAAGAGCGATCTTTTTCATTAGGGGCTAGCAAATAGTTATCTATATAATAAGTCACTCTTTTGTCTTTACTAACTAGAGAGCATGAGACAGAGAGGGGGGAAGGGAGGGAGGAAGGGAGAGAGGAAAGGAGGGAGGGAGGGAGGGAGGGAGGAAAGGAGGGAGGGAGGGAGGGAGGGAGGGAGGGAGGGAGAGAGAGAGAGAGAGAGAGAGAGAGAGAGAGAGAGAGAGAGAGAGAGAGAGAGAAATATGTAGGCTAAAGTATGTATCTGGTATCTTTGGTATCTTCTTGGACCACTCTCCACCTTATATGTTGAGACAGGGTCCCTCACTATATTGAACCTGGAGCTTGCCCTTTAGGCTGATCTGCTAGCCAGCTTGCTTTGGGGGTCTCATGCTGAGATTATAGGCAGAAACCCCCATTCCCATTCCCACAGGCATTTTCCTGGGTTCTGAGTTAACTGCTCTTTAGCTTGTGTGAGAAGTGCTTTGTCTGGTGAACCATCTCTCCAGAGCCTATAAGTTTTCTTTCTTTTTATTTTTTAATTGAAAATATTTTTCTCTACAATATATGCCGATCATAGTTTCCTCTCCAAGTTTCCTCTCCAATTCCTTCCAGCTTTTCCCAACCTTTCCACCAACTCTAAGCATTTAATAAGAAGCACCTCCCCTGCAAAAACAAAACAAAACAAATCAGCAGCAGCAGCAACAGAATAAAAGCAAAAGAAAAAGCAGAAGCACACACACTCCTCTGATGCCTAGAAACAGTCTTTACCTGAGATCCTGTAATTTTTTATCAGTGGTTTAGCAATTTTGAGATACAGTCCCCTAGAGAAGAGGCAGGGCAATGTCTTCTGTTCATTCTTGTTAAATGGCTTCAGCAAAACCCACACATCATAAAATTAATCCCTTGTAACTGCAGTTAAGCTATTTTCAGAGTATTTGTGCAAATGTGAGACACCACCACTATCTGATTTAGTATATTTCTGTCATCCTCAAACAATTCCTGAGGTATATTTATAGTTAACCCCATGTCTGCCCCCACTTTGCAGTAACCACTTGTCTATTTCACTATAGATTGGTCCTCTCTCTCTCTGTCTTCCCCTCCTTCCCCTTTCCTTTCCTTCTCCTCCTCTAGCCTCTTAATTTAGAAAAATGCTTTTGAGACGCATTCATAGTTTTCCACATACAAGATATTTATTCCTTTTTATTGCCAACCATTATTCTGTTATAAATATCATTTAGACTGTTTGGCTATTGTAAATAAATAACAAATCGATGAGTATCTGCTCAATCTTAGGCTAAGTATATGTTTAAAATTTGAATATGTAATCAACATGTTCATAAAAGTCATTATACCAGTTTACACTCTTTCAAGCTCATGAAGGTTTGTTTTTCCATATTGTTCCTGAGACTCAGTATTGTTAGCATTTTGGGACATAGGGTGTATAGACAAATCCAATTAATTGTATTCCAAATTTGCACTTAAATACTAGTGATTTTGAACATCATTTTATATGCTTATTAGCCATTCAGATTTTTCTTGTAAAATACTTATTCAAATATTTTTCCTGTTTTTGAATTGTTTGCTTTCAAAATAAAATATATGGGTTTTAATTTTTAATATTCCAAATGCAAGCCCTATATCAAGTGGACAGTCTTTAAATCCAGAAATCCGTGATTTTTCTCATTATCATAATTGTGTCTTTTGAGGAATGTAGTAAGCTCATTGTGTCATTTTTTTCTTTTCTTTTTATGCTGTTGGTATTCTTTCTATGACATTTTGGTCAACCCAGTGTCATAAAAAATTTCCCTATGCTCTTGAAATTTTACAGTTTTAAGTTCTGAATTTTAGAGCTGTGATACATTCTGAGTTTTGAGATACAGTGTGATGAAGTTAGAGTATACCCTCTTGCCTTTTCTTTCTATGGTTGAATATCCAGTTGCCCCACTGGTTATAACATTATCCTTTCCTGCATTAAATTGATTTTTCTACCTTACTTAAAAGCCGGTTGATTGAGGATGTGAAGATTCCTTTGAACTCTCTGGTCTGTTCCATTCATTCACATATTTATCCTTAAATGAATATTACTATCTCCCTCACTTTAGCCTTACAGAAGCTTTGAAGCAAGACTGTGTAAGTCTTTTGACTTATTTTAGCTATTTTTGTGTTTTTTGCATACTATGTGAGTCAGTGTCAGTTTGACAGTTGTACAAAGCTGAAAGTGGAGCTCATCTGGACATAAACAAGAACAGTTTGGTGGACACAATGCATTGACTTGTTTTTAAATTCTTTCATAACTGTCTATTCTTCACCTTTTCTTTCTGACATGCTCACATTTATTTAGACAGACAGACAGACAGACAGACACACACACACACACACACACATGCACACATCTCCCATACGCCCCATGGATATACAGGCACAAGCACACAGATACACAGACATAGGTAACATGGCTATGACAATTGTACTGCATGAAAATTGCTTCCTACACTAGTTTTTGGTCACAGGTCAAATTTGTCATTATAATCAGACAGGACTTCTTTCCCAGCCTATAGAAGGGGATCCCCACACTTGCCAGTACTTAAGTCTTTGTGCTGTGACCTCATGTGCTGGCTGGGTTGATGCTAGGGTCACTACAGAGGTGGGAACCTCAACTGTGAAAAGGAAATAACCAAGCCTGTTGGTCCTAGGCTTTATGAGAAAGCAGGCTGATGAAGCCATGATGGGCAAGCCTGTAACCAGCACTTCCTGCTTCTGGGTTCCTGCTGAGTTTGAGTTCTCATTCTCACTTTCTTTGATGATGAACAGTGCCAGTGAAGTATAAGCCACAGTTTCCTCCCCAGGCTGCTTAGATCATGATGTTTTATCATAACCCTAACTAGGACACCTTTGAGGCATATTTTTCTACTCTAGAATATTGTAGGAGTGAAAGTTATGGAAATAGTTTGCACCTTTAATACCATACACAAAGTGCCTAGGTCTGTGTTAAAGTCTTGATTTCCAGTGTAACGCTATTGAGAGGCATGCAATATTTAGAAGGAGGGTTGGTCCTACAGGAAGTTCTTAGGTTAATAGTGGTATGGCCTTGAAAGGAATTGTAGGAACTTGGTCTCTTTCCTTGTTCTTCTGCTTCTCAGCACCCAAGGCCATTGTTTTTGTTCTGCAATGATGTATTTTTTTTCCATATGCCCAAGCTAATGAAACTGCTGACCTTGGACTGGAAACTCCAGAATTAGGAACCCAAATAAAGCTTTTCTCTTTATATCTTTGTATTTAATTGCCTCAGTTATTTTGTTAACTAATGGGAGGCTGAATTTGTTGATATTAATTCCAAAGCAAAAAAAAATGTAAAAAGAACACTACTGTAGAAACAAAATACAACAAATGGTTTCTCTCTAGCACTAATATGTAGTTTTTGGTTGTTTTTTTAATAGAATGACAGTATTTTTTTCTTTTATTCTCACTGTGACTCTAGTGAATATAACTACATTCAAAACATACTAGACATTTGATACCTAAGGTATTAAATATAATATAAATACAGCATTTCTCTTTTACACTACTTTATAACTTCTGGAACCATCCTGTTGACCTGTTTGTGTGCTATGATCCTTTCTTCAGGAGAATGTTTTGTGTTTGAGAATTTAAAATAGAAGATCTGTTTCACTGCTAGTGCCTCCAACATTTGATAAAGAGAAGGTGTTACTTATATTTATATTTCAGTCGATTACTAGAACTCACTGAGTTCTGTTGCCTATAGAGAAAAGTAGCATGCTCGTTAGAGCTGGTACCTCTTAGTCTATGGGAACTAGGTGAGGACTTAGGGGCTGAGAATGAGTCCTTCAGAGTCTGTGAATGGGAGTGTCCCGAATTACTCCAAGAGGCTTGTGGCACTCAGGCTTAAATTATTTTTAACTCCACTATATTTGAAGTATACAAGTACATTCTAAAAATGTTGACACTTCTGCTTGATGTAGTTACTGCAGGTTTTTGATTTGCTACATGTGACTAGAATTTCTCCAGTATTGTGATATATTTAATTTGAAACACACACTAACGATATATGTGTAAATGAGAATTTTTAGAGTGGAAGTAGGAATATAGTTCTTAGTTATACAATAAAGGGAGGCTGTAAAATGAGACTAATTGTCCTGCATGTTCCAGGAGATATGTTTATATTAACTTACTGTTGGGCCTCCAGCTGATCATTTCTATATAAAGCTTTCCTTTAATAATTTAATATCTTTCTCCCCACAGTATTTTTAATTGTAATAAAATATATATAACATGAAATTTACCACTTTAATCATTTCATGTGTACAGTCTAGTGGTATTCAGTGCATTTATAATTTTGTGTGGCAATCACCACCATGCATTTCTCTAACTCCCTATTTTATCTCTCAAAACAATATATTCCCCCTTTTTTACTTTTTCTACTTTGTTTTTATGATCATGAAAAAGAAGTCTTTTATCAAAGGGAAACTGGTATTAGTCCTTTCTTTGGGACTGACTCACTTCATATGGAACACTTCAAAGATCATGAAATAGAACATTTGCCCGGTTCTTTGTTGATGGATACTTGGTTTGTTTCCAGCATTTCAATATTGTGAGTAATACTGCTATTACTTTCAGTTCTCCTTTGTATATTGCTTTAGCATTTTTGGAGGAATCAGTCTTTCCATATACCATCCTTACCTACTGCACAAGGGTCCTAATGGGTGTGAGAGCATGTTAGTTTTGATCTAAATTTCCCTAATTGTTAGTGATGTGGTAAAACTTTTAATGTATGTATTGATGATATGTGTGTCTCTTCTGGAAGAATGTTTATTCAAATCTTTTTTTTTCTTTTCTTTTTTTCGGAGCTGGGGACCGAACCCAGGGCCTTGCGCTTGCTAGGCAAGCGCTCTACCACTGAGCTAAATCCCCAACCCCTTCAAATCTTATGATAATTTAAAGTTATCATTATTGTTATTTGTCTATGGATGTTTTGCCTGTGGGTATGTCTGTGAACTACATGTATGCAGTGCCTATGGAGGCCAGATGAAGACACTGGGTTACTTGGGACTCGAATTACTGAGAGCCGAGTTGCTATTTGGGTGCTGGGAATCAAGCAAGGTTCTCAGGAAGAATAGCTAGTGCTTGTAACCATTGAGCCACCTCTCTAACCTCTTGGTCATGTTTTAGTTGAGTTGTTTGCTTTTAATTTTTAAATTATAGATGATTTCTATTTACCTGAAGAGTAAGCTCTTTCAAAAGATTTAATTTGCTAGCACTGCCTTTCTTGTTATTATGCTTAGGCATACAGAAAAATTTATGGTTACTAGCTTTTGTTGTTACCTGTTTCTTTGGAATTTTATCCAAGAAATCATCCCAGACCCAACGTCATGAAGCTCTTTTCTCTTATGATTTTTAACATTTTGAGGCTTACATTTAGTCTTTGGTCATTTTGAGTTGATTTTTTTTTCTTTTTTTCGGGGCTGGGGACCGAACCCAGGACCTTGCGCTTCCTAGGCAAGCACTCTACCACTGAGCCAAATCCCCAACCCCTTGAGTTGATTTTTATATGTGGTATTTTAGGTAGAGGTATGAAGTCATTCTCTTGCATATATGTACACTTTTCCCATTGCCATTTGTTGAAAGATTCTCTTTTCCTTCACTTTATGTTATGGGCACTTTATTAAAATTACTCATTTGGAAAGATTTATTTCTGAGTTCTTTATTCTATCTCACTGGTCTATATGCCTGCTTAAAAGCTAGGCTCACGCTGTGTGAGCACAGCTGACCTCGCTTTGCAGTTTGAACGCCTTTTGTATATTTTTATTGCTGCCTTGCTCTAGCTAGTACTTCTAGTTGAATAGATGTGACACGCGTCCTTGCTTTGTTGCTGCTTGTTTGTTTGTTTAGAAGAGGAGTGTTTAGTTTTTCATCATCGTGCAATGTTTATTACTGGTTTTCTATTAGTGCTTTTTATTATGGTGAGTTAGTTTACTTGTATTCCTAGTGCTTTCAGTTTTCTTCATGAAAGTTTGTTAAATGTTCTTTCTCATTTTCTTAATGAAGTATGTTGTGTTAATTACATTTCATATACTGAACTATCCTTGCCTTCCAGGGACACATCTCGTTTTGTTATTGCATTAGTTCTTTTCCTGTGGCTATGATGGAAGAGTACCCTGACTGATTATGAGACAAGGCTTTGTTTTGGCTTATAGGACTACAGGGGACACAGTCCACTATGGCAGTGAAGGCTTTCAGTAGAGCTTAAGGCTAGGCTGACTGTCAGGGAGCAGAGAGGTAGAGCAGGAAGTGGGGCCAGATTATATGTCCTCAAAGCCTATTCCCAATGATGTACTTCCTCCAGCAAGAAGCCATCTCCTACAGGTTCCGCAGGCTTTCCAAAGAGCACCAAGGGCTTAAATACACGAACTTATGGAGGATACGTCTCATTCAAACTCAGCATTCACTGTGTATAATACTTCTAACGTGTTGCTGAGTTCTGCTTCTAGTATTTAGAGATTTAACACTACAATATTTTTCTATAGATTTCTTGTTTGACTCTGGTTTTAAGGAAATATGTAACGAGTTACAAAATATCACCTCCTCTTCAACTTATTCTAACAAATTTGACAAAGATAGGTATTAATTCTTCAAAATTCCCTTGTGAAAATCAGGTCTTACACTTTATTTCTTGGGGAATTTCTGACCACTGTGAAGTCTTATTATTAGTCAGGAACAGATTTCTTGCTTTCCAAAAATTAGTTTTTATTTATTTGATTTTAAAATTTGTCAATTTTATTTAGGTAATACAGTTTTGCATCAGTTTTCATATTTAAAACCAGCAATAACAATTATATTTAAATATAAAATGTCTGAAAATTCTGTTGAGATTTAGAAAGACAGCTTTTGATTCTACTTATGTCTCCATTATTTTTCTGTTTTACCTTATATTTGTTCTAATATTTAATTTTATTTTTTCTCTAGGTTTGAGTTTAACTTATTCCTTATATGATTTCTTAAGCTGTAAAGCTGTTCATTTGAGATGACTTTTAATTTCTAAATTTACACATCCATAAGTTAGAAATTTCTACCATAGCATGTTGTGGCGTCATTTGTTGTGGTAAAAATAAAAAAGGGCAGAATGGTTCTCGCATGTACCCCTGCAATCTCTTTCTCAATAGTTCTGGCTGGAACTAGTGCTAATTTATCTCAGCAGCTCCACACTGCCCCAAGCATTCTGTGACCCAGGCAGCAATCTCTTTACCCATCTAGTTCCCAAGGCAGGTCGCTATGCCAGTTTCATATAGAGACTGCCTATCTCGAGGCTCTCTTACTGTGGACTCTGTTCACATTTCTAGCATCCACTTGGTCCCAGCCAGGTCTCTCCTCTCATAACTCTGTCGATGTTCTGTTTACATTCCCAACATCCACCCCCTAATAGTTATGGTACAAACTCCCAACAACCCATTAAAGTCAAGACTCAACAAACTGTAACCCAACAATCAGATTTATATGTTAAATTCTCAATCTACAATACATCCACACAATAAACTTGCAACCAATTGATAGGTATAAACCACCCACCTAGAGAAGATAAATTTGCCTACAGAAATTCATCCAACTACCTGGATTATTTAAGACCACCTGGATCTGGGTCATCCTTCTTCGTCTCCATCTTAATTCTCCTTCCTTCTTCCCTCCTGCCTTACAAAAGCTTTGTCTCTGCCTTATTTTTTTTTTTACTGTCCAATCATGGCCTTGACCTAAGTTGTGCCATCCCTCACCTGCATATAGACATCAACCTACAATAGCATTGTTTTTTGAGTCTCATAAGTTTTGATATTCTGTATCTTTCCATTCATCTCAATGTATTTTCAAACTTCCCTTATGATTTCTTGTTTAACTGATTGATTATCCAAGGATGGGCTTTTCCAGGTTATGTTTTGTTACCTGCGTCTGTCCTTCTAAATTTACTGATGCTTAATTTGTACCCTAACATATGGTCTAGCCAGGAAGATGTCCTGTGTGCTCTTAGAAGAACATATGCGCTGTTGTAGAGTGTTATATGGCTGTTTGACTGCTTGGCCTTTTCTTCTGCTTTTTATCATTTTTGTTGAGACAAGGCTCTATCTACTCTAGCCCAGGCTAGTTTAGAACCCATTCTGGCATTGAACTTGTAATTCTCCAATTCAGCCTTCTGAGTGACAAGGTATTAGGAGTGTGCTACCATGCACAGCCAGTAGAGTGTTTTATATGTCTGTTAATTCTCAGGTTTATTGCAGTTGAGTTCTAAGAATTTTTATCTTTTGTCTCATTGTTTTACCAAGTATTAAGAGTCGATCATTTAGTCTTCAGTTACTTTGTTGTACGCTCACTTCCCACTTCTACTAACACTTTTTGTTTCATATAATTTCACGGTCTGCAATTGGGTGTGTAAATGTTAATAACTTCGCTCGTCTTGTCGTGAACCTCTAATTCATGTATGTCCTGCATTGTCTTAAATTTTTTTTAAAGATTTATTTTTATGTATGTGAGTACACTGTAGCTGTCTTCACACACACCAGAAGAGGGCACCAGATCCCATTCAGATGGTTGTGAGCCACCATGTGGTTGCTGGGAATTGAACTCAGGACCTCTGGAAGAGCAGTCAGTGCTCTTAACCGCTGAGCCATCTCTCCAGCCCCTTAAATTTTTTATTTAAAGTATTTTGTTTAAAGTTAGCATAAGTGCTTGTAAATGTTTCTTGCATAGAATGTTTAGTGGTAACAAAATCCCTTAGCTTTTATTTGTCTGGGGACATTTTTCTTAATTAATGTATTCTTTGATAGTTTCACACATGTACACAATGTATACCAGTGACTCTTATTCCTACACTCTCCCATCTTCATACCACTCAGTCCAGTATGCTCTCTTCCTCTCTAACAGATCTCTTTTTCACATTCATGACTGTGTATGCCTGTGATGTGTTAATTTCTCTAATAGTTTCGAAAGACAGTTTTCAAAAACTGGATATGGAATTCTTAAGTGAGCATTTCTTTTAGCATTTTGTAAGTATTAGTATCTGTTCCCCTGGCCCCCAGACTTCCTAGTAACTCTGTTGCCAGAATATTTAAGAGATGCTTTCAAAGTGCTTAGTTGCTCTTCTCATGCTTCCTCAAAGACCCTTTCTTCTATTTCATTGAGCTCATTGGGCATTTATTTTAATGTCATTCATGAAATTTGGGAACCTGTAATATTCTCACTACCTCCTTTTGCTTATCCTCTAGCAGTTGTCTTCAGCAAAATGGTCTTATTGTTCCTATTTGCCTCTCTAAAGTGCCAGCAACTCTAGTAACCCAGCCTGTCCCGACCCTTCTATCCTTGTATTTTTTCCTCTTCTGATGTTCCTATTTTTATACATTACATCTGTTATAGTTGTCCCACAATTCTTAGATACTGTTTTTTGCTTTGTCTTGTTCTCTTTGATGATTTGAAGGTTGTTATTGTAACATCCTGAATCCTATGAGTGTTTTTTTTCCTAGCTATGTGCCACGTACCAGTAAGCCCACACAGGCATTCTTCATTTCAGTTGCAGTATTTTTGATCTATAGCATTTCTTTTTGTTCCTCTCTTAGAATTTCCATCTCTGCATATATGTACATGCATATACACAGACACATATGCATGTATACCTATTTATTTTTGTATACTGCTTACTTTTTATACTAGATCTCTTTGCATTTTATTGTTTTTAAAAATTGGGGAGATACTTTTAGTAATGGGAATTAAACTCAGGGTCTTATATGTGCTTGGCAAGTTTTCTACTCTATCCTATAGTCTCAGCTTAAACTTCTAAAAATTTTTGATTGTATCACTCCAATGTCTCCATTTGTGTGATCTCCACACTGCACTCTTGTTTTTTCCTGTTTAGTTTTCTATGCACCTTGTTGAAAGCCCCTCGGGATATTGAGGAAAGAACTGTGGCAGTTGGTAAAGTCTGAGGAGAAGGCCTTCTATCTTCACTGAGTATAGCTTCTCTTTGATGAGCCCATGCCCTGGCTTGGGAACTCTGCCAGTGTTTCGGGCCCTGTCTCTCCCTAGGACAGCATGGTTGGATAGTTGAGTATCTTCTTTCTCCCATATACAAAAGAGGTGGTGTTGTACTTGAGTATTCCACCTGTTCCCGATAGAAGCTTGGAGTTGGCCAGAATTGGGACTTCCCTTGTACCAGGTTGATTAGGCTCCTTTTATAGAATCTGGAAGATAGAACCTGAGGAAAAGCATTTTTTCCAGAGAGAAGGGCGTGCTACAAAGAATAGAATGATTCAGCATGCTTCCAAATGTTTCCTTTCCCCTGGAAACTACAAACTTTTCTCCAACATTCACAGTGAAGATCCCAAGGCAGAACTCAAAACTCCTCCCTCTGAAGCTGCCGTAGAGGCCTTTGCTTGTATATTTCTGCTCTTCTGTGATTCCGCTCATTCACCTGCTTTGTCTTCCTATGAGTTCACCTTATGTAGGTGTATTAGAGGGTTTGCTCACCCCTGAGTCTTAGGCTGGAATAAATTCTTCCAAACACCTTACATCCTAGATTGTAAGTCCTACAGCACATTTTAAACCTGTTTCTTAAATGATTTGATTAAATTTCTGTTGTAAGTGGCCTAAATGGCATCTTCTGTGTATATAGAATACTTGCTTTCTGGATCTGCTTTTTATTTTCTTAATTTTTAATCTCAATAATATATTTTTCTATATACCTAGAAAAATATTTTTCTAGGTTGATTTTTCTTAGATACCAAATGCTATAAAAGTATAGAAATAATTACTTGTATTATCTCAATTCAGAGTGGATTTGAGATATTTGGCTGTATTTTAGTTTTCCTTTACTTTTAGGTTTTTGTCTTAGTTACTTTTCTACTGCTGTGAAGAGACACCATGACCAAGGCAACTTATGAAAGAAAGCATTTAATTTGGGGCTTGCTTAGTACAGTTTCAGAGGGTGAGTCCTTGAGTATCATGGAAGGGAGCATAACTAGGGACAGACTAGCACTAGAGCAATAGCTGAGAGCTTCAGTTGAGACACCAATCAGGAAGCAGAGAGAGGGACAACTGTAATGGCACGAGCCTTTGAAATTTCAAAGCTCACACTCAGTCATCTATGTATTCCAATAAGGCCACACTTCCTAATCCTCAAATATCTATCTATCTATCTATCTATCTATCTGTCTGTCTGTCTGTCTGTCTGTCTGTCTGTCTATCCATCCATCCATCTGTCTATCTTCTATCTATCTATCTATCTATCTATCTATCTATCTATCTATCTATCTATCTATCTCTATGTATGTATGTATGTATGTATGTATGTATGTATGTATGTATGTATGATGGGTTGTTTCCTTCAAACCAGCACAGATTTAATCTCCTATGAAGAACCAAGCCTGTTCATCTGTCAGGCTACCAGGTCACTGATTTGATTTCCCAGCCTCCTCTTCTTGACTCCCCAAGGCCATGTTTTCCGATGGGACATTTCACTTTCCAAATTTGGCTAGGTTTTTTTTATAATATAGAATACAGTTTAATCAGGGGCTGGGGAGGGGAGTTGGTGGGGGAAGGGCTGAGGGTACAGAGCCGGAGCAGGAAGGTAAGAGCAAGAGAGAGCAAGAGAGCTTGGCTAGGTATTCTAAGGTTCATGTTGTGAGTTTACCAAAAGTCACTGATTAATATGCCTATATGCCTCTTAGCTGTCTGTCAGAATTGTCAGATACCAGAAAGAACGCAAGCAAGCAAGCAAAATAACAGTCCCTAAGGCCTGGCTCATCTCTGGAGTTCCTGTTTATACCAGGTTTCTGTTTTATACACTTTAGTGCTTAGAGTTAGCATTTATTTCCTTAGCTGTCTACCTTTTCCAGTTGATTTTAAAAGGATCCTTGTTCTTGGGTTACCTAGTCTTCTAGACTGTCTTGCTCTGCTGTATTATGGAATGAGACTCTACTCATGTAACACAGTTAAAGGAAGGAAGCAGCTATGCCCTTTAAAGGGCAGTTATGTTGGAAGGTGTTTTGTTGGGGCGAACACATGAAGGAGTGTTTTCCTAAAAGAGAACACAGGTAAGAGACTAAGACAGATTTGTGAAGGAACATTTAGCTAAAGTAGACACAAGAAAAAAGATGTTCTGCTAAAGCATACACATAGAAGGACACGTGAGGAAGGACTCTTTGCTAACAACATACATGTATTGGTCTGCCTTATATTTTGTTGGTGAGCTATATTTGTCACTACTCCATAAGGAGAATGCGCCAAACAGCTTTTGGTTGTGTGTCATAGTCTCTTGTTGCTATTGCAGACTTGGGCTGTTTGGCAGAGTGATGTCAGCTGAGGCAGATGTACACGCTGAGGCAAGACCCGTGAAGGGCAGGTGGAGTTTGGAGAGAGTATAAAAAGGCTCGTTAGACAGTGACAGAGGCAGAGCTTGGCTTGTTTATAAGGTAGCTGTATAGCGCTCGTGGCTCTCACATCTTTGTTGATCTTTGTTTCTCTAGAGAGAGACACAGCTGAGAACCTCTCTTGGTGTCCCTATGGGTCCCTTCTACTGACTTGTGTCGAGGCTGAGGCCTGGCCGTTTCTGCTAGGTTGTACCACTGCTACTGATTTTTGCTTGTTATCCTGACTCTATCAAGCTAGACTGTTGGTATATCGTGAAGTGTTTGAGTGGGTTGAGCTGTCGCTACTAATCTGTAAACTGAATTGTCAATTTCTTTACAAGATCGATAAGAGGTTTTTCTAAAGAGCCTTTTAAAACAGGTCTACTTCTCCATATCCTTTCTTTCCCACTACCTCTGGTGGGCTAAAAGGGATGTTAAAGCATTTAAAAACCATCATTAAAAATAGATTTAAAAAATTAGTTACTGGACCATATTTATTTTTCTCATTGTAGCCTTAATTTATGATGTAAGTAGAGAATTTAATATTTCTTCATAGTTGGAATACATGGGTGGAAGCTTGAAATGAGACTTCCATTCACAGACAGTAGCAGAAGTTAAATAAAGGAAGCAAGCAATTGTGTCTTTGTAATGAAGCAGATCAAAGCAACTTACTCTTACTGACTTTTCAACTTAAGGAAATTTTCCTTCTAACTTTCAGATGATACAGCAGTGTTTGAGTTGATACAGCTAGTTCCACCAGGTATTGTATTACTTATTGATATGTTGTATTACTTATTGATAAGATGACTCTTAATGGCAACTTATCCCAGCAAAATACTTCTAAATATCTCCATTCCCCTCTTCTTACAAATTAACAGCAATGCTTATTTCTTACATAACTGATTCACTATGTATATGACAAAACAGTATATACAGAGAGGTTCATATAAATGCCAATTGACGGCATTGCTCTGAAATTAAATGTGTTAAAATAATTGAAAGTAGAAATAACATCTTTATAATTTTAGAATATTATGTGACATTAATATAAATTGATTTTTTTCAATGTTTGATATTTTATGAATGAAATGACATATTTTTGTTAACTGAGCAGGGGTTTTGTTTTTGTTTTTGTGTGTTGACTACTATTGGGAATGAAGTCGATGGTAGCCTTACCTATACAAAGTGAACACTGGTTACTGAGGAAAGATGTTATCTATTAAAATATAAACACTAGTTTTATTGCTGATACTGATTTATAAGATTATCAAAAAACCTTAGTTAAATCATTATTTTATAGAGCAGATACCTGTATTTTATTAAATGTAAGTGATCCCAGAATTTTCAGTATTAGACATATAAGTCTACAAAATACCTCAATTATTTTTACTGTCCAATTTTATACTCCATGACAGAAGACAGAAAAGACAGAAGACAGGGAACATGCTAAAGATGGTATTTAGCTTTAGATGTATAAATTTAATGCAACTTTATATTTTTAAAGAACTTCCTTTTCTAATAGTTTCTAGGATCTTACTGAGTATATATGAATATATCATTCTTCAAAGGTGTAAGACAGATAATTAGTAATGTATAATGTATTTCTGAAAAATAAAAAAATGTATTAAAGTACTTAATGCATTCCTTATCTTAATTTTCCTTTTATAGAAGATAAGCATTGACTTCAAGCAGGCATACAATAAGGCATCAGGCATTATATATATATTATACTTGATGATTTTGTTTCTAAATAGAATGTTTTGTTATAATTTGAATCATAGGATATCTTTCTTATAGTGGGAGAAACACTGTCTACCTATGATGAAAATACGAGAGATTTCATGTTCCCGGGTCCAAACCAAATTTCTGGACACCATGATTCAAACCGCCAGGTTACCATGAGGAGGATTTCTGGTCTAAGAGTAAGTGTCATCAGTTTTTCAAGTCAGCGCTTACTGCGGGCTCGTGGGTGAGAGCTAGAATGCAGGTCTCTGTACCTTGTATGTAAAACTAACTCAAATTCAACTTGGTTTCAAACTTGTTTTATATAATCATCTTATTTTAAGCATCCTGAATGTTATAAAAGTAATTTAGCAAAACTTTTAAGACATTTATCATCAAAACTAACACAGCTCATATTGGCTGATTCTCATCAGGACTTGCAACTCCTTTCTCCTCTGCATTGTCTGTTCTCACCCCTCTCACCCCCACTCCTGGTCTCTTTGTCACTTTTCTCTGTTTCTGTTTAGGGAAGGTTCAGTGTAACAGTTGAACAATAGCTAGTTTTAACATTTAGGGAAACCAACATTTAAAAAATATTTATTGGGACATAGATGATTTATTGGAAAATATTAACAAATATTATTTACAAATTGAAAACTTTTGTATGCTTGCTGTGTGGATATAAGCTACAAAAAATCAAAACAAAATTATTTAATAAAGACCAAAATTTCTAGTATTTTATCTTCTAGGTGTGGGTCTTAAAATATTCTTACTGGAATACCAAGAGCTCTCTTTCATTGTTTTTACCCATGGTGCTAGAGAGAGAACCTAGGGTCTTCCATCAGCTGACCACTGACCCACACCCTCAGATTGAGATGTTTTTCTTACAGTGTTAAGAGTGATTAAAAAAATAGAAATAACTGAAACATCCAGGACGGATAAAGCTTCACTAGACAAATTATAAAGTGTTCATAGATTATACGCCTAAGTTTAAATGCTACATTAAGGGAGTCTTTCTTTCTGAGTGACAATAATTGTGTGACAAATCAACATGACTAGACCCATACTGCTGCCACATAAGGATCTCCCATTTTCTCCTATAATTCCTCAGATTTAAAAATGTTTGTGAAAATTTGCCTGCTACTCTGAAAAACTCAGACATGCCCATCTTGTTTCAAAAGCAGAGAAGGAAAAGTCATTGATCTTGCACTTACTTGGGCAAGTAGTATTAAAACTAGTTTTGTGGAATCTTAGTGTAAATAAAATGGGTGGCATATGAGCCAATATAGTGAATTAAATATTTTCCTCTATGCCTGGGTTTATGATGAGTTGTGTTCAAAGAGATAGCAAGTCAGTTTACTCAAAGTATAAAAGTTGACTCTGTAGCAATCTATGGAAACCCTTTCTGAGATATTTTTTTATGTCATTAGTCAACTTTTATGGTATAATTGTCTTCAAAGACAATTGTGAGAGTCATGTAGAAGCCCACAAAGGGAAATAAATCATGTTTTAAGTTTATGTTCTCTTTAAGGTAATTTAAGTTGCGGTGTCATACAAAGACAGCAGTACAAAGTCAACTTTGAACTGTTCACAAGAATTTTCCTTTCATCACATAACAAGTTGCTTTTGCATATATTTGAAAGGTGTTTGATTATTGAGGCAAAGATATATACAAATCAGGAATTGCAGTAACAGCTTTGTGAGGAATTTGATAGGTCTTCTGTATATATTAAGCAAATGTGAGGCTGGACAAAGTTATCACAGTCAACACTGGACAGCGAATGCTGACTAACTAGTACAGCAAGCACATGACATTTTTATGCCTGAAAATTGGCTTAAGTTTTAGGTAATATAGCAGGAATTTGGGACTACTTTGCTGTTATGTCCCCCATGCCCTCCTGCTTAGTGACAACTGTATCTTTACCAGCTGAGACTGGGCACAAAGAGCAGCAGCTTTGTCACCAAGGGTTGAGAAATGGGGTGAATGTTTTGGTTCTGTCAGCTAACTATGGTGGATCCTGTTGGTAGCAGATGGAGAAACCTCATAGCTGTACAAGGCCAAGTGCCCCTCTGCTGACTAGGGTCACCGTTTAGGAGGTTGACAGGGAGATCTAGAGGGCTGAGAGAATCTCTCTCTCTCTCTCTCTCTCTCTCTCTCTCTCTCTCTCTCTCTCTCTCTTCTTCAAAAGTTATGTATAAGGAAGGCAGTGGCAGATGGGAAGGAGCCTGAGAAACTAGCCTTAGCTATGGATTTACCTTCTCACCTATTATGGAAACGCAGCAAAGGTGGCTTCTAGAAACAGCTGTCCAATACAGAGGCCTTGAACAGAATGTAAACTGATCATCAAAATTGAGGTATAAATCTACTAATAACTATTTACATATAAGTAAAAAGAAGTGCTCTAGTCAATGGTTTATGATCCTGGCAAGCAACAATGTCTTGTCTTCAGAATTCTTGTCATTCTGAGCTACTATCTGTAAGTCCTATTACTGTGACAAGGATTTATTTATTTGGAATTAAATCATGGCACTCTTAGGGATTTCTTAATAAGCTTGAACAGAGCACAGTAACCTCTAGATAGATTGGGCTCATGGATGGGTTGGTTTAACATTGAGATGATCATATGTTTTAACTGTGGTCGTCGTGCTAGTAGTTATTGGTGTTTCCTCCATAGACTCAGATCTCCACAGCATTCTTTTAACTGTGATCATACTCAGTATCTTATGAAGTGGTATTTAACAGATGCTTCTTGATTGAACCCATCGGTGAATTACTTGCAGAAGAATTCACAGAAAAACTTACATTTAAGATGGTGTGATTTCATTTTGTCAGTTTGGCTAGGCTCTAGTGCCTATGCAGTAATCTGGATGTTACGGTAAAGGAGTTGGATATGATGATTCATAAATGATTGACTTCAAATAAAGATTATAACTTGACAATGCTAGCGGCCTTCATCTCAAGTTGGAGATTGCAGGAACAAACACTAAGTTTTTCTGAGGAAGGAAGCATTGTGCCTCATGGAAACAATAGAAATCCTAACTTTTTCTAATATTCCAACCTTCTCTGTAGGCTTTCATGCTCAGAACTGTGTCGGTTTATTCCTGAGTGTCCACCTTACTAATTTGCCCTTTCTGAATTGTCCCACAATGGTGTGAATTAGTTCCTTAAGGCAAATCTCTCTAGGTCCTGTTACATGCTGGACTTCAAAGAATTGGTAAAAATACTTGCTTAAGTCTTGGGAACTCTCATGCGATGATTAATACTCAGAGAAGTTTAAATTGGGAAGCCATAGGCTTGGTGGTGATAGTACTTCCTGGCGTTTGTACTGGAGTTGGACTACACATACAATGGTGGCTATGGTGTATCCTTAGTTGCACAACAGGCTATACCAACCAGGTTTCTGGAAGTATACATTATAATAGATGGCCCAATGATACAGGATTCAGTCTGGATCTTCATCATGAAGTTCACATGACAGTATTTCCAGAAATGCCTCACTGTCTGGATTTTAGCACTGCTAGGCATCAGTCGTTCTTATCCTCATTTTGCCCCTTTTGAACAGGAATGTCCACAGTGACCGCCCAGTACTTGCTGCACATGTGCACAGTGTGTGCTTGTTGTATAGATAGGTTGCTTGTCTCCCTAGTTCATAGGTCTTTTGACTGTGAAGAACTGTATTCTAGGAGTTGTACTGACACGTAACCAAAGCACCCTTCCTATCTGAGGATTCACTTTACATGCCAACACTGGATTTTAAACTGAGTTTGTAAGGTTATAAAAAAGATTAAGACTTCTTGCTTCTTCTTCTTCTTCTTCTTCTTCTTCTTCTTCTTCTTCTTCTTCTTCTTCTTCTTCTTTTCTCTACTTATCTCAAAATATTTAATCTGATTACTGAAATGTTGATAGAAACTGAATTCAGAGTGATATCTACATCTGAATATAAATAATATTATAGGAGAGGCTCTAGAAAAAATTTCAGAGACCTTCACTGTCTGAAGATTGCACAACTAGGATGCATCGAAATTATTCCATTAAAAAATTAATAGAGAAAAAATAGAGTCAGGATATATAGAAGGAGCTGGAGGGATAAAACAGAATGGAAAAGTAATGCAATTCTATTTTAATCAAAATGCAATAAATAATAAAAAAATTAATGGACAGTTAAGTATTATATATTTATGATAGACAATGGTGTTTTGATGTATGTAGAATTTATGAAATGGCTAAATAAAGCATTTCTTGATTATATAGTTCAATGTTTTAAATATAAATATAAATATAAAGAGTTGAAATCAATTAAATACATTTACATTTATGGCTAACATATCATAATTTAAAATCTTCAAACACTTCGACAAAGAGACAGTTGAAATGAAAACAATTGTTAATTATTCCATAAAAGTAATGTAATTGTTCCTAACAAAATCATTAGCATTGAAACTGCTAATTATTAACATTTATCATTACTATTTTCTTTATGATAATAAACAGATCAAACTAATAAATGCGGTGCTCAGTTTTGACAAATATTTGTTATTTTAAATCCTTTTCTCACCACTATCCTTTTCCTGGCAATATATAATAATACCATTTTTTAATCTCACAGGGAATTGCTCCAAAGCTGGAATTTTCTACAACTTCAGTGATCACCGAATGTCTGATAAGCTCAAGAAAGTGCCGCACTCAGGTTAAAAGACTAACTGCTTAAAGTTCACTGGACTCATGTTGATAGTGTCTGGCAAGCTTTAGCCCTGTGTTCTGGCTACATCTCTTTTCACCTCCCCCTCAATCTGTGGTTTGAGTAAAGTAGGTAACAAGGGACTCAGCAACCTGATTGCCTCTTAGTAAGCAGGACAAGGCCATGCTCAGCCCTGAGGCAGAGAGCACCGCAGTCCCAGCCCTGTGGCAGAGGGCACCATGCACTGTCTGTCTGGTTATTTACTTACTTTACTTCATAGACTTTTAATACAGTAACAGTCAAACTGCCAGAAGGATGTTGAGATTAGGAATTGCCAAAAAAAACTTGGAGTTTTTCATACATTTTGCAGATGTTACAGGTGACTGCACAGAGGGCAGAAGATAGCTTTAAACAAATGTGACTGAGGTTTTAGACGGGGAACTTGAGGCTTATTGAATGTGACTTCTTGAATGTGTCTAACTCCTTAGAGGACTGTTGTTCAATGGAGTGACAATACTGGTCCTGTCAGATCAAAGCAAGCTTGGATGTTCCAGCCTAAACAACTCCTGCATGTGATGGTTTCCTTCAATAAGCTTCTGCACCTGTTATTCCTCTTATTCTAATTGTTACTGGGCCACAGGGCAGTCTTCTGATGGACAAGTGACCTTGCCATGGTCATCTCTTCAGGGCTAGCAGTCATGTAATAGTGAGCTAGCTGTGATGAAGAACCAGTCACATATGAAACTCAGAGGATTCACTTGGGGCAGAACTGGGCCAATTATGGACAGAGTAGAATAATAATTTGCTCTATTACAGTGTTAAAATTAATTTTCTGAAGACAATAACTGTGACCTTGGTTAGGACAGGTACAGCGAGTTCCCAGAGTATTGGAGGAAGCAATATTTTGTTAACAAGATATTCAGGATGCCATAGTCAGTCTGTAGCTATTTATCATTTGGACAAAGATGCTGGAAATCTGACCAGCTGTGCTTCCAGTGTATGGGAAAGTTGACTGACTTGCTTCTGAGATACTCACTGTGTGCATTTGTAAATTGTTAAAAAGGCTTTGCCTAGGATTCAGTTTTTTTTTCTTTCTCTGAACTAGCATATAGCTCATGAATGAAGAGAAAGAAATCTTTTTATTTTTTAATTCTTATGGGACATAAAGCATTCACGAAGAACAGCGTAAACATTCCAATTGTACGTCTCAACACAAGAGCCTTTCTAACTGTAAGGCCCTCCCCATCAGTTAGGGTCACTGCACTTTAAGTACTAATGAACTAACATTTTCTGGAAAAAATACTGTTCTTTTCTTTTTACTTGTTTTGAGTTGTTGCTTGAACTTTACTAAACAAAGATGTAAGAGAGTAAGTTTTTATGTCAGACATTTTTTAAACTAGGTCTATAGATATAGCTTGATATGATTCAATAGGCCATTTGTCCTATCATGCATGAGGTTCAGGGTTCAGTTCCCTGTTAAGGCCAAGGAGGATGGAGATGGGGGAAGAGAGGAGAGAGGAGATGGGAGGAGGGGAGGAGAAAAAAAAAGCAAGGAGGGAAGGCAGGAAGGCCAGAGGAGAGAGGGAAAGAAGGAGGAAAGTATTATTTTCAAACTCAAAGTTTACATTTGTCAGCAACCTACGGGATTCAAAATATTAATTGTATTGATGTGAATTTCCAGGAGAAAAATAATTTTCTAATTCTTTTACCTGTTTCAAAGTAGAATTTGCTGTTACATAGATATTGACATATTGATAGACCTTTTAGTATGATAAGTACTTTATTCCTTAAGTTTTGCTGTAGAACAATCTTTGTTAACTCAATGGTTTAAAGGAGCAAGCACTTCTCAGTTCTGGGGGCTACAGAATGATTTCTTCAGTCCAGATTGACTTGCTAAGCCAGAATGATTTAGGGTGTTTTGCCCACACTTGGAACTTGGCAGAACTTGTATTTGGAGGGGGAATGTTCACCTTTGTCATTGATCGCAGCTGTGGTGATGAGGAAGACTCATCTAGCAGGTTAATAGTCCTGGCTTCTCCACTTGCTGTAGGGAGTATTTCAGAAGAGTTGGCAGCCATTTTTAATAGTGACCTATTGATAAAGTTTTCATAGTTACGGCTAGCATGATCCTGGGGAAGAAACCCAGGGTGTAGGTATAGGAAAGGAAATTATGGAGGTCATTTTGGTAAGAGGATAAGCAGCCAGTATCCTAGTAGTCAAAGCCAGGGGAATTGTGGCATGGGCATGCCTGGACACCATGGGTTGGTAGCCGATGCCTTGATGCTTGTAACTTCATTAAGAAAATGTACGGAAGTAAAAAACTTTACCGCAGACAGATGGTATTTTGAGATTGGATATAATCAGAGATGGGTATGTACAAAACAACTCAACCATGGCTTTAGGAATTTAGCTGTTCCTGGAGGCCAACATTGTATAAAGAACAAGGAGATAGAAGGTCGGAGACTGATGTGACATGGGGATTAATAACAGGCACATTGTAGAAGAAATAGGTTGAGGAAATGAGATTTTTGTGAGGAAGACAACAGATGCAGTGGGTCTGTACAGAGGAGAAATTCAAGTTGTGGTTAACAGATTAAAGTTGGTCCAAATTCTAGGTGTTCGAAGTGCTGCTTGAATGTTTCAGGAAGCTTCAGAGACCCTTTGTGATTCTAGAATGTCTGACTCATGAGAGTCAGTGTGACGTCACAGAGTAGATGAAGGGGAGGAGAGGCCTGCCAGACTCAGTGGGTCACTGACCATCGTGGGAGAAGGTCCTGGAGCACAGCAAGAACCAGAGGAAAATGACCTGATGTACTGGCCTGTATAGCACCCGGGGACTGTTCTCACCAGAAACATTCTGAGTTTTTCCTTTGTGTTACTGACTTGGAAAAACTGGCTCTTATTTTGATTCACATATATATTTTTATCACTTCATGAGTGTACATAAGGAGGGGGTTGAAAAAGTGGAGAACAACTTTGGACTGGTGGTTTTCTAAGGGATGAAGTCAAGAAGTTAAAGATCTTTAGCAGTTTATTTTCCTAACTAAAAATCAGGACTCTAGACAGTGTCTGAAGAAGTGTACGGTTTACTTCCATTCTGTCTAGGGAGGCATTTGTAAGGCAGCTTGTAGCAGAATGATGACCTGAAAAGCAGCAAAGCTGGGGCTATCGGATTCGTTTCATTTTTATCATATTTTATTTTACACAGGGCCTCATTTATTTTGCCCAGCCTGACTTAAAACTCAGAGGCACCGGAAGCTGTCTTGCCTCAGCCTTCCACATAGCTAGATATGTAGTTACATGATGCTGAGCCTGGCTTACATTTATTTTAAACTTCAGACTTTACATTTTTAAATTTCAGATACTTACCATATTTTTAAGAAAATATAAGTATTGGTTATTAAAGTTTACAATCTTTGTTTTATGCATATTTACTTTTATAAAAATATAGAACCAGAAAAAAATTGGTCTTTTTATCTGTTATTGAATTGTCAAGTTATGTCTTGGATCTTACACTGCTCTATATTGTATGTAACTCAAGTGAAACACTTCAGTAAAATAGCTGTCAAGTACTTTACATTCTTGTGTTGTACGTGTGTTCTACATGATTACAGAAGAATGAATAAGACTTATTTTTAGTAGTTTTCTTTATGATTTTAAAATTAGCTAAACAAGTTTACTCTTAGACAGGGTCCTTTGTTGCCCTGGAGCCAACTGCCTTAGCATCCTAGCCAGGGTCAGACATGTGTGAGCACACTGTACTCAGACTCAGTATGGAGTTTTAAAAATTATATTAATTTTAAACTTTATAGCCTATTACTTGAATATGTACTCTAAACAATAAACATTTTTTGTATTCTTAGCTTGCTGAAAAATAAGTTTTTGGCTTATTTTGAAAATAAGTTTATTTCTTGGAACTTTACAAGTGATTAAGCATTGGTCTTTAATTTGTATTAAGCCGGTGTTAGACTTAAGAACTTTATTAACTAGGGGAATATAAATTTGAGTTTTTTCTGTGTCAGCACAGATGATAGATCCAATTGATTTTGTAGCCTTTGTGTACTTTGAGTTACTCTTAAAAGTATCTTCCCATCCGTAGAGTTTTAAAAAGTACCTTCTGTCCACATGAACGTTTATTTTTTATGTTTAGGATAAATTTACTTACCATTCAGCTCCAGTTGAAAAACCCCACGGCAGACTGCAATGTAGAACATCAAGATCACAGAAGAAAAAGTCCAAGTCACCAGAGAGGAGTAAATACTGCATAAACACCAAGAACTACGAACAGCCTACAATTTCTTCAAAGTCACATTCTCCATCTCCCTACACAAAGAGACGAATGTGTGAGCTTTCAGAAGACACCCGGCGGCGGCTGGCCCATTTAAATCTGGGACCCTATGAATTCAAAAAGGAAACAGATAAGCCTCCATTTGTGATTAGACATGTATGTGCTCATAAGCATTTCCACTTGAGACTTATCAAATCTACTCTGCCACTAAAATATTATGCTGAAACGGATTTCAATAAGTAGCTCATATAAATAATTTCCTTTCTTGAACTCTTAGCCACCAGCTAGAGGAAGAAAACTAACATAAAACCAATGAATATGCTTTTTGTTCCCCCTTTATGCCTTTTAATGCTGACAGATTGGGCTCCATTATGAATGCCATATAAACTCTTCCAAGTACCCATTCCTGCTCACCATACACAGTGGGCAGTGTTTTAATTCTGTAGTTGAACACTGATACTAAAATGCTAAAGTAACATTTTAAAGGAGAAAAAAAGTTTCCTATATAAAAGGAACCCATTCCAGCCTTTTAAAGAATGGCAGTGGATGCAGATGTCCTCTGAGAGTAAGTCCTTTGGGAAGGTCTTGGATCCTGAATCTCTGTAGCCAGCCCTTGACCGGTGGGTATGAGTAGGAGGGCCTTTGGAATCATGACAGCCATGGATACATAGTAAAATTCTTTCTCAAAAACAAATTAAAGCAGACAAAAAATCTAATTTTTATTTCAGAAGTTTTCCTCTTAGCTTTTGTGTGAACAAAAATGTCTTGTAAGTAAACATATAAAGATCCCCTATATTCTTGAGTGGCATCGGTTTTAAAGGGAGTTGAGGGACTGTCAACCATTCATGTTTTTGAAGTACTTAGGAAACTGGTAGAAAGAGAGGTTTAATTTTATGCACTCATATGCAAAAACCTTAATGAGATGAACAGGGCATGACTCAAAAGACAGTCCTAGTTAAGAAGGGACTTTCAGAACCCGTTAACAGGCTCAGGATACACTGCTGTGATTGCCTAGGTGAGTTGGCCATCTTTTCTCCTGTGGCTAACATAACCTTTTGCTGGTGTTACACAAATACACACAATTTACCATTCCAACTATCTTAAAGTGTACAACTCAGTGTACCAAGGGGATTCTCATGTGGTACCTTAAGACCTTCCCCATTAGGAACCATATATTCATGAAGTGCTCCCATCCTATCTGCCTCCATCACTCTCAAAGCCTCTAATCTTGTTTCTGTATGGTTGTCTGTTCTGCCTTTTCACCTAAATAGAGTCATACAATCTTAGCACAACTCATTGATGTTGCACACGTTTGCACACAATTTTTCACACTGGGCATTACATTGTATAGCTATGTCTCTCTTTGCTTATATATCTTTTGTTTATATGTCTGTTGATAGAGGCCTGTGTTGCTTATATGCTTGGCTACTACTTAACAATGCTTTAATGAGCAATGTGTGTACAAGTATTTGAATAAATGCTTGTTTTCAGCACTTTTGTGTAAAGACCCAGTCATATCATAATTGTATATTTAGTCTGAAGACTTGCCAAAGTGTTCCTCAGAGTGCCTGTACAGTTTGCATTCCCAGCAGCTGTGTAAGGTGGTGGCAATTCTTACATTCTCATAAGCACCTTCTTTCTGTTTGTCCCCCTCCCTCTCATTTTTCTGTGGTAGTGAGGAATCAAGGACCTCTTGGATACAGGCAAGCATTAGCCTGTATCCAAAATTAAGCCTGCTTAATTTTCTCCATAGTCCTCTTAGCCTGAGTGGCATCTCATTGAAGTTTGATTAGCATTTTTCTAGAGAATGATGATGTTAATCATCTTTTCATGCATTAGTGAATATCTTTTAGAATATCTACTCAAGTCTTTTGCTCATTTTACAATGTTTTTATTGTTGTTGTTGACTTAGAGGAATTCTTCATATGACTTAGGTAATAATTTCTTATCAAATACATGATTGTTGGCGTGCTTTTTGGGTTACTTTATTGGGTTCTATTATCTACAACCCTTCCAACCCTTATTCCACACCAATCCCTCCCAATGCCCCAACACTAAGTAGGAGATAGAAGGGAGGGGAAAGGGGGCCTAGACCTCTTTGGACTACTTCCTGCTGGTTAGGGACATTGGGTTCCTCGGGGCAAGTCCAGTCTCCATCAGGATATCTCCAGCAATCCAGCAATAGCAACAGCAGCAGCAGGAGGAACAGCAGCCACCCCAGGCCCTCTTAGGGCTATCACATCTATTACCCTCTCTAGAGTAACCAAAATCCAAATATAAACCATTTGCAGCTGGCAGAACTACGACCCTTGTAGAGGAAAGGCAATCATAATCAGCAGTTAGCAGCTGTGGACAATCTGAAGCAGTCCCATATCATCACCTGGGATTAAAACAAATATTTTAATATAACATAACTGGGTTTTTAAAGAAGTCAAAATTCTTACAACACATGATCTACATTTTCATTATCCCAAGTTAACCTTTTCCTCGTTTTATTGTTCTTAGATTCACAAAAGATTTTAATTTTGGTCTGTAGCCCATGTTTTTGAGGCATTTACCTCACTGTGACATAGTTATTGTTAGTTAGAAAGTGTAGTTGACCTTATTTGTCAAGTACAAACAGCATAGAAAGGCACTGTTTGAGTTCAGTGTGTTTGCTAAGAAGGTGGGAAATTGGTAAACTCTCTTTAAGGAAGGCAGAGGAGGTCACTATAGGATGGTTTTATTTTTGTGAAACGTTGTAGTTAAAAACAAACTATGAGACAGAGTCATACATTCTTAACTGAAAATTTGTTGTTTTTGGGTGGCATTTAACTTCAGCTTTGTTAAAAATGCATTGTACATGAACGATTAAACTGACTTTGGGACTCAGGCACTGTGGAATTCACCGTGTGTGTTGTGTGCTTTCTAGTTGCTTAGCAATGCAGTAAGATCTAGAATGGAGAGAGAAGGCGGAAGTGCTCATTCACACTGCAAATCCTCTTTCCTCTAGGTTGATCCCCCAAGTCCCAGGGCTGACAATTTTTTTGGATCACCTGGCAGAGACTGTGAACGAGATGGATGGGTCAGGATGCACAGTGGTAAGAGAAAGCTGTATTTTTCCTACTCCAGATGCTTGTGCTAATGTCAGGCCTTACATGGCACTGATTAATGAAAATACATTTTTTTGCTGCATCATTGGATATCATGATAAAGTTTTCTTACAGCTTGTTGGAGACTTATATATGTAGTTGCTAGAAAGAATATGATTTCTGTGCTGTTAAAAGCATTTTATTCTTTGAAATTAAAAGTGAATATTAACTAATTTTATCCTATTGAATACTATACTGCTTTTCAGTAAAATAACTTGAATTGTGTTCTACTCAACATTTTCTACACTAATTTGACTATGAAACACATTTCTCATGTTAACATATGTTAATTTATAGGGTAGATTTTAAGAAATACAATAGTGAATTAACTCAGTTATGGGTTTGAAACACACACACGCGCGCGCGCACACACACACACACAGCTCCATCTTTAAAACCAGTTTTAAAGACCCTGGAGCCAGGGTTTTAAGGGATGCTGTAAAAAATGTTGTAGAATACTTCATTTAATAAGCAAATGACTGTGACATATTCTGCATTTATGGAACTTCAGAAAGCCAAGCCCAAGATGCTGGGAAGATAGCTTATCTTCTACCCTGTCACTGAGTACTCACATGACTTTGTTTAGGGAGGAGGGAGAGGAAAGAGAGCAAGAAAGGGAGTGACTGAGAACAAGGTCCCTGGTATCTCTTCTCCAAGAACAAGGATTGTTTCTTGAGGCCCACCATCATGACCTCATCTAAATGAGATCACCTTCCAGAAAACCATTACACTGGGAGTAAGGGCTTCAACATAGAAATCTTACAGGAGGAGATACAGATACTTAGTTTTTAACATGTTTAATACCATTATTTGATAAGAAGCAATAGCTAAAATTTCAGAACCTTTTCTGCTAGCAGCTATTCTGACTACTTAGATTTCATTGTTTAATTATCATAGAAACTGTATGAAAGTTTAGAGACTTACTATTTCTCAAGTTTCTCCAGGTTTACAAAGCTTTTTTATTGTCTTCAACCTTGAGGGATTACCCTCTGATACATTTTATATCATTAATTGCCTGTACTTTTCCTGTCTAGCCTGCTCTTTTATGCTTCTGTTGTTGAACATTGTACAATGTAACTAAAATAGATTCAGAATTCTTTATGTCCATAGTCTATGATTTTTATCTTCTTTGTCTCCTGCATTTAGAGCTTAGTTGGCTCCTTATTGTTGGTGAACATGATTAAATGTGAACTTTGGGAAACTGAACATCAGAATATAAGCTGAATATGTAAAAAATGAGAGAAAAATATGAGACTGTCAAATTATGCTGACTTTATGAATGGTTTGTGAAAAGCAGAAGGCATATCAATGTGTTAATATGGGAACTGGTGGTATATATTAGTTGCCAGAGAAATGTTACCTCAGTCTTTAACACTTGTGTGTGTGTGTGTGTGTGTGTGTGTGTGTGTACACATGTGTGTGAATTAAACCATGACCTTGTTAGACTTTGATTTCTTCTGCTCTTTGTGGTCATATGTGTATTTGCTTGGAGAGGAGTGAGACTTAGACTATTTTTTTTTAATTTCGAAGAGTAGTTGAAGTAATTTGATTACTATTGATGGTAAGTTGCGACATTAACCTTGTGTGAAGTACATTAACATTTCACTGATATCTAGCATGGTTCAAGACACCAAGGAAACAAACATCTTGTGCTGTAAAAGAAGAAAACATACTGAATATAAACTATCTTGTGTCTTGACACCTGTAGATATTCTGGATAAAGCTGAGAAAATAAAATCTAGAAAGTTTACTAGAATAGGTGATGGAGAATAACCAATTAGGATTCTGACTTGCTCAGTGAAAGTCTAGCAATCTAACAGACTATAATACTTGAAGCTTGAGTCAAGTTGTGAGTTATTTAAGTACTATCCACGCACTCTAGGATGCCATTATTGAGGAGAGGTTTAGGATTTGATCTCAAAGCTACTATTTGGTATATACTGACCTCTCTCACAGGTTATGTAATGTATGTAAGTCTGGATTTTGATTCTGACATAGATAAGCATTGTTTCATCCTTTTGAAATGAGGACTGAATCAGAGATGGAGTATGTAACTTGACTGGAAAAAATGTATCTAAAGTGACAGAATTAGAAAATAAGCCCCAGCTTGCTTGAATTAAAATTTGATGTTGGAATTATTTAATTTTTTGCTTTTAATCATTAGTTAGCAATTTCAGTAATATACAACTTTTAGACAATGTTAAAAGAGATTAGACATCAGACAGATTTGGAATATTGACCTAAAAGTTTAAGGAGAATGATTGGGACCATAGAGTCAGTCTTGGATCTTAAAGGACTGAGTGACAGCCGGTCACCACCGAAGTCTGCATGTTGCATATGCCCTGCTGTAGACATAAGGAACATACCATGATTTATTGACTGCAATCTTACCTTACTATTTTTGGGCAGATTCATTGGTTTACCAAAAAGAATTATTCTTGTGTCTCTGTATAATAATAATTTTCTACTCTAATGAAGCCAATTTCTTGCTTTTCTGATGTTGACCATTGATCCTTTGTTCTGTACAATCTTTTGCAGATCATCCTCATCTTGGCTGCTGCAGAGCCAAGGACTACAAGGTGTGTTAAACCAGTTATATTAGGACAACTTCCCTGGCTTTCAGACAGCATAAGTCTATTTCTGCTATACAAAATCTAGTGGAAGTGATCATTTTCATTTTATAAGATGACATGAAAACAGTAATTGTCAGAGCATGGAATGCCATGGTTTTGGTTTCTGTGCCAAGGTGGTGTAGTGGGCCTTCACTGAGTGTCTTCCTACAGATATGATGTGGGCTTCATTATCTACTTGGACTAATTGTTGAAAGTGTGTGTGTGTGTATGTATGTGTGTGTGTTAGAGAGACAGACAGACAGACAGACAGACAAGAGATATTGAGGGAAGACCCCCATATGCATGTGTGCATGTGTATACAAGCATTGGCTTGTGTAATATGAGTATGTGTATTTAATGCATATGTGTAAAATATGTACTCACAGACACACATGTATTTGCCTATGTGATATGAGTATGTGTTTAATGCATTCATGTAATAAATTATATATATGTACACATATATATGTATTTATATAATATAATATATATATGTAGCATCTACATATACATGCACAGGAGAGATAGCATCATGTCTAATATCCTACATGGAAGAGTGAAGATTTCTTAGTTATCCTAAAGGCAGACTTTTGTCATTTCCTTTAATGTTACACAGTTTATAATTATATATTTATTTTCATCTTTGTTTACAATCTTCCCAATCAATATGTATTAGGATATTGTCCATTTTATTGATTTTGCTTTTTAATAATTGCTATTATTTATCATATTGCTATATAATAGGATATGTATTATATATATGTATATGTGTGTATAATGCAAATCGTGTGAGTAGATTGTTAAAACAAATATGGAAAGAACAGGATAAAATTTTATGACACTAATCTGGCTGTAAGTTGACTAGTTCATTTAAAGATAGATGTCAAGACACTTTTTCTAGTGTGTTCTTCTAAGAACTGTACCTCAGAGCAGCTTTAATCTCCTACCCTCCTCTAGATTCATAACTTTTAGGGATTCCCTTGGGGACAGTGAGTAGGGAGTAATTTCACAGGTGATTTCTCAACCCAGATTGGAGATTTTCATGGAAATGCATTTATTACATTGACTATGGAAAGAATAAAGGATTGTTTTTATGGACAAATAGTAGTTAGTTGATAAATACTCAAGTAGTAGAAAAATAAAGGATTTCATCAGGAAAAGAACTATGAAGTTTGGAGTGTTCCAGAGAGTATCTAGAAAAAGGAATTCTTTTTGAAGTGTCCCCTGGAGACATACAGGAAGAGAGAGACAAGTAAATCTTCAGAAGGAAAGCGACAGGAGGAGGCGTTGGAGTAAGTACAGTGTTCGTTGAGAAAAGAGAAGTTAGCGATGGCTTTGAGTGAATGGTTGTGCTGAGGGACAACTGCATTCTTCTTGAGGCTGCCACACACCTGTTATAGCCTCTGCCTCCTCCTTGACAGTTTCTAGATTTTCAGTCTTGATTTGATCTCTTGAACAAATTAGATTCTCCTTAACGTGGATGCTTACGAATCATCTCTGTTCGTAAGTACTCATTCTTTTAGTCGCATTTTTGTTCTACTGTTTACTCCATCCTTAACCAGTGTCTGCATTTTTCTCATGTGCAGTTGCACATGTCTTGTGTATAGTAGGTATTTATTTAATACATTGGTGCTCATTGGAGAAGACATCTTAAAAACATTTTGAGTATTTACAATGTTATTACAATTGCATAGGGAAAGTGGTTTGAAAGATGCTGAGCTGAACTGACATGTTCTGCAAAGAGTAGGATGATTTGAAACAATGGAGATTTATTTTCTATCATACATGGCTTTCGAGACACGCGGAATGTTAAACAGGTGAAAAGCAGATTGCTAGTTACCAGAACTGAGAGTTTTACATCTACACAAAACCCAGTGATTTACTTTATGATCACAGGAGTGTATGTATACAATTATTTGTTTCTTTAAAACCATATACTGTGATTTTCTTTTATTTTTTTACTTTAATTTTAAAAATTATTCATTTTACATCCCAATCATTACCCCTCTTTCTGGTCCTCCCATCTCACAGTTCCTCCACCTCCCCTTTTCCTCAGAGTGAGTGGAAGTCCCCCTGGGTATCCCCCTACCTTGGGACACCAAGTCTCTGTAGGGTTAGGTGCACCCTCTCCTTCTGAGGCCAAACAAGGGAGCCCAGCTAGAAGAACACATTCTGCAGACATACTTTGCTTTAGGGTTAGGAATAGTCCCCACTCCCGTTGTTCAGGACCCACATGAAGACCGAGCTGCATGTCTGTTACATATTAGAGGAGGGGACTAGGTCCAGCCTGTGTATGCTCTTTGGTTGGTGGTTCACCCTCTGAGAGCCCCTAAGGGTCCAGGCTAGTTGACTTTGTTAGTCTTCCTGCAGAGTTCCTATGCCCTTCAGAGCCCTTTATTCCCCCACCCTCACCCCAACCCCCACACACCCCTTTGGTCTTCCATAAGAGTCCCCAGTCTCCATTCAATGCTGTGGTTCTGCATCTGGTCTAGTTAGCTGCTGGATGGAGTCTCTCAGATGACAGCCATGCTGGACTCCTGACTGCAAGCATAACAATATCATTAATAGTGTCAGGGATTCATGTTTGCCCATAGGATGGGTCTCAAGTTGGGTTGGTCATTGCTGGTCATTCCCTCAGTCTCTGCTCTATCCCCTGTCCCTGCATTTCCTGTATAAAAGATAAAATCTAGGTGAAAAGTTTTGTGGGCAGATTTCTCTATTGGGGGTTCCTATCTGGCTACAGGAGGTGACCTCTTCAGGTTCCATATCTTTGCCTCTGTGAGGCTCAGCTAAGGTCACCCTATTAATTCTTGGGAGTCTCCCCTATCCGAGGTGGTATGTCCTCATGATGTCCCCCATGTGGACCAAAGGGAGAGAACTTTTGGAAGAGGGTATGGGGAGAGGTTTGAGGAGGGTTGAGCATCAGGTATGGAGAGAATGGCTGTAAGAATGAGTGATTTTTAGTTTTTAAATTAATGATGGTGCAATCTATTGTTTTTCCCTAAAGTGTATGTTAAATGTCTTAAAATTAATCTTGGTTGATTCTGCCAAGTTTCAATGCACACGTGCATGCACACAAAATATCTCAAACATTCCACCATGTCATCTCTATTCCTTTAACTATCTGCTTCAAATGAATGCTGCTCTCCTTATGATTACTTTGCAAGTATTTAGGGGAAATAAATTCTATGAGAATTTCAAACCTAAATAAACTAAATAAACTAATAGTAAACCAACTTACTGAAATTGAGAAGCAGCCCAATTTTTTTAAAAAAGGAAGAAAATAAAAGAAAAATATCGTGACTCCACATTATAAGAGAAAAGAACCTCCAAAGATACCATTCATGGACCTACCCTTAACGAATGTTCTGTTTCCCAGTGCGACTCCCTTGGAGAAAACTAATCTTTCACTTGTGAGTGGCTATCAATTGGAGAGAGTGTTAGGGTTAGAGATGGGGGTCATGTGTCCACTTCTTCATTTTATTTTTTTTTCATTCTTTTTTTTTCGGAGCTGGGGACCGAACCCAGGGCCTTGCGCTTCCTAGATAAGCGCTCTACCACTGAGCTAAATCCCAAGCCCCTCACTTCTTCATTTTAAAACCCCATCTGGTGCAGATTCATGCAGTCCCTGTGCATGCTGCCTTAGGCTCTGTGACTTCATGTGTGCACCAGCTTTGTTGAATCTAGAAGACCTTGACTCCTTGGTGGTCCTCTATCACTTCTTGCGCCTGCACTCCTTATCCTCCCTTTCTGCAGTTCCCTGAGCCATGAGGGGGGAAGGGTTGATGGGGAGATTACATTTAGCGCTGGAACGATGTCTGGCTGTGTATCTGCTCCTGTCTGCCGCAAGAGGAAGCTTTTCTGATGAGGATTGAGCAAGGTATCTAAGAGTATAGCAGGAAATCCTTAGGAATTATCTTACTGCCAAGTTCCTTTGGCAGAACAGCAGCAATTGGTCTTCCCCTAGTCCTTGACCTACTTAGTCTCAGGCACTTGGCCACCCAAGCAGTGCTGGGTAGGTATGAGGTCCATCTCAGGCACTGTGTCTTCAGTCATTTTAGATGTTGGTTGGGAACTCTCACCAGCTTTGTGCCACCACTGCACCAGCTTATCTTGTATACAGGTCGCCTGTGCAGACTGAAGGGCTCATGGCTAACCTTTCTTTACCTTTCTTCTCTGATAGCATGATGAGTTCAGGTAGGCAACAATGCAACTTCTCTGTGTTTTAGGTGTTGTTTTCAGGAAAACAGCTTTACTTGTCAGTCTGTGGGGAGCAACCAATAACCTTGGCAATGACTGGATTCTTTGAGGCTTCCCATAGGACCCCTTTGGCCAAGAACTCATTTATATTTAACCCATTCCCAGTCCTTTAAGCTTCATTTGGTTATGAAAGATGTCTAATTGGGGCTTTGTCTCCCCTTTCATTTGGTGATTTCATTTAGATCACCTTCATGTATATATATTTTACTATTACTGCAATGTTTCCATATGACCCCTCAAATGGCTCTTAGTTTTAGTGATCCCTACCAGTATTCCCTTATTTCTGCCTTTACCCTTCCTGTTACTCGTCTGATCCTCTCTTCTAGGTACCACCCCTGGCCATCTATAATTATCTGTTCCAATGGTTTTCAATTTGTGGGTCATGATCCCTTTATACGTCACATATCAGATATCCTGCACATTATAATTTTTTTTGCTAAGAATAGCAAAATTACAACTACGATATAGCAACAAAGTAATTTTATGGTTGGGGGTCACCACAATATGAAGAATTATATTAAAGAGTCACAGGATTAGGAAGGTTGAGATCAACTGATCTATTCTATTTCTTTCTTAGGATCCATTTTCTGCCTATCCCCAGTCCTTCTATACATACTCTATAGTCATATGGGTTATAGTTTGCTTATTAAAGCAAACACTTAACACTAACATCTACCACATGCAAGTGAATTCATGCCATGATTTTATTTCTGTCTACCTTATTGAGTGATTTTTTTCCAAGTTCCATACACTTACCTGCAAATATTATTTTCTGTTTTAATGGCTGAGTAAATGTACCATGGTTACTTTACCCATTCATTTGTTGACAGACACCTAGATTTTTCCAATTTCTGGCTATTATAAATAGAGCAGCAGTGAACATGATTGGACAAGTGTCTCTGTGGTAGGATGAGTGTCCTTTGGGTACATCCCCAAGAAAGGTACAGCTGGATCTTGAGGTAGATCGATTCTCATCTTCCTGAGGAACTGTCACACTGATTTTCATAGCGGCTGCACAGGTTTGCACTCCCAGCAGCAGTGGATGAGTGTTGCCCTTATTCCACATCCTTTCCAGCATGAGCTGTCACTGTTTTATTGATCTTGGCCATTCTGGCTAGTATAAGGTGAAATCTCAAAATAGGCTTGATTTGCATTTCTAACATAATGTGACATAGCATTCCTAACATAATTTCTAACGTAACAACTAAGGATGTTGAGCCTTTAAGTGCTGCTTAGCCATTTGTGTTTCCTCTTTCTGAGAATTCTCTGTTCCCCATTTTCAAATTCTTTTTGATGTCCAGCATATATCAATCAATCTTCAGTATTAGCCCCTATCAGATGTGCAGTCGGCACAAATCCTCCTTTACTATTGTTAGCTACTTTTTCCGAATCACAGGGTCCTTTGCTTTTCATTTTCATTGCTTTGCATTTATTAATTCATCTTCGTGCTAGTGTTAATAGCATTCTGTTCAGAAAGTATTTTCCTGTAGAGCAACCTCTTAACCTGACTTTTTTTTTAGTCTCTCTGTTTAATGGAAAAGCTTTAATGTTTTGTTTCTGTTTTAATGCTCAAATCATTTTTGCATCTTAACCTTATACCATTTTTAACTTTTTCTGACTTGTATCTCTTAATTTCTATTCTCAAAACAGTTCTTTCCTAACAACATCACTTTCTTCCTATAACTCCTCAGTTTCTAAAGTGTAAATGGCAAAATTTTATGTTTTATGTACAGAATTTATATCTTATGCACATATTTATATTAGAGCATGTGTGTATATCCATGTACACATGTGATTAGATATACATAACATCTATTATCTTACACCTTCTTGATGAGAACATTTAAAGTCTTAGCATTTTCACACATTTAACTGTAGTCACTATGTTGTACAATAGATCTTTGCACTTTTGGCCAAAGGCCTCCCCACTGTGGCCCTTGACAGTCTCCACTTTACACCTCCTTCTAGGAATTGTTTTTCAGATTCTACAGGTAAGTGAGGTCATAGTCATTTCTTTCTGTGTCTGGCTTATTTATCAAAACAACTTCTGGAATCATGCATTTAATTGCAAATAGCAGGGCTTCCTCACTTTTTAAGGTCACATAATATTCCATTATATTTATCACATTTTCTCATTTTTCATCTCTCGATGGACACAGATTGATTTCATATGAGCTCATTACTTCTTGAGAGCTGTTGCTAAATGCAGATAAGACCCAGGGCTGCTCATGTTTCTTCCCTGCTGTTTCCTTAGAGACATAAGCTTGGAAGTTATGTGGTCTATTTTCCAACCTATTTTAGGCAAGAGTTTTATTAAAAATTTTTGCTGCCGTTTTACATGAATCTTAACTTCTCTATCCCCAAATATCTGTTCCCTTGCTGCCTGCTCCCAAGGAATGCATAAATGAATATTTAGCTTTATGTTAGGGATAGTATATTAAAATACCAGTTCTGAATTGCTTAGGGTAATGCTATTTGTTGTACAAATAAGACTTTTAACTTCAGAGGCTAAATATAGTAGAGATTTACATTTTGATCATTTAACAACTAGAAGGTGCTTCTGAACTCCTGTTTCATCCTATGCATTAACCCATTTGTGGCTCTTCTTAATCTTTGACTTCACAGGTACCTGTGTAGGCATGGAGAAGGCTGTTTCTTAAGAGCCTGGTCTTGGAATGGGCACTTGTTTATGTTTGGTTGCCAAGAACTGACCACCGTGCCTCTCCTCAGGCAAAGGTTGCTCCTTAGCAATATCTACTCTGGAGGAGGACAAATGAGTTGTGATAGATGTCTAGTGGTTTCTGTGGTATTCTAGATTTGAACTTCTTTCCTGCCCCTTGACAAGGATTTTATGACTGAAACTGTCATGCTGGAAATAAAAATGGAACACAAGTGGAAATCATCTCTATTGTTGTTGGTATTCCATAGTAAGATGGATGTTCATAGCGTCCACCATCGAAGATGAGCGAGTTTGGTCCATAAGAAATGCCAGGGATAATATGCACAGTGCTTTGGTGTTATGCTCCTCACCCCCCCATTAATTCAAACGTTTTTAGGCTTATTTTATTTGGCATGTATTTTGCCTGTATGTGTACCATTTGCATGCTTTATGCTCATGAAGGTCAGAAGAGGGCATCAGACACTGTAGAATTGGAGGTCAGGGTATTTTAGACCTTCTATTTGGCTCCACTCTCAATTTTTCTACCAGCTTCTGATGGATTCTTTCTGAGGATTAAACTTCTATCACATGGGTCTTTGTACATCATGTAAAAACCAGACTATAGCAGTTAAAATACAAAGGATTTAACATGACCAAGAACTGTAAGGCATCTTGAGTACCTTCGGGTCTGCTTCTAATGAATCATTGGTGAAATTATGTCATTTAAAAATGAGCAGAGAATTGATTATTATCAATATTAAATAAATAGTCTACAGCATAAAAGCCTTATTTCATATGAAAAATTTAAATCTGGCTTGAACAAGCATATAACAAACTGAAAAAAGCCCATGAAAGTCTGTCAGTGCTGGCTATGTTTGGAATTCAACCAGATAATTTCAAATTTAGGACTTGAATCTATGATTCTAAAAGTCAGAGGCGAGCTCTCCAGGAGGCAGTTCACCTGTGAGGAAGCAAGCAGGCAAACAACAGCAAATTCCAAAATGTGAATCAAAACACACAATCAGAGAAGTAACCCAGTGTGCTGTTGGAATGAGAACAGCTAAAGCTCTCCTTCCCCGGGCAGCTCAAAGATGAGTTTAGCAATTTATAGTTGTTCATGTACATGAAACTTCCTCCTATAAACTCATACAAAATACCAGACAGTTATATTGTAGAATCATTAGCAAGGCATTACCAGTTTTCAAGTCTAATGAACACATGAAAATATCAGATATCATTAAGAGGGTTCTGCAGTCCTGGAAGATTGTGAACTTGGTTTAACAAACCACTACAAGAGTTATTTTACCATGGCAGCTAGAGAGACACCTGAGAAGGGAAGCTGAGGGGATCTTAGAGGATCATAGAGGAAGGTGCTATTTACACACTGAGGGTTTTATCGGTGTCTAAGATCTTTGCATCTATATACTTTACTGGGCTCAGAGTTGTCAACAGCTAATTCACTAGACGTCTTTCCCAACTGTATGCTCTGTTGATCTTAAGGGAAGCTTTTTAGGGCATAATGCAGAGGCGGGGAGGGGGGCACCACCTTGACAATAGTGTCTCTGAAAGTGAAAGGTTAAGTGATGATATTTATAGAGTTTGGAACATTTTAATGGGGGGCCTTTCAGTATGAGAATGTAACAACATTTTTATATAAAAGCTTAGGGTTAATAAACACAGAGGCTAGAGGCTTAGCAAGTCATAATAGTGGAGCAATAGAGAAGGTATTCATCAGTTCTGAGAAGGGAATTGCTTGTTCACACAAAGAGAAGAATCAGTATTGTTTTGAGAAGGGAACCCTTCTCAGGAGAAGTCATGTGGAATGAAGGTGGTTAAATCATATGGATGTAGGTCTTCTGGGCTCTCCTATTTCACTAAGTTAAATATTTTTTCTTTAACATGTTACACATCATTAGATTTGTTGAACTCAACATGACAAACTTTAGTTGTATCCGTTTCTTCAAATGATGTAACTTTGTGTTTTTATCTGAATGAAACTCTTATTGTGTATATGTACGACGATATCTCTCTTCACTTATCCGTCTGTTGATGGACAGATTCCCTAATGTGGCCATTGTATCTTCACATCCTTAGTATGATGCTCTCTTTACTGTGTTGTACCTGTCAACTGCTCCCTTTAAAATAAGTCCTTGTCATCTACTTCCATTCCACTCTAGCACTTCTGATCTCCTTTCTTGTTTTACTTTCTTTGGTGGAACTTAATACTTCTTGGAATGCTCCATGTTTTACATATGTTTCATGTTCTATGTTTATGTCTTAAAGCTACTTCTCCTTAATAGAATTCTACAAGTACCACAGTAGCTAAACTGAGCAACAATCTGTGGTTCATTCATATGTGCTCGTTATTTTACATACACCAATGTAGATAATTGTCCCACTCCTACTCAAAAGTGTTGAGTTAATGAAATTTTATCATGTTATGACTGTCTAAACCTGGCCTGGACAAGAACAATAGATATGCTTAAGTGGACAGAGGAAAGCCCAGGTGGCCCCAATCATACACAAAGAACTACAAGCAACTTAATATTGCTGAGAGTAGGAGAAATAGTTTTACTCACAGAAGAGCACACCAGTTGATTAGCCAGGGGTCAACAGACTGAGCAAGTTTTTTATGTATATTTCTCATTAAATAAAAATAAATAATTCAAAATTATATAAGTATATATGTATATATATATGTATATATACATGTATGTATAAATAGATACACATGTTTTTAAACAGGTTATCAGGTCACCACATGGGAGAGACTTCGAGGATCCCTTTGAAAGATGTGAGGACTATTTGAGCCCAAGGACATGCAGCAAGCCCCAGCATTCAGCAAGGACCTTACTAGTCCATTCAGCACCTTCAACAACTCCAAAGCATTGTGCAAGCCCTGTGCTAAACAGAGCCTCTCTCAGGGAAAGGTGAGTGCAGTTTCTGTTTCCCTCATCTTTCCATTTTGAGCAGAAAGATCATGGGTTCCAGCACAGCCTGCGCTATACCTATCATTTATTGAATATTCAGCACTACAGACAATACAGCATATTCATATGAAATGATTATAAAATTAGATTTTGATTTTGAGACTTAAATTTTTTGTTTCAAGTATATTATATATTGTGCTAGTATTTCTCACTAGCACAATTTACTTGACATGAACTTGTTAGCCAGCTCTGGCTCTTTATTTCTTAATTAGTTAATATAATTTATTAAAGGTGAAAAACTGAGTGTGATAGGTTGTTTTAGTAGACCCCCTGGTGATTTATTGTAATTGGTTTGCCTTTAAGTATACAAATAGTCTACACTGAATTTTCTGATTAGTCTCAATGGTAAAACACGCATTGTTGTATGTGGTGGTATCTGGCTTCTCATTTACCTCCTGCCAGCCACGAAGAAGAATTTAAATCATGGGAAGAGTCAAGCTTTCTAAGAATGTTTGCATCCCAATCAGAAGGATTCTTGTATGTGGGCATGGGAAAAAAAGCCCACCCCTTTACATAAAACTATTCTTTTCTCATTAAAATCATTTAGGCTATTTTTCTTTTTTTACATAAAAACTGAAACAAAAGAGATAAAATTTTAACACCTTGACTCACATCCCACGTTTATGTATGGCATAAAAAAGTAGCCACTCAATTCTTAAAACATATTAAGTTCATTCATCAACAAATACTTAATTATCTGTAGAGACTCTATCAATAGTCCAGCTGAAAACAGCTATTTTGAACAAGATTCTGACAGCTGTACTAAAACACCCTGCTCTGAACAGATACATTTATCTGTTTCCTCATCAACTTTGTAAGCATTTGGACTGAGGGAGGGGGAAGGGAGAGGGAGGTAACATGAGTATGTGTGTGATACTGGACACTTGATACTGACATACAGAATATTTTTAATTTAAATTTGTTTTTTGAGGATTTCGTGCTTGAGTGCTATATTTACAGCATTCTCCTATCCTCCCTCCTTACAAGTCCCTGTTGTAGTAAATATTTCATCTTAAATTGGGGTTTCTACTCCACCTTTGCACATTCAGTTCCCAGATAAAAGACACACAACTTTTATATTTATACTAAGCCTTAATCAACAATAAAGCTGGGCAGCTATCTACCCTCTAAGCTATTACTTTCTGTTTCCCCATCAATAACCCTGAGTTATAACTAGGCATTTCCATCTGGGCCACTCCTCATGGTCATGTTTTCATGGCTTTCCCAACCCCATAGCATCTTTTCCCCTTTCCATCTTCCTCCTCCACTTCCTCTTCCTTCCCCAACCCCTCCTCCTCATGCTCACTTCCTTAGACCTCAAGCCCGAGAACTCAAACCCTGCTTCTCTTCTTCTGTCCAGCTATAGGCTGTAGGCATCTTTATTCACCAGTCAGGAATAACTTCTGGGCAAGGTTTCTAGCATCACTTGGGTCTACTTGTGGGTTCCCTCATCCCTGGGAGCAACCAGGCCTTGGGGTCCTGTATTTAGCATTGCAATACACAGCAAAAGACTAAACATCAGCAACTCCCCTTGTCTTCTCTCCCCCCTCTTAAACTCATGACCTCTTCTAATAATTATTGTTATACATGCATGTATGTATATACACCTACTAAATGCATTTAGTGTTGCTCATATGTACATGTTCTTGGGCTAACCGTTTAAGGTTATATAATCTATAGTGGTATCTTCCCTGGAGAAGTCTGATTCTTCTTCCCATTAGTGGCCACTGACTTCCTGTAGCTTTTCATGTAGGGTTGGGACCTTGGGAAATTTTTCTAATCCATATAAATATGTCACCTGGTACTGTCAATATATAGATCTTGTTTATGCAACCATATTGTTGAGAGTTCATGGGTGCATCCGCCCTTTATGACTACAAGACACTATCTTGCAGGATGCATACTGGTCATCTGACTTGTAAGATCTTCCCACTCCCCCTTCTGTCATATTCCCTGAGTCTTCAGGGTAAGGTTATGTTGTACATGTACCAATTAGAGCTGGACACCTTGCCATCACTTTCTGGATCTTGACCAGTTGTGGAGTGAGACACAGAATTTTGACTGATGCCATTTCTAGTTCAGTAGAATCATGCCTAGTGATTGGCATTGGGATAAAGGAGTGCTCTCATGGTGTGTGCACACACATGCATGCACTCCCTTACTTTAGAAGTTGATTAGAAACTCTTAGAGAGTTTCTGAAGAAGTCTGATGACTTGAATCTCACTATCGGGGCTTTTCTTGACTTCTGCATTTGCTAAGATGTTCAGATGTTCAGTGAATATATCTGTTAAGCCTTCCATAAGACTTATATGTTACTGTGGTTTTGTTTTGATACTTGCCAGATATACAGGTTTTCAAGAATGCCTTTACTTATATTGTAAATATTTTAAAATATTGTTTTGTTATCTTCCATCTTTTTAAAAGTATTTTGTAAAATTCTCCAATTCTACATATACTACAATAGCACAGGCTCTTGAGAAGTTATTTTATCTGTATTTACAGTTTGAATGTCTGTGAAGTCTTTATCGAATATAGTTAAAATTAACTTTTCAGTAATATTTCAGTGGGAGAAATAATTTCAGAGTAAACATTACTTTTTGTATTCTCTCTCTTTCACCATGCCCCAAGTTTTATGAGACCTTATTTCATTCAGTAATCCCTACTGATAGAAAATTGTTATGTAGACCGACTTGTGCTGATCCACCTGTGTGTCTACCTCAGGAGGGTTAGGACACTTATTTCCTGATGAATAAATGTTCTTAAGCTTTTTGCTAAAATAAACTGAGCATCTTTAATATTCAACATTGCCTGTTTTACTTTTGATTGGGTGAAATGCTTAAGCTTTTTGCTAAAACAAAATGAGTGTCTTAAATATTCAGATTGCCTGTTTTACTTTTGATTGGATGATTAGGTGAAAGTGAATTTGAACTCACCAAGATGAGTTAAAATTTTATTAATGTATTGTTTGTGGCAAGCATAATAGTTTTTCCCCATCAACATTTAACAGCTCTATTTCAATGCATTTAATAAAGAAGGGCTTTCTCCTAATGTTCAACTCATTATTAGGGGCAAGTACATTTTATTCTCTTCAGGACTCATTAAATAGATGGCGGTCTTGAGTTTGGTGTTTCTAGGTCACTAGTAATATATTTGCAGCTTTTTACAGAATCCGTTGAAGTCATGAAGCAGTATAAATTGATGTAAATGTATATTGTATGTCCCAGGAAAAATTAGATTTTTTTCAAGCAGATGTATGTCAGAGACACAGCTGCAAAAGTTTTTATGTACAGTATTCATTGAAATTACATTTTCTCTAAGACTGAAATAAGATGGTAACCCTTTGATCATGTTTTTAATAAACAGATTAAAAAATCTTTATCAGTTTTAGCCAATGAATTCTTATTTTAGTGAACGTACTGTTTTACTCATTAAATGCTTCCAGAAGTTCCCATGCCATAACATGGTTTCAAGTTTGCTTATAAGTATTTCAGAAACACATCTTTAAGTAAAAATATTAATATTATAACTCCAGATTTGTTTTACACTTTACATTGTTACTAAAATAAGGCCTGAATATTAGCATACCTAATTAAGAAGGAATTGGTACCCTTTTAAAATCATGCTTAAGTCTTTTTCTTTTGTAAGTCATATTAACGCTTCTTAGGCAAGCATTTCTTATACCATAGCACAGACTAGTGGACCCATTCATAGTGTCTTTGGGGAGGCCCTGGAGTTGCACAGTTGCATCTCAGATTTCCACAATGGGCTTCGTGTGCTGAAATAATTGTTCTGTCAATCCACTTGCATAGGTGCCCCTACTCTTCCTTTTATTATGCGACAGATTAAGTTTGGGGTTATTTATTAAATTTATTGTCTATTTATTTCTCTAAAGTAGATCCTTTAAACCATTTACTTATTTAATGATCTGTACTTTGTATAATAATGTAATACTCTAATTGTGTTAGAACAAGCTGAGAATGAGAAAGGGACAAATTTAAGTAATACTTTAACATTTCTTTATAGGGGAATTATCAATATCACTTCAAATATATGCTATAATTATGAAGTCTGGAAATTTTCATGATGACCTGAATAAAATAAAATAGCTTAATTATGTGAATGTCAATTTTGAATTAAAGAAGAGAATGAGAAGAAATAGATGCTTTATTTCTTTTCTGACATTTTAAATCCCAATATGCAGACTCTAATTAAAGTCATGCTTTTCTCATCTATATTTTAATATTTCACTTTTAAAAATACAGTTCTCTTAGTGCACAGAGAGGTGACATCACCTTTGTTAAGAAGGGGCCATTTTCCAAAAAGCACCTAAAGAAATGTTCAACATCCTTAGTCATCAGGGAAATGCAAATCAAAACAACCCTGAGATTCCACCTCACACCAGTGAGAATGGCTAAGATAAAAACCTCAGGTAACAGCAGATGCTGACGAGGATGTGGAGAAAGAGGAACACTTCTCCATTGTTGGTGGGATTGCAGACTGGTACAACCATTCTGGAAATCAGTCTGGAGGTTTCTCAGAAAATTGGACATTACACTACCTGAGGACCCAGCTATACCTCTTTTGGGCGTATACCCAAAAGATGCCTTAACATATAACAAAGACACATATTCCACTATGTTTATAGCAGCCTTATTTATAGTAGCCAGAAGCTGGAAAGAACCCAGATGCCCTTCAACAGAGGAATGGATTAAAAAAATGTGGTACATTTACACAATGGAGTACTACTCAGCTATCAAAAACAGTGACTTCATGGAATTCATAGACAAATGGAATGAACTAGAAAATATCATCCTGAGTGAGGTTACTCAATCACAGAAAAACACACTTGGTATGCACTCATTGATAAGTGGATATTAGCCAAAAAGCTCAAATTACCCAAGATGCAATCTACAGACCACAGGAAGCTCAAGAAGAAGAATGACCAAAATGCAGATGCTCCCACTCCTTCTTAAAAGGGGGGAAATATCTATAGGAGGGGATATGGAAGCAAAGTTTAGAACAGCGACTCAAGGAAAGGCCATTCAGAGCCTGCCCCACATGTGGCCCATATATATACAGCCACCAAAACTAGATAAGATTGATGAAGCTAAAAAAAGCATGCAGAAAGGGACAGGATATAGATCTCTCCTGAGAGACACATCCAGAGCATGTCCAATACAGAGGTCAATGCTAGCAGCAAACCACTGAACTGAGAAGTGGACCCCCTTGGGGGGAATTAGAGGAAAGAGTTGAAGGAGCTTGCAACCCCATAAAAACAACAATGCCAACCAACCAGAGCTTCTAGGGACTAAACTACTACTGAAAGACTATACATGGACTGACCAAGGGCTCCAACTGCATATGTAGCAGAGAATAGCCTTGTTGGGGCACCAGGGGAAGGGGAAGCCCTTGATCCTGCCAAGGTTGGACCCCCAGTGCGGGAGAATATGGGAGAGGGCAATAAGGGGGAAGTATAGGGGGAATAACCATATGAGGGAGGGAGAGGGGAGGGAATGGGGGCTTATGGACAGAAACCCGGGAAGGGGAATAACCTTTGAAATGTAAGTAAAGAAATAAATAATAAAAATTTTTAAAAAGAGGGACATTTTATTCACATTCCAAAGGAATGGAAATATGAGTGGATTTTAAGTTGTATTTTCATCTCTTATTTATAAGATATTGCTTATATTATAAAGCTTATATATTGAGTGTAGCTTCCTGTTTGTTCCACATAGTTTCAAAGTATATTAAATTATTAGAGAACAAATGCTAATTTTAAGGACATGGTACATGGAATTATTGTTTTGATGTGAAAGTTTACATGTTTATTTAGAGATAAGTGCTAAAGAATCATGTGCCAATATTCTTAGTGATCAGATATGTAGGGATAGGCTCCCAAGATACATGTCAAAATTAACTATTAAGACTAATTTTTTAACATTATAGTTAATAGTGTAGCGGAGAATATGTGTCTAAATGTGTTATTTTTCCTCATATTTGGCCAAAAGAAAAATTACATTATTTTAAGCTCATAAAGTTGGGGAAAATTTTTTTCTTTCCTGGCCTTAACTGTTATTCTTTCTTTCTTTCTTTCTTTCTTTTTTTTTAATGTGCTCACAGATTCCATTCTGATTGGTGTTCACCTCCAAACTGTGATGAGATCCATGACCGGGTAAAAGATGTCTTGAAATCACATCAAGCTCATGGAAGACATTTATGTGTTAGTTTCTAAAATTTTTTCTTTATTGAAGACATTTTAATAGGCTCCTCAAACAAGCTAAGGTGGTTACAGATTGTAGTTCTTAGTTGTGGAGAAGGAAAATGTATTCTGTGAAGGAGTCCCCAGGTTTCCTATGAGCATTTATATGTATATGTTTTGTGTGTGTGTGTGTGTGTGTGTGTGTGTGTGTGTGTGTGTGTACATGTACACATGTGCTGTGACACATGTGGATGTCAGTGAACAATATTGCTGGAATCAGTTTATCAGTTCTGTCCTTGTACCATGTGTTTCCTGGGGATCAAAATTAGGTCATGAAAGACTGTAAAGCAAGTGCCTTCACTGGTAGAGTCGTCTTGGGGTCCTAGGCTTTTGTTGATGTTTCATGTTTCAACATTAGATATTTACCATTGATCAAAAGCTATAAGCATTTTTCGTCATGATCGCATAAAAAGTCACTAGAGTTACTTCATAATAATCATTTTGAGCCTTCGTTTAGTGCATTTGGTGAAAGTGCATTTGATTCTGTAGGTAGGCCTGAGGTGGGGGCTGTGTGGAGGGCCTCTTTTGAAGTCAGTTGTTGGGCTAATTTACATGTCAATAAGTACAGGAAAGAAAGCAGAGCAGGCCAGATTTATTTTATGGAAGAGCAATATATAACATTTTCAGAGAGAAAGTAAATACAGTTATGTTTGTGGTAACTTGGAATCATAACAGTATACTATTTTTGTATTAGGTTTTTAAATTTCATTCATTAATTTGAAACAATTTGTTGTCATAGTTTGTATCTTTCAAGTCCTATCAATCTTCTTTTACATAAATAAAAATCTAGCATTTTAATGGTTTGTTTAAATTAAAATTTATAACCTGTTTCCCTTTTTACTATTTTAATTATTCTAGTTTAAAAACTATTCTGTTATTTCTTTTTTTTTTTTTTTTTTTTTTTTTTGGTTCTTTTTTTTCGGAGCTGGGGACCGAACCCAGGGCCTTGTGCTTCCTAGGTAAGCGCTCTACCACTGAGCTAAATCCCCAGCCCCTATTCTGTTATTTCTTGGCCCATTGCTCCAACATATATAAATTGCAAATTATTTCTTTGGTGACCTTTCTAATAGTATTGAGGCATGAGAACCTTTAACTTTTTGTATGTTTACTATCAGGTACTTTATTTCCATATATATAAAGTTGTTGTTCCTAAATTAACAATTATCTGCTTTAGGCTCATATATCAGTGAGAAATTGTGATTTTTACATTGGAATCCACAGTAGTTCCTGTAGTATCAAACTGAAGTGCTTAGGTATAATTTTAGCAAAATATTTGTGGGCTGTGTGTGGTGTGAAGGGGCAAACACAGATACAGTTTGTCAGGCCGACAGATGGAGGACTTGGTATTTGAAACTTTGGTGATCTCTAGATCCCATGACGTCAGATTTAGCTTCTTTTCAGTGCTGAGAATGAAAACCAGAGTCCTGTGCATGTTAGGCAGTGGCAGTGAACTATATATATAGCCAGATCATTTGATGTTAACTTTTTGTAAAAAATATTTTTATCTTAAATGTAAAAATATTTCATCTGAATGTATGTATTTATGCCATGCGTATGCCTGGTGCCCATGGATAGCAGAAACAGACACTGAATACCTTGGACCTAGAGCTACAGATGGTTGTAGGCCACAGTCTGGGTGCTGGGACCTAAACTAGGTCCCCCAGTGAGAGAAGCAAGTGCTTTTAACTGTTGAGCCATGTCTCCAGCTACTTTTTGATGTTGTCTTAATCAAAACCCCAGCTTACTTTAAAAAACCAAACATTGGAGGGCATATTCTGAAAGACACATAAAACACAAAGGAACTTCAAAGATGAAAAGAAAGGTTAATGAGATGGCTCAGCAAGTAAGGGTGCTGACAACCTGACCCCAGAGTTCAATCCCTGGGAAGTCACGGAGTTGCGGGGAAGAGACTGCTAAGAGTTGTCCTTTGACTTCCATCTCATGTGTACTTATGTACATACAGATACATAGGCACACATACATGCAATGAATAAATATAATGAAATTAAAATAAATATAATGAAATTAAAATTTATAACCTGTTTCCCTTTTTAGTATTTTAATTATTCTAGTTTAAAAACTATTCTGTTATTTCTTGGCCCATTGCTCCAACATATATAAAATTATGCATACTTTCCACTTTTTTTCTTTCTCCACTTTCCCACAGTTTTGATTGTATGTCCGATGAGATTCCTACACACTCTTCTTCACAATCCTCATTTAGAGTGCTGAATATTGTGAAATATTCTATTCACAATTGATTTTTATTTTGATGTCTTTTCCAGTCATTTTAGTTGCCTGAAGTGTTTTAAGAGATTGCTATAGATGGATACATTGGGCCAGTGTTTGTGAGTTTGGTATTTTATCTATAGCTTTTATGCCATTAGTTTAGGTGCATATAAAATTCCTAGGCTACTTTTAAAACACACAACTGTTTCCACAGAGAATTTCCCTGAAGAAATTTTGACCTCCCTGTAATTTTTTTTTATCGCATGTGTTGGGGGGCAGCGAGAGAGAGAGAGAGAGAGAGAGAGAGAGAGAGAGAGAGAGAGTTTGAAGCTTATTAATCATACTCAAAGACGTGCTATTTTTTATTGAGGATTGTTATATGTTTTATTATATATTTAAAATTTTGTGAACATATTTATAATTCTTTTTTCATATTTATAATTTTTCTGCTTCCTGCCCTTCGAATTCTTTTTCAGGAACTCGTGTGACATATATGTTGGGTCTAATTTTCACGTATGCTGCACAGTTTTCGAGAACTTAAAATCTAGAGTTATCTGGGAAGGGGAAATCTCAACAGAGGCATTGCCTCCTCTGCCAGCTTGGCCTGGACATGGCTGTAAGGCATTTTCTTGACATAAGAAGAGCCAGCCTAATGTGGGCATGTGAGCTCCTCCCTTGGCTTCCATCAATGATAGACAGTAATGTGGACACCAAATACACACTTTCTTCCTCATGTTGTTTTTAGTCAGTGTTTATCACAGCAAAAGAGAAGCAAACTGGACACCAGTTGATACAAGAGAATGGGATTTTTATGTAATGGATACGATCATGTGATGCTTTTGTCTTGGAATGTTTTATGGGAGGAAGGTAGAGGATTTTGATGAGTTCGACTCAAATATTCAGTCAGTGCTCCAAGCCTAGTGAGTTGTTATGGTAACTGGAAGATAATGCACAGGGAACTGAAGGTCTGCTTTGTGATCTTTAAGAGAGAATCTTTTGGGCTGTTCTTATGGTATTTTTGACCATGAATCTAAGGAACTAAAAATCTTTGTTCCACTGGGACAATTGATGCTACTTAGCTTAGGCTAAGAAATAAACTGTGACAAACAAGGGAACGTTATCACTGATGTGACATTTCTAAGAACTTTCCCCCAGAATTCAGTGCACAGAACTTGTGGTCTAGAGGGAATTTAGATTGCATTTCAAGCTGACAGCTGAACTTGGTACATAATTTGTAAGAGTCTCCCACCTGCTACTGATTTTGAAGGCATGAAGGGATCTGGGAGAGCAGCTGAGGCTTGACATCCTTGGCAGGGTCAGTGTCCCTGTTGAGAGGTCAGAAGGTCATCAGTGAAGATTCATTGCATCATCAGGATTGGAAGGATGTTGACTTTTTGTTTGCTGTCTTTTCCTCTCTAACCAGCTCACAGTCTTTCTTTATAAAATTATTTCTTCCTAAAATTTTTGTCCCTCACGCATATAGATAAGCATATTTTTATCAATACTTTTCTGAAGTTTCAGAGACAAAATATAATTTAGTGTAATTAGTAAGATATGTAGCCTGTAATTTTTTTAAATCATTTTTCCCTCCCCAAATACACAGCATAGTTTCTTGGCTTTCTTTCACTTGCCATTTGCATTGAATTTTCAATTTTCTTTCCTCCTATTGCTCTGTTTAATTTGGAGTCTGTCCCAGGTGTTATTTTACTGTGCGATTTTATGAAGAGAAGAAACTTTGCCCGTTAGTTTTGAGAGTTAATGGTTCCCAGGTGGCTCTAGCTCCTGTGGAATTTTCTGTGAGTCTCTGTGCTCGCTCACTGCTGGAGGAGTTGGAAACATCTGCCTTTGGTGGCTGCCCACAAGCTGATGCAGTGAGCTTCTGAGACGTTTGAAGTCATCAGGTGGATGCCACCTGGTTTTCCCCTGTCCTTTCCTTCACAAGTGTCTGCACCAGCCTCCTTTGTTAGTTAAGGTGCTGTGCTAACAGGCTGTCTTGTCACATCATTTCATTGTATGTGTTTTCCATGGATTTTTGGTACTGATTTTTTTGGGTAGTTTAAAATTTTTACTTCCTTGGTATGTATTTTATTCCTTTGTTCAATAGAATGAATATTAACAAAGTGTATGATGTGTAAAGCAGCATCCAGGTCAGTTGCAACATTATCGGTACCCCAGTTACCCTGGGGTAGTGCCTTAGGGTCCTTTCCAGCAGACACCAAAGTATTCTAATATAGGACAGTATCTAGATTAGTTTGATGTGGCTTTGAACATTGAAAATCACATATAATTTTATGTCCAGTTTCTATAGCTGATCATTGTGTATATAACATGCATGTCTTTACTTTTTTTCTATGTTCACAGATTCAGCAAACTATGCTCCCCAAGCAAATTCTTAGGATCTAGATATGTTCACTCATTTACATGCTATCAATGGGCACAATAGCAGAATTAAGAATTGACCTTTTACAAAAGGATACCTCAATCTACTGTATTTCTAATTTGAGGCTAATGCTTACTTATGTATTGCTACATGCAGTGTTTTAATGTGTATGTGGTGTTTTTATGTACACATCCTACACTGAAATGTAACTAAGTAGGAATTGTTGAGGGACAAGGTATTTGGATATTCATGAGTTAACCACAGTGTGTGTGTGTGTGTGTGTGTGTGTGTGTGTGTGTGTGTGTATTCCTATATATAACACACACACATACACAACTTTATATATGGAGAAATGAGAAAAAGGACAGAGCATAGGAGAATGGGAAGGAGGGATCTTGGGGATGAGATGAACTTTGCATGAACCTCATTTATGTTTCACAGACACCTAAATATACCGAGCACCTAAAGATTATTGTATAAAAGAATTTAAGTACTTTTAAAATTTTGACTCCTATTTTGATTTGACCCATTTTACGAGGACAGTGTAGAATTTTCTGTTTGTGAAGTCTTTGCTGACACTCAGATAATTTGGATCTGGAAGCATTTTGAATTTTGGATTAGGACTATGCCTTTTGATTCTGAATTCTTGACTTTCTTATCCGTGTTGTCAACGCTGAGCTTAGGCGCTAAGCCAGCTCAGCACACTCAACCAGGGCTTGCTTAGTATTCTAGCTCATTATTTCCTCAAGCATGCCTTAGAAGAATACTGTAATTTCTTACTTTTTGAATGTTGGACTTTATTTTTAGATCTTTTGATTCTGTCTCACAGGTTTCTTAGCCTGTTTTTAAAGTTTTAGTGTTATTTTAGTATTTCACCTTCATATTTGTCCGTGCATCACTGCACCAGGTACCTGCTGAAGCCAGAATAGGGTGTTAGATTCCCAGGAACTGGAGTTTCAGATACATGTGAGCCAATGTGCATTCTGAGAACTGAACTTTGGTCCTCTGGAAGAGCAGCCAGTGCTCTTAACTGCTGAGCCATCTCGAGTTCTGGACTTTTTGTATTTATCATTTTGCTTGCTTTTATTATAGCTATTTATTTTGAAACTTAAATTAATTCTGATTTTTACTGATTTCAGTGTGCTGTTATACTTCCCTGCTAAGTTGGTTATTTCAGTAACTATGTTTTTAATTCTAAATCTTTTATTCATCTTCCTGGACTCATATCTGAAAGTCTTAAAAATGCATGTCATTTTTCAACATCCCATACATTTTCTTGATTATATTAATCACAAACAATAATTTAAAGTGCCTGTCTTCTATAATTCAGCATTTAGAATGTACTTACATTTGTATCTTTGTCTTTTTTTTTTTTTACTCTTTCCTTTTAGCAGTGATGGTATCCAGGCCCTAGGTGCCCTGTTTATTTTTAGATACAGTTCTGGATATGTTTAAAATGCTTTTGATTTTCTTCATGAAGAAAGGGTTTTGTTTTCTCTTTTAGGCAGGTAGGTAGCATTAAGGGTTAATAACTCTGATCCAAAAGGGACCTGGTTTCGGGCTACATTGAGTTTTGATAAATTCCGGTTATCTTTAGGGTCCTTCCTGACCAATCCCAGCTCATTTCTCACATATGGCATTAGCTCCCCCTTTAAATTACAAGCATTAGGCCTTTGCCAATACAACATGGAATTCCATGCTTATGAGAGGTGAATTGGCATTGACCATTAGAGAACCATGGACCCAGGGGATGACTCTGGAGAACAGAAGCTTCCTTCTTTACATCTCAAGCTAAGATGGTTTTGCCATGGCGATGTTTCAGTCAGTGTTGTCCTGCAACATCACCTGATAATGTCGCAGCTGCCTTACTTGAAGAAGGATATACAGTAAAATAAACTTATGATGCATTTTCTCAACATAATGCTAAGTAACACCTTTTGCATGGCTAGTTCAATGTTTGCCGTCTTCTCCGTTCAGCAGCTGCTGCTGTGACTGAGACCAGCTGCGGACTGCTCTCTGACGGCAGGTGTCTGAGGCGCATGCTCCTTGCAAAGAGTCAGGTGTCAGTTAAACATGGCTTTTGAGGACGTTAGTGCTTATCTGCTTCCTATCAATCCGTCTGGTAAATGTTTCTATTAGGTACCCCGATTATAGGGCATGTTTTCTTTGATATTCAGACATTTTGGGGGTTAGCATATTTGTTCCCGGTCTGTTCAACTTCAGAAGCCAACAAATATCTGGACAATTTGTATGTTTGAGAACTTTCTAGGCTTCAATTTTAATCCTCTTTGTCTGTGGGTCCCCATCTGAAGAAAATAGTCTCTCTTTCTCTCATAATCAGTTTCAGTGGGGACACTGAAGTGTCAACAGTACTGAAAGGGTCTGTTTCTTGTGTCTGCAGTGCTTAACCCTGTGATCCCCATCTCTAAGCAATGCAAAACTGAAGGAGACTCACTCTGCTTTCCAGATGTTTTCATTTAGCTTTATTCCCTGATGTCTCGGGAAGCTTTGAGAGTCAATACATGACATGTTTTGGAAACTGATGCATTTAAAAGATGCTATAGAATTTAAATGTTGTCTTCTACCTTGTACAATCATAAGAGAGCCTTTGTAATATTTGTTTCTAGCACTGAGCTTTTGTCAAACGTTAGCTGTTCCAACCCAGCCTCTAGTCCATACACAGATCTTCAAATGCTTCAGGAAAAAAAGAGGTGTGCACTGTGGGTCCATTTTTGAAAGGATTACCTCTCACATAGCTTAACATCTGCAGCCTTCATTGGTTTTGCTTCTAATATCCTAAAAATTATTTTTTTGTCAGCTTTCCTAGTTTGCAACAGAAGTAGCTGTCTACTATAACATCTAACTCCCAACAATTTTGATATATTTTACTAGGGGGTTTGTACCTCTTTTTTTCTATTGATATCATATTTTCATAACTTTATTTGCTCGAATGGATAATTTTATCTTTCTGTAGATTAGAGGTCTAACAATGGCCATATCTGACTAAATTCAAAGTAACTGTTTTATGCTTGTCTCCCTTTCCCCAGTTCATAGTTGCTAGGTGTTCAAGTGGCCTTTCTGAGCACACTTTCTAGTCAGATGCTCTGTAAACATGAAATAATTCTTCCTATTTGTATTCTGATCAGTAATGCAGTCTGTCTTTTTTCTTGGGTCAGGTTTCCCCACCGTGCCTTCCTTGATCCAGATGGGCAGTGTTCTGCTGAATGTTGTTAGTATGCTCACTCCCCTTAGGACAGCCCTCCCACTTATCTCTTGTCCATCTTTCTAACGTGGCTCGATGGCAGTCAAAAAGATCTGATGGAAAATTTGAAAATAAACGATTAAATATTGATCATTTGGGCACTAACTAAAAGAAAACTAATTTAACTCTTTTAATAGTAGACAAAAATGTTAGGGGAAAAGAAAGTGCCAGTAGAAACATATGGGATTATTCATAATGGCAAGACCTAAAAGTCTAAACAACTAAAATTATATGTACATATTCCAAAATGGTTTAACTTGCTTGTTTATCATTCACTGGTATTTTGACAATGAATGTGTTATCTTACCTGAAGTGGATGGGTCCTTCCTCTATCAATGCTGTTCCTTGTGGGTTTCATTGTTTTGTTTTATTTGCATTCCAAATGTTATCCCCTTTCCTGGTTTTCCCCTCCTGAAACCCCCTATACCATCCCTCCTCTCCCTGCTTCTATAAGGGTGCTCCTCCACCCACCAACCCACTCTCTCCCACCTCCTCATCCTGGCATTCCCCTAGACTGGGGCATCAAACTTCACAGGACCAAGGTCCTCTCTTCCCATTGATGCTACATATGCAGCTGGAGCCATGGGTCTCTCCATGTGTACTCTTTGGTTGGTGGTTTAGTCCGTGGGAGCTCAGAGGTGGGGGTGGGGTGTTGGTTGGTTGATATTGTTGTTGTTCATATGGGGTTGCAAATCCCTTAAACTCCTACAGTCCTTTCTCTAGCTCCTCTATTGGGGACCCTGTTCTCAGTCCATTGGTTGGCTGTGAGCATCCACTTCTGTATTTGTCAGGCTCTAGCAGGGTCTCTCAGGAGACAGCTATATCAGGCTCCTGTCAGCAAGCACTCCTGCATCTGCAATAGTGTCTGCATTTGGTGACTATATAGGAATGGCCTTTTTTTTTTTTTTTTTTTTTTGCAAAGCCCTTTAATTAATTCTTTTTTTCCATCTTTATTAACTTGGGTATTTCTTATTTACATTTTGATTGTTATTCCCTTTCCCGGTTTCCAGGCCAACATCCCCCAGCCTCTCCCCTTCCCCTTACATATGGGTGTTCCCCTCCCCACCCTCCCCCCATTACCGCCCTCCCCCCAACAATCACGTTCACTGGGGGTTCAGTCTTGGCAGGACCAAGGGCTTCCCCTTCCACTGGTGCTCTTACTAGGCTATTCATTGCTACCTATGAGGTCAGAGTCCAGGGTCAGTCCATGTATAGTCTTTGGGTAGTGGCTTAGTCCCTGGAAGCTCTGGTTGATTGGCATTGTTGTTCATATGGGGTCTCAAGCCCCTTCAAGCTCTTTCAGTCCTTTCTAAGATTCCTTCAATGGGGGTCCCGTTCTCAGTTCAGTGGTTTGCTGCTGGCATTCGCCTATGTATTTGCTGTATTCTGGCTGTGCCACTCAGGAGAGATCTACATCCAGTTCCTGTCAGCCTGTGCCTCTTTGCTTCATCCATCTTATCTAATTGGGTGGCTGTATATGTATGGGCCACATGTTGAATGGCCTTTTCTTTAGTCTGGTCCACACTTTTTCCTCTATATTTTCTCCTGTGAATATTTTGTTCCCCTTTCTAAGGAGGACTGAAGCATCCACAATTTGGTCTTCCTTCTTCTTGAGCTTCATGTGGTCTATGAATTGTATCTTGGGTATTCCAAGCTTTTTGGCTAATATTCACTTATCAGTGAGACCATAGCATGTGTGGTTTTCTGTGATTGGGTTACCTCACTCAGGATGATATTTTCCAGTTCCCTCCATTTGCCTATGAATTTCATAAAGTCATTGTTTTTGATAGCTGAGTAATATTCCATTGTGTAGATATACCACATTTTCTGTGTCCATTCCTCTGTTGAAGGACATTGGGATTCTTTCCAGCTTCTGGCTATTATAAATAAGGCTGCTATGAACATAGTGGAGCACGTGTCTTTGTTATATGTTGGGGCATCTTTTGGGCATATGCCCAGGAGTGGTATATCTGGGTTCTCAGGTAGTACTATGTCCAATTTTTTGAGGAACCACCAGACTGATTTCCAGAGTGGTTGTACCAGTTTGCAATCCCACCAACAATGGAGGAATGTTCCTCTTTCTCCACATCCTCGACAGCATCTGCTGTTACCTGATTTTTTATCTTAGCCATTCTGACTGGTGTGAGGTGGAATCTCAGGATTGTTTTGATATGCATACCCTGATGATTAAGGATGCTTTAGGTGCTTCTTGGCCATTCAGTATTCCTCCATTGAGAATTCTTTGTTTTGCTCTGTACCCTGTTTTTTAATAAGGTTATTTGATTCTCTGAAGTCTAACTTCTTGAGTTTTTTTGTATATATTGGATATTAGTCCTCTGTTGGTTGTAGAATTTGTAAAGATCTTGATCTTTGGCAAAGGAGCTAAAACCACCCAGTGGAAAAAAGATAGCATTTTCAACAAATGGTCCTGGTTCAACTGGCAGTCAGCATGTAGAAGAATACAAATTGGTTCATTCTTATCACCCTGTACAAAGTTCAAATCCATATAGATCAAGGACCTCCACATAAAATCAGATACACTCAAACTAATAGAAGAAAAAGTAGGCAAGAGTCTCGACCACGTGGGCACTGGGGAAAATTTCCTGAACAGAACACCAATGACTTATGCTCTAAGATCAACAATAGACAAATGGGACCTCATGCATTTGCAAAGTTCCTGTAAGGCAAAGGACACTGTCAATAGGACAAAACGACAACCAACAGATGGGAAGAGATCTCTACCAATCCTACATCTGATAGAGGTTTAATGTCTTTGTAGGTTTCTGTTACCTGCTTTCGTTACTGTTGTTCATGTTGAGTGAGTTCATGAGGAGTGAGAGGTGATAGCTAAAGTTAGACCAGTACTTACTAAGAAAGTCTAGGAAACACATGAATTTACTGTGACAATGCAGCTTGCAAAACTACCTCAGATCACCATGTTTCCAACCCTCTAAAGTAAGAGTGCAAACTTTGGGTATGTACCTTTATACAAATTAGTTCACTCAAAACCATCGACTATCTCTTTTTGGGATCCACCATGGGGAACCATAGAGAAGGCTTTAGCCTACACAGCTGCAGTCTAGTCTCCTATAGGAGGCCTCTTTGAGCTCCCAGCTGAGGCAGCCACCAAGTCCAAGCTTACTACCACCATGCCATCCAGCCAAAGACTCTGTCCTGCAGGACCAGCTGGAGTCCCGTTGCTTTACCCCCTCAGCCCTGGGCTAGATCCAACCCAGCCAGACCACACTCTGTTCTCAGCTCTTCTGCTGTATCCCAGCGGCTCCTGGATGTCCAAGATCCTGAGACCCCGATGGCCCTGGTCTCCTTCAGGCCCGTGGCCTCTGAGCCATCTCTGAATGTGTCCCGCTCTCAGACTGTGCTTCCTCGTCCCGGGAGTATCTGGGGGCTTCTCACAGCCAGACATCTGCTGGGTGGCTTCATGCAGTAGGTCAAGGTCAAGCTCCCTGTGTCCTGCCTCCCCAAGAGGCCTGAGCACTGTGGTGGAGCTAACATGGGACCCCCACAATAACCCTACAAAGGGTGCCAGTTATAGACCTACATTTCAGGTTTTTTTCTGGTTTATTATTTTGTCTTATCATTATCAATAAATCATTTCTTTTGCAAGTCATGAATACATGCTTGCATCTGTGTAATTTTCTAAGGTATTGGCATTTAGGTCTCAAAAGATAAAAGTATATATAAAATGTGTAGCTTCATTAATTTACATATCTTGTTACATCTCCTACCATTTATTCCATGTTTATAAAGTATTTACTGCATAGATAGTCTTCGCTAACTAATACCAATCAAATTATAATGTGCTCTTCTGAAACATGTATATCAATAAACTATTCAGATTGAGCAGGTTATATTTAGGAATATGTGTGCATATACATAGATACATGTACCAATTAGTAATCAAAATGTGTGTGTGGTTTTGAAAGAGAACAAAGATGTGTATGTGGGAGGATGTGGAGGGAAAAAAAGGAAAAATGATATAATGATATTATAATCTCAAAATATTATTGAGAGATATGCATTCTCAACAGTTTGTTTCTTTTCTCAGATGTCCTAGGACTTGCTCAGCCTTGTAGGGGGAGGCAGGAGAGACACATTTACCACAGATTCATTACTACTATTGGAAGAAATGAGAAAATTAATGGAAATCTTTTAATTTTTCAGGAAGAGCGAGACCCAGAGAAAGAAGACGAACTGGAACTGAAAAGAAGTCTTTTATATAGAGACTCCGCCTATGACAGTGACCCTGAATATAGGTATGGGCTTGTTTCTATGTGTGGAGATCTTTTTTATAGCTAGCATAAAAATGACCATTTCTTTTTTTTTTACATTTAACTTCTATTTTCTTAATTAACAGTATGTATGTCTGTATGTGGATGCGTGTATGTGAGCGCAGATACCTTTGAGTTTGGAGACATGAGATCTCCCAGGAGCTGTAGTTTCAGGTGGCTGTAAGGCACCTAACACTGTTTCTGAGAACTAAACCTGGGCACTCTTAACCAGCCCAGTTCAATCTTTTCATTACTGAAGCTTTTCAATAAAAACACATTTAAGGGCTAGGGAGATGGCCTGGCAAAGTGCTTACAGTGCAAGCACGAGGACCTGCGTTTTCACTCCTCGGTCCCCATGCTGGGGCATAAAACAGAAGCAGCTGTGCACTTGTGTTTGCTATCCCAGCACTGCAGAAGCAGAGGCAGAAGATCCCTAGGGCCTGTTGAAAAGGTAGTATGGCTGAATGATGAACTCCAGATTCAGTGACAGATCTTTTCTCCAAAAATAAGGTGGAAAAAAATTGAGAGATTCCACACATTGACTTCTGCCTCTACACACACGTTTATCCATTTGCACACATGTACACACACACACACACACACACACACACACACACACACACACAAATACCCAACTGGTGATGATTCATTTCTTCCTGTGTAGGATTTATTTGACTGACCAGCAAATCCATATATTTCCTGATACATTTATTATAAACAAAACAGTTTTTATAATTTTATACAAGTAAATCTTTTCAAAATAATGTTAGAGAAAATCTGTTTTTTTTCATTTCAGGGATATTAGAAATAAAAATATTTTTGAAAGATTATTCTAGTAAATTTTATTGTGAAAGTTTTGTGCCAATGGCTAGAAGATGCAGAATTAAAAACCATGAATCATGGGTAGTTGCAGTCGTCATTGCTGCTATACCATGGAGTACTGTCTGAATTTTTCTTCATGAAATTCCTTAGGGACTGTGCTACATAATTGATTTCTTTCTAGCTGAAGTTTGCACCAAAATGTTTTTAAAAAGTAATTCAGTTGTTTACAATTTATTAGACATTCTGACTGCCTCAAAGAAGTAATGCTATTTAGTTAGGATTGTGACGTTTGTGGTTGCGCCTCTTCATAGACTACATATTAAGACTCATTGTGCTTAGAGATGTATTTCACAAGGAGGACTTTGACTTGTTTCTTTGTTTTAAAATTTTGAGAATTTCATTCATATATGCAATGTGTTTTGAACAAATCTACCCCTATTCCCTTCCCTCCTATTTCCTATCCCCCACATCCACTAAAAATAATATAATAGATATGGTCCTTTTTGTTTAGGTAATCATAGTTGTTGACAGGGAACATAACAGCCATATCCTGTCCAATAATCAGCTCTCCTCTCTGGGTTCCAACTTTTTATCCTTTCTGCTTCAACACTTGTGATATTGACTGAGCCTTGGATGGCAGGGTTGGGGAGGGGTTTGTTTGATACCATGCACAGCTAAGCACTCAGTTACTTATTCTCAGTACTTCTGACCAGTTATCACTCTGCACTAACCTGTATCCACTGCAAAAAGAAGATTCTCAAACCAACACTGACAAGAACAGAAGCCTATAAGCATAAATATTTGAAGGGCAGTTTGACAATATGACTAGATAGCAAGACAGTAACAGTATTTTTCCCCCTAAGGCCTGTGGCCTTCACAGTTAAGAATTTTTTTTAGATTTGCAGTACTAGGCATGAAATTATTCTCATGGAAGGGACCTCATATCTAATCAGAAAGCAGTTAGTTGCATCTATAACCATCATGCCCCTTTGCACCAGTGAGTACACTAGGCATGCAGGTTGGTATTGTAGCATTCAGAGTCCAGTGCTGGACTAGAACTTGGTGTCTTCTCCCCCAGCATCCTGCATTGCACCTTATGTATGTCTGCTAGCCAGTGGGGAGTTTCCTAGTCAGCTGAGATGGGTTTATTGATATCCTGAATTTTACTGTCTTGTTATGGTATTGTGAGATTGCTGGGCACAATGAAATTATTTATCTCAATGCATCATAATCACTTCTTTATTCCAAATAAGCACTTTATATGTATTCTCTTGAATTGTACAATTTTATAAAAACATAATTAAGGAGGAAAAACTAAAACATTAATAACTAAAGGTTCCTGAGTATACAAAGAACTCTAGCTTTAGAAGTTCTATCATACTGACCATGCCACTTTACCTGCGTTGTTTCATTTTCATTTTTGTTTTTACTATAAGGTCTCTCCATGTAGACCAGGCTGGCCTTGAATTTACAGAGACATGACTACCTTTGCCTCCCAAGTTCTGGGATTAAAAGTTTGTGCCACTGTGCCTGCGTTCTGTGTTGTTTTTGCCTTGCTTTTAACTCTTAACACAATTTCTTTTTCTACATAAGTTCATATTAACAGTTTAGATTTCCCTTATAGAAAGTCAATCTTGTCTCAGTGTGTTTTGTTTCTCACAGCCACAACAGATTATCACATATCTAGAAGTACTTAGTAAATGTTTGAACTTTTAACTTCCTTTCACTCTTTTAACTTTTTTTAAATCTTTTCTCAGCTCCTTTCAGCGGCCGCGTGGCTCTTTCCATTTGGATGATGGTGAATGCTGGTCCAACAGAGCAGCCTCTTGTAAAGGGAAATCCCACCGACCCGTCTTTGAGAACAGCATGGACAAGATGTACAGGAACTTATACAAAAAAGCCTGTAGTTCTGTTTCTCATACACAGGAAAGCTTCTGAGACCATCTTCCGTACACTGTATAAGCGTCCATGTCAACCTCTCAATGAAAGCGTTTGATGTCATCTGTATTTGTATGCCTTTCTTTATAACAGATGTTCACTGAGTAACAGACTTGAACCCAGCATATTTCTTCAAATGGTAACTTATCACAGCCAAGCCTTTATTACAGAAGAATGTGCTGCTTCCAATGTCAAAACTCTACAATATAGTCACAACTTCCAGTTTGTGACAAGGCTATCCTGCCACGATCCTGTCACCATTGACAAACTGAAGAATAGGTTCTTTCTAGAATGTTCTTCCACTATTACTCTCTTAACTTTCCACCTGCTTGGCTAATTATCTTATCTGGGTAATATTTAATATCAGCTTCCTGTTCTTAGTAATGAGCAAAACAACATTCTCTGCAGAAACAAATTTTAAGAATTTGAACCTGTGCTAACAAATATTATCTACTTTTTCACCTTAGAAGAGGCTATTGTATTTCTTAGGTCCTAAAAACCAGTTTTCTTTGTAAAGCTCACATATGCACTCACTCCTTCTCTAGAAAACCAGTTGAGTTACCGCAACAACTATGTAGCTAATATTTTAGTCTTGAATTATTTGCAATATTTTCTTCTTGAGAAATACATTTTGATGCAAACAATAAGTGAAGCAGTCTGTGTTAGTAAGCATGTAGAAACTAAAAATAAACAATTGAAAATAAAAGAATTGTAATCTTACCTCTGGTATTTTCATAGGTATCACATGACCAAGGAAACTAGCACCCACACTTTAAAGGGAACATGGAGGGGTGAAAGTAACCCAGTCTTTAACACTTATAAACCTAGTGATGCATTGATAAAATGTGTGTCTCTTCCCCTACCCACTCCCATGAAGCCAGTTGCACTTAAAAGTGCAGAGGAAGTGATTAGCATCGACCCACAGTGAGGGAAGGTAAAGTGGAAATGAGAGAACTAGGACTCAGAAGAAGCTCCAGGAGCTGACTACAAGGCAGTGCTTTCTCCTTGACTCGATCACTTGTTAATTCAACGTTTTTGATTTATAAAGAAAGTCAGAACTCGGACTCACATTCTGTTTAGCTCTGAGATTAGAGTGTGACATAGCCTTATGTCATAACATAATAGAACCCTTAAACATGTTAAGACATCTCAGCTTGGCAATCTGCACTACGTCAAAAATAGCATCATGGGCAAGCACATTTCATCTAGGCTCCCGTCTCACCTCTGCCACTTCCTAGCTGAGTCTCTTGAATAATGTTTTTAGTTTCCCTTGCTGCTGTAGGAAGAATGTGGAGTAGCCCCCAAACCATGTCCTATGGATGGGAACCAAAATTCTATGAGATGGGTATAGGAACATAGATGTATTTTATTGCCCATGTCTGCTTGCCACACACACACACACACACACACACACGCTCAGAGCCATTGGGAATAGAGAGTGCTGAAGATGTGGAAAAAGTGCTTGTAAATTCACCCTGGGAATAGGCTCCCACACTTACAAGGAGCATTATATGTTAGATGCTTTAGTGCCCATGATGTGCTCTAGCAGAAATTTGGATGCTCAATTGATGTTTTGTAATCATTTAGTGAGTTAACTCAGCATTTTCTAACCTAAGAACATTTAGTGTAGTGGCCACTCCCACCTCTGCTGTTCTGTACCACGTTTCCAAATGCCATTCTCAGATGTGTTTGGACATAGGCTAACAAAACATTGCAGCGTGTGAGCACTGAATTCCTTGACATAGGTTATATTATGATTTGGACAACATGTTTTAAAGGTTAACATGAATAATCTTTTTAAAATTCATGTTGGGAGACTGGAGAGATCAGTTGGTAGAGTTCTTGATATGTGAGCAGGGGACAGAGTTCAGACCCCCAACATGCATGAAAAGGCTGGTGCAGCAGTTTTCCTCTGTAACCCCAGTGCTGGGGCGGGAAGACCTCTCAAGCTCACTGGCCACCAAGGGCTACACAGTGATACTTTGTCTTAAAAAGGAAAAAGTTTGATGGGAAGGAAAACATTTCATTTAAAAATGTTCTATTTTATAGAAATACCCAAACAAATAAGCTCTTGCTGCCCTTGTGGTGACTTTAGATATGATGAGGACAGACAAAGATAGTGCTCCAAAGGGAGCTTCTGAAACGTATTCTGGAAGATATTTGCTGTGGGGTGAAATTGGCATCTCTCTGAAGGATGAGGGAAAATTCCTAGTTAGTAGCATCTTTGATGATTGTCTGTCTGCCTGTCTCTGTTCCCTGGGGAAGGATAGTTCATTACCCCATGGCTCTGGGTCCTTAAGCTGTATCATGTTTACAGAGGAATGCCTTCAGAGACTAATAGTATTTTATCATTTATAGAACGTTATTGTATTTTATAAAGATCTAAAATCATTAGGCTCAATTTGAAAGAAAAACTAGATTTTTCTCTTTTTGTGATAAAATCTTTTTTATTGTATTTATTTACATTCTAAATGTTGCCCCCCTTCCAAGTTCTTTCTCTCTAATGTATTTCTTTCCCATTTAAAGTTAAAGGGAGGGAGCAGAGATAGGAGGACCTCTAAGTTTGAGGCCAGTCTGGGCAACAGAGTGAGACCCTGTCTCAAAACAAAACCCTAGGCAATTTAGGAAAGAATATGTTAAAGTCAATGGAGAAATAAAATCCCTTGTCCTAGTTATAATTTCAAGTTATATAATCTTGCTCATGTTTGAATTTTCAGACATGTGGTGATAAAGGGATTAACTTAAAATAGTCTTCTGCTCTCTGTAATTATTTAATGAATTAATGTGAATAACCAGGAAGTCCCTGCAGGAGAGATGCACTCTGACTTCAGGGATTAAAAGCCAGGAGCAAATACGGAGGTCTGGTAATGTACTTAATTATTAAATAGATTTACTGAGATGCAGCCTTTTGAAAGTTCAGTAGTTTTTACACTGTTCCCGGAGCTTTGCAACCGTAACTACTAAATTCAGATATTTTATCATCCCAGAACAATTCCTGTAAGTGAATAGTAACCATTTCCTAACCATTTCTGGCTTCCCTTTGCCCCCAATTCTTGGAAAGCACCAATCTACACACACACACACACACACACACACACACACACACACACTCTCTCTCTCTCTCTCTCTCTCTCTCTCTCTCTCTCTCTCCTCTCTCTTTCTCTCTCTCTCCTCTCTTCTCTCTTCTCTCCCCTCTCTGCTTCATCCACATACATCATATAAATGGAATTATACTATGTGCTCCTTGCCTTGTCTGGGTTCTTTCAAGTAGCGTGATGCTTTCAAGGTCTGCCCATGTGTGTAACTTGTTTCAGTATGTATTCCTTTTTACTAAGTAATCCAATGGGGACCAGTTTTTTGTTTATCCCTTCTGTTGATTGACAGCAAAGCTTTCCCACTTTTGATGTATTTTGAATATGTGAATGTTTTTGTAGGTATGCAGTTTCACACATTTTGTTAGTCATATACTTAGGGTTTGAATTGCTGTCATATGGGCACCAGTGCCACCATGTTGTACACTCACCTACCTCTTAAGGGGACTCTATTAGTCTTTTCCACAGAAACCCTCAAGATTTCTCCCCATTGCTATGAGTTCCTATGATTTTGGTATTAGCCATTATGGATCCTAGGTGCCTTGGCCCCTGTATCCCTCACTCGAATTACTCTGTTTATGACCTTTTTTAAAAAAAGATATTTTACTGAGTTTTTATATCTACCACCTTTCCAACCTTTATTCTGCCCTAATACCTTCTAAAAAGGGTGCAATGCTGGGTAGGAGAGAAAGGTTAGAGGTAAAATGATTTTTCCCTGATGATTAGGGGTGTTAGGTCCTTGGGGCAAGTCCAATCTTAATCACCAGGATATCCAGTTTCTTCTTGTCTCTTTGCTCATGACCACTTGAGAAACTGGAACAGCACCAATCAGCAGTGGGAGCAACAGCCACCCCCAGGCTGTCTCAGGACTTCCCCATTTATGCTTTCTCCAGAGGACCCAGAAACTGTCTGCAGCTGGCAAGAATCATGTTCCTCCTAGAGCACAAGGCAATCATAGGTAACAGCTGTGGACAAACTGAAGCAGCCCATATCCCACACGTGGAATCAAAACAAACATTCATATAACATAACTGGGAGTTTTAAAGAAATCAACTCTCAATATCTCCAATTCCAATCCCAGGCTTCATCCCAATCCCAATTTTCTATCCTTGCTATGCCTCATGGCTTTGTGCATGGGGACATTAAAAGAATCATACATTGCAACCAAGTGATATATATCCATTGATCTATATCAGTTTGGAATAAAATCAGCTACTATGATGGACCACAGAATCAGAATGGAACTCAAAAGCAAGTGATCACTCAATACATGCAAAGTATTTGTCAAACTTCAGCAGCTTTTCATAATAAAATAGAAACACAAGGGACGTGTGTCCATGAAAAACCTTATCTCCCATTTCCTATAACAAAGTGTATAGGCAATGACTTTAAAACAGCAAAGGTTCATAAAGGTTCCAGCCTATGGGATATTGATCCTTGCTTCTGGGCCTGTGATGAGGCAGCATGTGACAGAGCAAAGCCGATTAACTTCCTACCTATGTGAGAAAGACAGCGGAAGAGATTGTCCCACAGCTCCTTTAAGGAGCTCAGACATCACATTAGATCCAAATTTTTGTTCCCACTATTTCCCAAGAGTTGAGCTCTGGGAAACAGTAAGTTAAAATGCTTAGCCCTTTTGGAGACTTTAGACACAAAGTATAATTATGATGTAACCAGAGGTGAAAGCTGAGAACATTTCCTGTAAGATCTGGAATGAGGCAAGATGACTACTCTCCCCTGTTAGGATCAGCATCCTCCTGAAAGTCGTAGTAAAAGTTTAAATGTGCTCGATGTTAGAGTGAAATGTAAGGTTGGGGTGACATGATCCTATACATAGGAAATAATAAAGATCTGTTCAGAAACTCTTAGATGGAACTATTGCGTTCAAAGAAGTTGCAAAAAACTATACAAATATCTGTGTCATTTTAGATATGACAGTGACCTAAACAGGAAATTTTAAACAAGTAATACCACTTACATTTGTAATAAGAATAAATATACAGTTATTAAAGAGATGAAAAACTACATGAAAATTATGAAACTGATAAATTTAAGGATGGGGATCAACAGACATATAAATTTGGGGTTTGGAAATGTTTACATTGTTAAATGACTACCACCCTAAGCAACGTCCATAATCAAAACAGCCTTCCTCAGAACTCTAATAGCAATGTCTAAATACAGTTTTACATGGAACCATTAATATCTTCAAATAACCAAAGCAATTGAGCAAGAAGAAAGCTGGAAGTACTTACCCTTTCAGATTTCAATTACATTTGAAAGCTATAGTATAACACCATGCATTCGCACAAAAATCAAACACTGACAAAAGGAACAGAGTGGAGAGCTCAGAAGTGGACCACACGATTGGTTAGCCTTCAGCAAAGATGTCAAGTCTTGGAAATGGCAAATCAGCTCTTTGTAAATTAGTTTGGCAAGTTAGATTAAATTCAGACACAAAATAAAATTAGATCCTATTCTGTTTACACAAATCAACCTGAAACTAAGATTTTCAGAAGTTCCTTGAAATTGAGCTGCTTTGCAGCAGATTGATACACTCAACACACAAGCAATAAGAGCAAAAATATGAAAAATCAGCACAGTGAAAACTGAATCATCTAAAAGCACAAAACACCCAAACTACCTTATAATCTAATATTCCCCACTTGGGTTACATACATGCAGAAGAATCAGAATCACAGAGTTCTGCTTTCATATATTCTCCACTATATTATAATAGCAAAGGGACGAGACCACCATCATATGTGCCTGTCAACATGAAATATATACATATTTTTCAATACATGTTATTTCAATATATTTTACATATTAATATATATGTAATATATTTTGACATCTATTAATATGTAGAGTAATATACTACATCTATTTAAAATGTAATTCTGCATATTCAATGTATATTATATATTCAATATATAAATATATACTGTATAAAGCATAGCACAAATATATTTATTTGTATAAAACTGGTTGTATCATACAGTAACCTTTAACAAGAAGCTTTACTATTTCTGACCTCATAAATGATGAGAAATAAGACAGAAAAATACTGCATGATCTCACATATGGGCATCCAAAATAGTTAAAAGGAGAAAGTAGGAAAGTGATTGACATAGGCTAGAAGAAGTGTGTAATAGCGATCAAAGGGTACAAAGTTTCAGCCATTTGGGGCATTAATGCACAGCCTGGTGATGATAATCTGTTATCTAATATTTGCTAAGAATTTATAAAGTTCAACACAAATATGTTAACAATGTAGAGAAAGTTCATTATTTAACTTGACTTATATGCTCATTTATGGTGTATGTTTTGTGTTTATAACAGGATAAAGAGAGGAAGGATTATGTTCTATGCAGGTGTGGTGAAGTATGGGAAAGGGGGTGTCTCACCTGAGACATCTCTTCCCCCCGAGGGACCAGCCACAGGATGGGGATGGTGTATTATAGAGTTTATTCAGGGCATAGGGAAGGGAGTTAAGAGGGTAGAAGGGGCAGAGAGAGAGGGGGGGAGGGGGAGGGAAGAGGAGAGGGGAGAGGAGAGAAGGAGAGGAGAGAGGAGAGAAGGAGAGAAGGAGAGAAGGAGAGAAGGAGAAGAATAGAGGCTTTCCATGAGCACGTGGAGAGAAGGGGGAGGGGAATGGGGAGAGAAGGGCAAAGGGGGAGAGGGGAAGAGAGAGAACAAGAGAACAAGAGGGAGCAAGAGAGTGATGAGGGGGCAAGCAGCCCCTTTTAGAGTGTCAGGCATGCCTGGCTGTTGCCAGGTAACGGTGGGGGTGGAGCTTAGAATGCTAACAGTATGCCTATACATCTAAAATACATATAATTTTATTTTAACTGGACTCAATTGTTTGAATGAATAAGAAAGAAATGTTGCTATATTAGTAGATTACTTCAATGAAAGTGCTAAACATGAGCCTCAGTATAGTAGTTTAGAGTTCATGAAATTAAGAAACTTACTCTATATATTAATATGGAACAGAAAAATTAAAACGGTAATATAATATCTAAAAATTGATCTACGATTTACATATTCCATGTGGACTCTTCTCTCATGAGCAATTTTCTTCATCTTTGTATTCCCATTTCCACAAACTGGTCATATCTTAATATATACAAACTGAACTATGAATTCATCTCTTTCTAACTGGTCGATTTTGTCAGGGCTTGTAGTTCTCTATTCCATGGCTCAGTAAAATGACTACATAAAAGACAAAACTAGATGAAGGGCCAGTAATAGCCAGGCAAATCCTAAATTCCCTCTGGATTTGAGATGAGAAATTCTGACAAATGCTGTCATCCAGTACATCTATGCTTGTATGTTGCCATTCCAAGAGAGAAACGGAAAAGATACAGGGAAAATCTTGGTTGAAGATCATATTCCCAAACAAGAAAGCAATGGTCCCTCTTTTTCAGAGAGCTGTTTATACAGTTTTTTTTTAAAGATGCATAAGCTTCCATTGTTTTATAGAGGTTTCATAGTATGCCTTGTTTTGTTTTGACTTTCCCACTCATTGCTTGGCAAGCCAAGACTCTCAGAGCTCATTTAAGGACGCTCTATGAAGCTCTAACAAAGGCCAGCTGCTAAACCTTTGTTGCAAGGGGCATAAAGTAAGTCCAGTGGAATGCAGCAGACTCAGGATGAAGGGCTTGGGATTGTTTGAGGAGCTTCTGTACCAATAGAATTTAACTCCCTTCCATAAAATGCAAATTTTTTAGTTCCTGGAATGAAACTGAAAATGACTTCTTTCCCCAGTGTGGTAGCTTATCTTTGTTCACTTACAATGCAGTTCATTTTTTTCCATTTATTGAAAGTAGGTATTTTGATTCCCTGGGAATTCAGGTCTCTCTAACCAAGGAAGTAAATAGTCTAAAAGCTGATCTTTATTTCTTCCTTTCTCAAATCCACTCCTCCAGTTTCAACCCCATTTCTGTTAACAGACCACCTGCTGCACATTTCCTGCCTCCTGACCCCCATGTCTAATGGATCACACAGATCTTTACCTCAAAACTTTCCTCCAACTCTGCCTATTATCCCAGTTCCCAACTCCAGCAGACATTATGTGGGAACCATGGGCCACTCAGATCAGGGAAACAAGTAGCCTGTGTGTCTCCACTTTTTCCTCTACTCCTCCAAATCCAATCCCCCAGTCTCAACTCTCTGGCCTATTCTCTAGCAGATCTGGCAGATCTTCTGCTCTAACCTCCCTTCCTGATTCCAGCCACCAATGATAGGTTTTGTCTGACAAAGAAATAAGCCAATTCGGCCAAACTAAAAGTCTAAAAAAGGCAGATTTATTTGGGGATGGGCTCCCGACTTAGTTGATCAATCTCAGGAGGTGAAAATGGAAGAAATCGCAGGAAGATTATGGTTTGGGAACCGTTTATTGATTGGGTGAGGGGAGGACACTTGGATGGCTTGTGACTTCAGGTGAGCGGGTTGGGACACCTGTCAGGAACGCGGGATTTGACTTTTTTGCACCTTTTCTGCTCAGAGGCTTTTCTGAGTAGGTGGGATTGGAAGGAGAGGGAGGAAATGGAATTTGCTGGACCATACGTGGGAGGGGACAAGCCAAGGACTCTATCTGAAGACCCAAACTAGTAGACATTCCCAGGGAATCCAGCAGTCGAGCCTGCAAAAGAAGCAAGTAGGCCAGTAGGCCAGTAGGCATGTAGGCGAACTTCAAATTTTCATTTTCCTCCTCTGCTTCAAATCCAACCCCACAGTCTCAATCTCAGCTTTGTAGCAGATTACCTATCGTGGTCTCTCCCCACATTCTGTCCCCATTCCCAGGGAACTAAGCACATCCTGGTGGAGCATCCTGATTGGGATCCTGTGAACACCCTCAGCTCCCACCCCATTTCTATTAAGGATAAGCTCCCAATGCCTAGAAACACATGAAACCTGGAACCTCCAGTGGTCACACCTTTCAGGATCCCAGGATTTGCTAGCAGGCAACCCACAGCCACCATGTTCTCCTAAGAATGAGAGAGGGCAACAGAAACAAAGGAACAGAATAACCACCCAACAAAGGCAGGACTAGATAGTAGAACGTGGATGCCTGGATTCAGCATAAAAACAGTAACAGCCAGGACAGTGTCTCCACTAGAGCACAGAAATCCTTCTACAGTAGGCTGAGAGAGTCTCAACACAGCCGAAGCACAAAAGACCTTAAAATATCCTTTATGAATATGCTAGAGGTCATTAAAGAAGACATGAATAAATCACTTCAGGAAATCTGTGAAGCACAGTGGAAGGAAATGCATAAAGCAGTTCAAGACTTTCAAGTAGAAATAGAATCAATAAAGAAAACCCAAACTAAGGGAAATCTGGAATGAAAGATTTGGAAAATCCAACAGGAATCTCAGAGGACAGCTTCAGCAACAAAACACAAGAGAGGAAAGAATTTTAGGCATTGAAAACAATAGAAGAAATGGATAGCTTTGTCAAAGAAAAGGTTAAATCTCAAATTATTCCAACACAAAACATTTAGGAAATCTGGGGTACTAAGAATAATAGAAACAGAGGGAGGAAAAGAATGGCCAAGGGCACAGAAAGTATTTTCTTCTATGACTATTCCAGAAAAATGAAGTACTATTGGCACATAATAGTCAAACACTAAACACATAGAACAAAGAAAGATTATTAAAAACTGCAAGGGGAAAAGACCAGAACTGTTAAAATAACACTTGACTTCTCAGTGGAGACTCTAAAATATAGAAAGGCTGTATAGATGTTATACAGACTTGCAGAGGCCACAGAGACCCCAGCAAAACTATCAATCACAATAGATTAAGAAAATAAGATATTTTATGATAAAACAAAATTTAAGTAACATCTATCTACAAATCTAGCCCTACAGAAAGTGCTAGAAGGAAAACTCCAACCTAGAGAAGTTAACCACACCTAAGAAAACAAAATGAATAATAACTCAAGACCAGCAATAATAAAATAATAACCAACAAATTTTGCATATTGATGATCTCTCAACATCAATGGTCTCAATTCCTCTATTAAATGATACAGACTAACAGAATAAATGTGATCACATGATCCATCTTTCTACTGCTTCTAAGCAATACACCATAATAACATCAAGGGTAGACATCACCTCAGGGTGAAAGGATGGAAAAATATATTTCAGTGAAATGGACCTAAGAAGCAAACTTATGTAGCCATTTTAATATGAGAAAGACTTCAAAAAAACTTATCAAGGTAGGGAAGGATATTACATACTAAAAGAGAAAATACACCAAAAGGACATTGTAATTTTTAACACTTGTATACCAAACAGAAAGTCACTTAAGTTCATAAACATTATTACAGTTAAAATTCATATATCGATCCTCACACACTAATAGGAGACTTCAATGCCTCATTCTCACCAATAGACAGGCCATTCAGACAAAGCTAAGCAGAAAAATGCTGGTGTTAGTATACATTATAACTCAAATGGACCTAGCATATTTTTAGAGCATTTCACTAGAACACTAAAGAGCATACCTTCTTCTCATCAGATGATGGAACTTTCTACAAAATGACCACATACTCAGACACAAAAGCAAGGCTCAACAGATATAAGAAACTTGAGATAACACCTTGCATCCCATCTGACCACCACAGGTTAAAGCTGGTAATTAACAACAGAAACAAAATTTACAAACTCATGCAGACTGAACAAATCACTATGAAATGAAAAATGGGTCAAGAGTGAAAGACTTCCTAGAAGCCAATGAAAATGAATGCACAAGATACCCAAGGTTGGGACACAGTAGATGGTAGTTACTAAATGCAAGTTCATAGCACTAAGTACCTACAGTAAAAAAAAAGGTGGAAAGAGCTCATATTAGCAACTTAACAGCACAACTAAAATTTGTAGAAGAAATCATGTCTAAAAGGAGTAGACAGCAAGAAATAAACAGTACTGAAATTAATAAAATACGAATAATGAAACAGGTTTTTTTGGGTGAAAATTAAGAAGATTGATAAACCCTATTCCAAATTAACTAAAAGGCAGAGAGAAGATCCAAATCAAAATCAGAGGTTAAAGGAGGGTGGGGTACAACAACTGGCAATGAAAAAATTCAGAGAGTCATAAGAATATACTTTAAAAACCCACACTCTACCAAATTGAAAAACATAAAAGAAATAGATAATTTACTCAATACATATGACTTATCACAAGATCATAATATAAATAAGTTAAATAGAACTATAGTTCCTAGTAAAATAGAAGCAGCAATTAAAATCTAGCAATAAAAAATAAATGCCAAATCCAGATGTTTTTCTACCCAAATTTCAAAGAAGATTTAATGGTAATATTTCTCAAATTATTTTGTAAATAGAAGCAAGAAGAACACTGTCAACCTCATTTTATGAAGCCACAATCACCCTGATACTCAAACCAAATAGAGACCCAACAGAGATTACAAACCATTTCCCCTTATGAACATAGATGTAAACATTCTCAAAAAAAATACTTGCAAACTAAATCCAAGAACTCATCATAGGCATTATCCACCATGATCAAATAGGCTTCATCCCAGAGATACAGGTATGATTCAACTTATGTAAATCAATATATGTAATCTATCATATAAACAGACTGAAAAACATCATCTATTTAGATGGAGAAACGGTCTTGCACAAATATCCAACACCCCTTCTTGACAAAAGTCTTGGAGAGATTAAGTGTACAAGGGACATACCTAAACATAACCAAGCAGTCTGCAGCAAGCCCATAGATAATAGAAATTCAAAGCAATTAGGAACAAGACAGGGTTGTCCACTCTCTCCATACTCGTAGTATTTAACGTCTATTTCTAGTGAAAGATAACTAGAAGAGATCAAAGTTACACAAATTAGAAAGGGAGAAGTCAAAGTATCTTTTATTTGCAAATAATATGATTGTATATACAAGCGACCTAAAAATTCCATCAGTAAACTCCTATGACTGATACTTTCAAAGTTAACTCACAAAAAGCAGCATCCTTCTACATAAAAATGACAAACAGACTGAAAAGAAATCTTGGAGAAATAACATCATTCACAATAGCCTCAAATAATATAAAATATCTTGGTGTAACTATAGCCAAGCAAGTGAAAGATTTGCATGATAAAAACTTTTAAGAGATTGAAGAAGATCACAGAAGGTGCACCCTGTGAAGGCTCTGAGAGTTTACATTTGTGCCAGCACTGTTATGTCTAGGTGTCTTGCTTGCTTCCTGTCCTCCATACCTCTTGCTCTTACATTTGACCCTTCTTCTGCAGAGTTTAATGATCCCTGGCAGGTGAGAATTTGATGGAGACATTCCATTTAGGGCAGAGTGTTCCAAGCTCTCTCACTTTCGGCATAATGTCTGGTTGTGGGTCTCTATAATGGTTTCTGTCTACTGGAGGAGGGAGCTTCTTTGATGTTGATTGAACAAGGTACTGATGTTCTATGAGTATATCAAACTGCCATTAGAAGTCACTTATTGCTATGCTCATTTAGTGGAACAGTAGTAATTTCCCTCTGGGTCCCTGGACTGTCTAATCTCAACTTCTTGGCCACCCAAGCAGCATCACTCTGAGCTTCATCTCGTGGAGTGAGTCTCAAGTCAAATCAGATATTGGTTGGTTACTCCCACAAGCTTTATGCCACTATTGCATTAGGTACCATCGGCATTGCATATAGAAAGGTTTGTAGCTGGGTTAGTATTTACATTTCTCTTCTGGTAACATACAAAGCACTTTTACTTCTATGAACACTCGTTTGTAGAGGTGAAGGCTCTAGATAGGCAACAGCTCATCTTCTCTGTTCAATGGGTTGTACACAGAGAAGACAATGGCATTATTTTCAGCAATAGGGCCTTATTGTCAGTTTATGGAAAGAAACCAATACCCTTAGCAATAACCTAGGTTGTTTGAATGTCCTCATAAAACTCCTTTGGCCAATGACTCAAATTTAGCCCAGTTGCAGCACTGGAAGCTTCATTTGGTGACAAGAGAAGTCCAGTTGGGGCTCTGTCTTCTCCACTACTTTGGCAATTTCATTTAGATTGCCTTCAAATATGTATATATTTTGGAAGTTTCTATTGTTTTAAGTTTCCATAATCGCTCTCGCATTGCTCTAGGTTTTAAATGCCCCTTCCTTTTTTCCCTCCTTCACCTCTCTTCCCATTCCCATTTGATCCATCTGAAGGCATCTGATGAAGAAAGAAGTGTGTGCT